>NC_091985.1:218039122-218339122 GCF_044704955.1 Pristiophorus japonicus
TAACATAGCCAAGTTTGATGATGATACAAAGATGGGAGGAAAAGCAATGCATGAGGAGGACATAGACAGGCTATGTGAGTGGGCAAAAATTTGGCAGATGGAGTATAATGTTGGAAAATGTGAAGTTATGCACTTTAGCAAAAAAAAAATCAAACAGCAAGTTATTATTTAAATGGGGAACAATTGCAAAGTGCTGCAGTACAGCAGGATCTGGTGCATGAAACACAAGGTTAGTATGCAGGTACAGCAAGTGATCAGGAAGGCCAATGGGATCTTGGCCTTTATTGAAAAGGGGATGGAGTATAAATGCAGGGAAGTTTTGCTGCAGTTATACAGGGTAGTGGTGAGGCCATACCTGGAATACTGTGTACAATTTTGGTTTCCATATCTAAGAAAGAATATACTTGCTTTGGAGGCAGTTCAGAGAAGGTTCACTAGGTTGATTCCGGAGATGAGGGCGTTGACTTATGAGGATAGTTCAGTAGGTTTGCCTCTACTCATTGGAATTTAGGTGATCTTATCAAAACATATAAGATTATGAGGGGGCAGAGAAGATGGTTCCACTGATAGGGGAGACTAGAACTAGGGGGCATAATCTTAGAATAAGGGGCCACCCATTTAAAACTGAGATGAGGAGAAATTTCTTCTCTGAGGGTTATAAATCTATGGAATTTGCTGCCTCAGAGAGCTGTGGAAGCTGGGTCATTGAATACATTTAAGACAGAGATGGACAGTTACTTAACCGATAAGGAAATAAGGGGTTATAGGGCACGGGCAGGGAAGTGGACCTGAGTCCATGTTCGGATCAGCCATGATCGTATTAAATGGCGGAGCAGGCTCGAGGGGCCGTATGGCCTACTCCTGCTCCTATTTCTTATGTTCTTAATATCAATTCCACACTCATAGACAGCAGAAGTAGTCAGTCCCGCAATGATCCAAATTTCCAGATATACATTTTCAATCTAGCAATCAAACAGAGCAGGAGAGACAGAAGTTGTTAACATTTCACCATAACTCAGTACTGTTCACAGGTAGATACATCAATCCCAGTCAAAATACACACCCATTATCAGCCTGAAAGGCACAATGTTAATCTCACAATAGTGCAGCCATAGTGACAAATTAACTATCAGAGATAATAGACAAATAGTATCTGAAAGGTATAGAATAAATCCACATCATAAGGTTCAGACTGAAAGAT
Source organism: Pristiophorus japonicus (assembly GCF_044704955.1). Lineage (NCBI taxonomy): Eukaryota > Metazoa > Chordata > Chondrichthyes > Pristiophoridae > Pristiophorus > Pristiophorus japonicus. The sequence continues at coordinate 218,040,324 of NC_091985.1, forward strand.
ATAGAATGTATCCCGCAATCACTAACAGTACCAGAGACTGAGAGATACAGAGTGAATCCCACACTCACTGTACCAGAGACTGAGAGATACAGAGTGAATCCCACACTCACTGTACCAGAGACTGATAGATACAGAGTGAATCCCACACTCACTGTACCAGAGACTGATAGATACAGAGTGAATCCCACACTCACTGTACCAGAGACTGATAGATACAGAGTGAATCCCACACTCACTGTACCAGAGACTGATAGATACAGAGTGAATCTCACACTCACTGTACCAGAGACTGATAGATATAGAGTGAATCCCACACTCACTGTACCAGAGACTGATAGATACAGAGTGAATCCCACACTCACTGTACCAGAGACTGAGAGATACAGAGTGAATCCCACACTCACTGTACCAGAGACTGAGAGATACAGAGTGAATCCCAGACTCACTCACTGTACCAGAGACTGAGAGATAGAGAGTGAATCCCAGACTCACTCACTGTACCAGAGACTGAGAAATACAGAATGAATCCCGCACTCACCGTACCAGAGACTGAGAGATACAGAATGAATCCCAGACTCACTCCCTGTACCAGAGAATGAGAGATACAGAATGAATTCCATACTCACTGTATCAGAGACTGAGAGCTACAGAATCAATACCACCGCCATAAACTGTACCAGAGACTGAGAGATACAGAGTGAATCCCACACTCACTCACTGTACCAGAGACTGAGAAATACAGAATGAATCCCACACTCACTGTACCAGATACTGAGAGATACAGAGTGACTCCCACACTCACTCACCATACCAGAGACTGAGAGATACAGAATGAATCCCAGACTCTCAAACTATACCAGAAGCTGACAGACATTGAACGAAGTCAACACTTGCATTAAGTGGCAAATACCGATTAAAGCACGATTAATCCCACACTCAACTATTTTCAATCTATATTAATGACTTGGATAAAGGGACCGAGTGCAATGTAGCCAAGTTTGCTGATGATGATATAAAGATGGGTGGGAAAGCAAGTTGTGAGGAGTACACATAAAATCTGCAAAGGGATATGGACAGGCTAAGTGAGTAGGCAAAAATTTGGCAGATGGAGTATAATGTGGGAAAATGTGAGGTTATCCATTTTGGCAGAAAAAATAGAAAAGCAAATTATAATTTAAATGGAGAAAAATTGCAAAGTGCTGCAGTACAGAAAGACCTAGGGATCCTTGTGCATGAAACACAAAAATTAGTATGCAGGTACAGCAAGTAATCAGGAAGGCAAATGGAATGTTGGCATTTATTGCAAGGGGAATATAGTATTCCCCTTGCATTAAATGTACACCAGAGAATTCCTGCTACATCTGTACAGGGTATTGGTGAGGCCACACCTGGAGTACTGTGTACAGTTTTGGTCTCCATATTGAAGCAAGGATATACTTGCAATGGAGGCAGTTCAGAGAAGGTTCACTAGGTTGATTCTGGAGCTGAGGGGGTTGACTTATGAAGATAGGTTGAGTAGGTTGGGCCTGTACTCATTGGAGTTCAGACGGATGAGAGGTGATCTTATTGAAACTTATAAGAGCTTGACAAGGTGGATGCAGTGAGGATAATTCTACTCACAATTTCAGAATAAGAGGCCACCCATTTAAAACTGAGATAAGGAGGGATTTCTTGTCTGAGGGTTGCAAATCTGTGGAATTCTTTGCCCCAGAGAGCTGTGGAAGCTGGGTCATTGAATATATTTAAGGCGGAGATAGACAGATTTTAGAGTGATAAGGGAATAAAGGGTTATGGGGAGCTGGCAGGGAAGTGGAGCTGAGTCCATGATCAGAAAAGCCTTGATCTTATTAAATGGCAGAGCAGGCTCAAGGGGCCAAATGGCCTACTCCTGCTCCTATTTTGTATCTTGTTCTTATGTTGTTAATGTGATAATTACCAGATAAACTGTTTTTGTTATGTTGATTGATGGATAAATATTGCCAGGACAACAGGGATACCTCCCTTGCTCTTCTTCAAAATAGTGCCATAGGATCTTTTACATCCACCAGAGATAACAGGCGGTGCCTTGGTTTAATGTCTCATCGGAAAGATAGCATCTCCCTCAGCACTGCACTGGAGTGTCAGCCTAGATTTTGTGCTCAAGTCCCTGGAGCGGGACTTGAACTCACAACCTTCTGACTCAGAGGTGAGAGTGCTACCCATTGAGCCATGGCTGAATCCTCTGCTAAGGGAAATAGGTCCTTGCTATCCACTCTATCCAGGCCCCTCATAATTTTATACACCTCAATGAGGTTCCACCTCTACATCCTGTGTTCCAAAGAAAACAACCCCAGCCTATCCAATCTTTCCTCATAGCTAAAATTCTCCAGTCCAGGCAACATCCTCGTAAATGTTTTTACCCTCTCTGGTGCAATCACATCTTTCCTGTAATGTGGTGACTTGAACTGCACGCAGTACTCTTGCTGTAGCCTAAATAGTATTTTATACAGTTCAAGCATAACCTCCCTGCTCTTACATTCTGTGCCTAGGCTAATAAAGGCAAGTATCGCAAATGCCTTCTTAACCAGCTTATCCACCTGTGCTGCTACCTTCAGGGATCTGTGGACATGCACTCCAAAGTCCCTCTGTTCCTCTACACTTCTCAATGTCCTACCATTTAATGTGAATTCCCTTGTCTTGTTAGCCCTCCCCAAATGCACTACCTCACACTTCTCCGGATTAAGTTCCATTTGTAACTGTTCTGCCCACCTGACCAGTCCATTGATATCTTCCTGCAGCCCATTACCCTTTGCTTTCTACCTCTGAGCCAATTTTGGATCCAACTTTGCCTTGGATCCCATGGGCTTTTATTTTGGTGACCAGTCTGGCATGTGGGACCTCATCAAAAGCCTTGTTAAAATACATATACACTCCATCAAATGCACTACCCCCATCGACCCTCCCAGTTACCTCTATGGCAGATCTATCCAGTTAGTTCCACTCCCCTGATCTTTCCCAATAGCTCTGCAAATATTGTCCCTTTAGTATTTATCCAATTCACTTTTGAAAGTTACTATTGAATCTGCGTCCACCACCCTTTCAGGCAGTGCATTCCAGATTGCAACAACTCGCTGCTTATAAAATGTTTCCTCATGTCGCCTCTGCTTCTTTTGCCAATCACCTTATTCTGTCTCCTCAGGTTACCAACCCTTCTGCCACTGGAAAAGTTTCTCCTTGTTAAAATTGTTCATGATTTTGAACACTTTAATGAAATCTCCTCTTAAACTTTTCTGCTCCGAGGAGAATAACTGCAGCTTCTCCAGTATTGCCACATAACTGAGGTCCCTCATCCTTGGTACCATTCTAGTAAATCTCTTCTGCACCCTCTCTAAAGTGTATACATCCTTCTGAAAGTGTGGTGCCCACAATTGAACACAATGTGCCAGCTGAGGCCTAACCAGTGTTTTATAAAGGTTTAGTATAACTAAACATCAAATGCTGATATTTCTGTGATGGAGTTTAGACGGGCGAGGTTTATCCAGTCAGTTGGATGTGAGCTGAAACATGTGTATTTGGAGCGATGAGACAGGGACACACTGTGTAACTGGGCACAGACACTCTGCACAGCCCACACATCACTTGTTTCCCACTTGGTGCAAAAGGAATATATTAATGGTAACAATTCATTTGACTTGACTTTAAATCGTTAAATTTATAAATGTAGTCATGCTTCTCTAATTTATTTATTAACTCAGATTCACGGCCTCGTTTTATTTCTTCCTCTGAGCCCCTCAACTTCATCTGGCGGCGTAATGTTGGCGAGGGGTGATTGATTTCCCTGGGAACCAACAGGAAGAGAGCTCAGAGGCCAGAGGGCTCAGGGAGCGGTGTGTTCTGCAACCAATCGTGGTGCTCGAGGGGCGGCCTGACAGGTGAGTCAGTGTGAACCCCTGTTAAACAATTTATCTTTTAATAGTTAAATTGAGATTTCTTTTGTGAACAAAACAGTTTAACATTTGTCAGTATTTTGTTTTCCTGGAGTTCCTATCATGAGTTTCAGACACTTCAGTGCCATGTGGACCAGGTGTTTAAAAGTCATTTATTTCCTTTTTAGTTCAGTTAACAGGGTAGATAGAGAAACGATTTCCTCTGGTGAAAGGGACAGAACCTTAAAATTAGAGCTAGGCCGATCAAGGGTGATGCCATGAAGCACTTCCTCACACAAATGTTTCTCCTGACTGAAGAGTCTCGAACTAGGGGGTCATAGTCTCAGGATAAGGAGTCGGTCATTTAAGATTGAGATGAGGAGGAATTTCTTCACTGTGAATCTTTGGAATTCTCTATCCCAGAGGGCTGTGGATGCTCAGTCTTTGAGTATTAACAGGGCTGAGATCAATAGACATTTTGACACTTTGATAAGGTCCCACATGGCAGACTAGTCATGAAAGTAAAAGCCCATGGGATTCAGGGAAAAGTGGCAAGTTGGATCCAAATTGGCTCAGAGGCAGGAAGCAAAGGGTAATGGTTGATGGGAGTTTTTGTGACTGGAAGGATGTTTCATGTGGGACTCCCAGGGCTCAGCACTAGATCCCTTCCTTTTTGTGGTATACATCAATGATCTAGACTTGAATATAGGGGATATGATTAAGAAGTTTGCAGATGATACTAAAATCGGCTGTGTGGCTGATAATGAAGAAGAAAGCTGCAGACTGCAGGAAGATATCAATCAACTGGTCAGGTGGGCAGAACAGTGGCAAATGGAATTTAATCCAGAGAAGTGTGAGGTAATACATTTGGGGAGGGCTAGCAAGGAAAGGGAATACGCATTAAATGGTAGGACACTGAGAAGTGTAGAGGAACAAAGAGACCTGGGAGTGCATGTCCACAGATCCCTGAAAGTAGCAGGCCAGGTAGATAAGGCAGTTAAGAAGGCATACGGAATGCTTGCCTTTATTAGCCGAGGCACAGAGTACAAGAACGGGGTTATGCTTGAACTGTATAAAACACTAGTTAGGCCACAGTTGGAGTACTGCGTGCAGTTCTGGTCACCACATTACAGGAAGGATGTGATTGCACTGGAGAGGGTACAGAGGAGATTTACGAGGATGTTGCTGGGAGTGGAGAATCTTAGCTATGAGGACAGATTGGATAGGCTGGATTTGTTTTCCTTGGAACAGAGGATGCTGAGGGGAGACCTCATTGAGATGTATAAAATTATGAGGGGACTCGATATAGTGCATAAAAAGGGCCTATTTCCCTTAGCAGTGGTCAACATCCAGGGGGCATAAATTTAACGTAATTGCTAGAAGGTTTAGAGGGGATTTGAGGGTAAATTTCTTCCCGCAGAGGGTTGTGGGGGTCTGGAACTCACTGCCTGAAAGAATGGTAGAGGCAGAAACCCTCACCACATTTAAAAAGTACTTGGATGTGCACTTGAAGTGCCGTAACCTGCAGACCTCGAGCTGGAAAGTGAGATTAGGCTGGATAGCCTCTTGTTGGCCAGCACAAACACGATGGGCCGAAATGGCCTCGTTCCATGCTCTAAGGTTCTATGATTTTAAAGGAATCAAGGGATCTGGGAATAGTGCGGGAAAGTAGAGTTGAGGTCGAAGGTCGGCCTTGATCTTATTGACTGGTAGAGTTGGCTCGAGGGGCCATATTGCCTACTCTTTCCCTTATTTCTTATGTTCTTAAAGGGTAGTGGAAATCCGGAACTCTGTTCCCCTAAAATTGAGGCTGGGGGCCAGTTGAAAATTCCAAAACTGAGATTGATGAATTCTTCTTAGGCAAGGGTATTAAGGGCGATGGAACCAAGGCAGGTAGACGGAGTTAAAATACTGATCAGTCACGATCGAATTGAATGGTGGAACATGCTCCAGGGGCTGAATGGCCTATTCCTGTTCCTATGTTCCTACTTACAGTGATGACTTTTGTAAACAGCTTTTTGGAAGGGGAGGATATGCAGACAGGATTAAACCTGGGTCCTTCCTGTTCCTAGGACTCAGTCACATTGGGCGGTGCCTTTACCCACTGAGTCATTGGGAGTAGGCTCCAGTTACCCTGCTGGAAAATGCACGTGTGAGGCCTCGGGTGAGGACAGTGGAATAGCCCGTCGACACTCACTGTCGAGGTTCACGCGTAGAGATTGGGCACATGGGTCACATATTTGAGAGAAACTGGTGAGTGTAAAACTGAACCCAGCCAGAGTCAGCGCCTTCAGGGGAGGAGAGGGAGGGGAATCAGTGAGTGTAGAACTGAGCCCAGCCACAGTCAGCACCTTCAGGGGAGGGGAACCAGTGAGTGTAGAACTGAACCCAGCCAGAGTCAGCACCTTCAGGGGAGGAGAGGGAGGGGAACCAGTGAGTGTAGAACTGAACCCAGCCAGAGTCAGCACCTTCAGGGGAGGAGAGGGAGGGGAACCAGTGAGTGTAGAACTGAACCCAGTCAGAGTCAGCACTTTCAAGGGAGGAGAGGGCGATGGAGGGGAACCAGTGAGTGTAGAACTGAACCCAGCCAGAGTCAGCATCTTCAGTGAGAAGGAAAAAATGTTGGAGGTGGTATAATGGGTTTGAATTTTAGCACAGGGAGTAGGGAGAGTGTGTGAGACGGTGATTTACAGCTGTGGAGAAACCAGAGAGGAATGTGTGTACCATAGAAACTAGAATTGTCCGATCTGAATTTCTATCCTGTCCTTAGTGATGATTTTGGAAACTCCTTTTACAGGGTATTAGAAGGGGAGGGTTTGCAGATGGGAAACTCGAACCAAGCATCACATCAAGATGTAACAGTCACTCGATTCACCACAACCTGAATATCATCATCCTTTGAATGTGGAAGGAGAAATGTTTGTCTGTTCTGTCTGTGGGAAAAGATTTCAAACATCAGTGTGACTGGAAAAGCACCGAGACGCACACAACCGAGTGAGAGTGTTCCAGTGCACTGACTGTAGAGCTTTAACTAGTTACACAGCCTGAAAAAATATCACACCATTCATAGCGGGAAGAAACCGTACACGTGTTCTGTGTGTGAAAGGCTTCAACTGATCATCCAACCTGGAGAGACACAAGGTCATCCGCACCACGGAGAAACTGTGGAAATGTAGGGATTGTGGGAAGGAATTCCATTACCCATCTCAACTGGAAATTCATCGACGCAGTCACACTGGGGAGAGGCCGTTCACCTGCTCCATGTGTGGGAAAGGATTTACTCACTCATCCAACCTCACTGTACACCAGCGGGTTCACACTGGGGAGAGGCCGTTCACCTGCTCCATGTGTGGGAAGGGATTCACTTGTTCATCTCACCTCACTGATCACCAGCGAGATCACGCCAGAGAGAGACCGTTCGTCTGCTCTGTGTGTAGGAAAGGATTCATGAAATCATCTCACCACCTGAGACACCAGCGCACTCACACTGTTGAGAGGCCATTCACCTGCTCCGTGTGTGGAAAGGGATTCACTAATTCACCCCACCTTCTGGCTCACCAGCGAGTTCACACTGTCGAGAGGCCGTTTACCTGCTCTGAGTGTGGGAAGGGATTCACTCAGTCATCCCACTTCACTGCACACCAACTTGTTCACACCAATAAGAGACCGTTTAAATGTTCTGTCTGTGAGAAGAGCTTTAAAAGCAGAAATGATCTGATGGTACACCAACGCATTCACACTGGGGAGAGGCCGTTCACCTGCTCCATGTGTGGGAAGGGATTTACTAGTTCATCCAACCTGCTGACCCACCAACGCACTCACACTGGGGAGAGGCCGTTCACCTGCTCTGTGTGTGGGAAGGGATTCTCTGTGGCAGCCAGCCTCACTGCACACCAAGTTGTTCACACCAATGAGAGACCGTTTAAATGTTCTGATTGTGAGAAGAGATTTAAAAGCAGAAATGATCTGATGAGACACAAACGCACTCACACTGGAGAGAGGCCATTCACCTGCTCCATGTGTGGGAAGGGATTCGCTCGATCGTCCCACCTGCTGAGACACCAGCGAGTTCACAAGTGACTGCAGGGGTTGGATTCTGCTCTTATTGCAGCTGTTAATCACATCCAGGACTGAACCATGTTCATTCTGATTGTTGGGCTTTGTTTTCCCTGTAACTGAGCTGGAGGTTAATTTTATGGATATCTGACAAATAAATCAGCTTTGGTTCAAGCACACATTGTGCTGATTCCTTGATGTCTCCAAGATAAGAGGAGACTAATCGATATCCTGTTACCGACTGTTCCATTTTTGGGCCTTATCTCCTTTGTTCAATAAAGACTTGTCCTTATGTAGCACCTCACATGACCTCAGGACTTCGTGCTTTACAGCCAATAGGATACAACAACATCAAAGTACATTTGAAGTGCGTTCACTGTTGCACTGTAGGAAGTGCAGCAGACAATTTGCACACAGCAAGCTGCCACGACCAGCGATGTGATACTGGCCAGATAATCTGTTTTAGTGATATTGGTTGAGGGATGATGGAGCCTCAATTGAGCGATTCATCTAAAAGATGGCAACACTGACAGTGCAGCAATCCCTCAGTACTGCATTGGAATGTCAGCCTAGATTTTGTGCTCAAGTATCTACAGGTGGACTTGAACCCACAACCTACTGACTCAGAGACGAGAGTGCTACCACTGAGCCACAACTGACACCCGATCATTACTCACGATTATTTCAGTTCTCATTCCTTCGGTTACTCTCATGGACAAACCCTAGGTTTCTATATCTTTCAGATTGTCACTCCTAGCCTTGGTATCCAGGGAAGGTATCGGTAACACATCCAGGTACCTGCCCTGGGAGTGTTTGATGGGACAGTGTGGAGGGATCTTTACTCTGTATCTAACCCGTGCTGTACCTGCCCTGGGAGTGTTTGATGGGACAGTATAGAGGGAACTTTACTCTGTATCTAACCCATGCTATACCTGCCCTGGGAGTATTTGATGGGACAGTGTTGAGGGAGCTTTACTCTGTATCTAACCCTTGCTGTACCTGCCCTGGGAGTGTTTGATGAGACAGTGTGAAGGGAGCTTTACTATGTATCTAACCCGTGCTGTACCTGCCCTGGGAGTGTTTGATGAGACAGTGTAAAGGGAGCTTTAATCTGTATCTACCCCATGCTCTACCTGACTGGAGAGTGCCTCAGGCAGACACTAGGTGCTCAGAATACCCCAATCTCCAATGCTGATATCCACCACCTCGATGAGAACATCATTTAACCCAAAGATAAGAGAAACCCATCAGTTCCTCCCCCGGACACAGATCCGGAGGAACAGTGAGTGTCCCGAACATTGTTGTACAGTGTGCTCGATAGTTCCTCCCTGGGTCTGAGCCTTTTGGTGATGATTTGAATTTGATGCCCTCGAGTTACTGACTCACCGACTGGTGGAAATAGTTTTTCCTCATTTACCTGATTACATCTTGAACACCTCCCTCAGATCACAAATTAAGTTATTTAGTTATCAGGGACTTGTTACCAATACCTTTCCTGGATACCAAGGCTAGGAGGGGCACTCTGGGAAGGTATGGGGAGCTGGGCTTTGTACATGAGAGCAACCTTTGTTCTAATGAAAAGATCCCAGTTTCTCCAATCTCTCCCGATAACTAAAGCCTCTCTTCCCTGGTAACATCTCAGTGAATCTCTCGGCATCCTCTCCATGGCCTCGTCATCCCTCTGGTATAAGATGTCCAAAAGCTAACACAATATTCCAACTGCAGCCTAACCAATGATTTGTTCAGGTTTACATATCCTCTGCCCATTTATACACTACACCCTTATGTATAAAACCTAGGATCATGTGCTTTTTTAACCACTTTATCAACATAAAATGGCTAAAATACATTGACTTAAATATGTATTATAGGAAAGAGAAGTTTAGTCTAAGTTAGAAACTCAAACAATCGATTCACTGCAGACAGGTCACCATGGCAACACTGATAAGACATTCCATTTACTGAACCCATTTGTTGGAATCTGTAATCAGATCAGGGGAAAGAACAGGTCTGTCTGTTAGTAACCACAATATAAGCTTAAGCCAGAGTGAGGAATAGAATAGGTTAGATTAGAATGTGTGATGTGTAGATCTATAATTGTGAAACTATAAGAAATAACAACTAACAGCAGGCAGAGTAGTTTAGGGTTAATGAGAAAATTACTGAAGAAAAGTAACTGCTGGGAACCAGGGAAATGTCCTTGCAAATCACAGATTAGAGAAGTTCCAGCTGTCCTTTCCCAGCTTCCTGCCAAAACCCAGCAGAGAAGACACAGAAGAGTCCGGTGCCAGAGATGGATCACTGCAGGGTATAAAAGTGAGGGGAGACTGATGTAAGGGAGCAGTCAGGACTGGAGACACCAGAGATCAAGCTCAGGGCGCCCGAGGTTCCATCCAGTGGGCTGACCTCGTGTCAGTTACTGTGGACATGCGGGACTTGCATGTTTACTCTGATTGATGGATCAATATAAGATATGGAAGAGGACAGAGAATCTGTTCATCTTATATTTCTTAATAAGGTATTAATGTTGCTGACAGTCTCAAACCTACTAATTAACTAAACATGGTATGAGCTACAATCAAACCAAACATCACGTCAAGATCTGACAGTCACTCCATTCAGCAGGACCTGAACATTATCGGTCTTTGAATGTGGAAGGAGAAATGTTTGCCTGTTCTGTCCATGGCAAAAAATTTCAAACATCAGTGTGACTGGAAAAGCACCGAGTGAGATTGTTCCAATGCACTGACTGTGGAAAGAGCTTTAACCAGTTACGCAGCCTGACAAAAATGAGGCTTCAACTGATCATCCAATCTGGAGACAAGGACTTCCGTACCACAGGGAAACCGTGGGAATGTGGAAAGGGATTTAATTACCCATCCCAGCTGGATATTCAGTGACGTATTCACACTGGGGAGAGGCCACTCACTTGGTCCATGTGCAGGAAGGGATTCACTCTGTTATCCAAGCTCCAGACGCACAAGCGAGTTCACATGGGGGAGAGACCGATCACATGCATTGAGTGTGGGAAGGGATGACTTCAATCATCCCATCTTCTGACACACCAACTTATTCACACTGTTGAGACTTCATTTCAATGTTCTGACTGTGAGAAGAGCTTTAAAAGCACAAAGGATCAGCTGACGCACCACGTACTCACACTGAAGAGACCATTCACCTGCAGAGTGTGGGAAAGGATTCACTCAGTCATGCTCTCTGTTCAGACACCAGCGAATTCACGCGGAGGAGACTGTTCACCTGCACTGAGTGTGGGAAGGGATTCACTCAAACATGCTCTCTGCTGAGACACCAGCGAGTTCACAACTAACTGCAGCGTTTTGGATTCTGCTGTTTTTGCTGCTGTTAACCACATCCTGGACTGAATCATGTTCACTATGGAAATCATGCTTTATTTCTGCTGATATTAATAACCCCTATAACTGGGCTTGAGTTTAATATTCTGGATAAATATTAAATAAATCAGCTTTTTTTCAAACACAGTGTGTTGAATATTTGATTTCTCCATGATAAGAGACTAATTGATGTTCTGTTACCCACTGTTCCATTTTTGGGCCTTTTCTTACTCTAGATTATTTCAGTTCTCATCTAGTTCTCATTCTACCACATCAAATCCCAAGCTTGTTGTGGGTGTGATGTAGTGTCTCACTTTACACTTCTCTGAAGTTCTGTTGACCCATCCTTTATAGACCTATCTTGCATAAGATTTTAAATCTGTTATTTTCTGTACCATTTAACCCTTTTTGGATCTGATTTTTTTTTTAAACTCCTCCACACATATTGCATGTGAGACCCTTTGAAATGTTCTGATCTTTGTAACTCTCATTGCTGATCTCGTTGATTGAATCTCTTGTTGCTAACATACCTTGCACTATTTCTTTAATCAAGATCATTGTTTCAAATACTTCCTTTATCAGTTCATTAGATCCTCCATTGACCCATGTCAATAAACTTTGGTTCAGGCTGGGGTTTGGGTGTAGGTTTAGGGTTAGTGGTTGGGGCTATTTGTGGATAGTCAATACGATGTTCGGTTTACGAGTTAGTGATTAAGGTTAGAAACCACAATTGACAACACCGTGTTACTAGACGCGTCGATTTTAATTTCATTTTTTTTAAACCTCACGCAGACAAGTCACAAAACAGCCTCATGAATTGTTCATTCCAGGAACCTTCTTTCTGACCGAGTCCACTTTCCTCCAATTCTTTCACATCTCGACATTTCCGACAGAAAAAAACATCAGGGATATTAGACTTCGGGATTTTGGGACAAGAACAGTCAGATCCAGATGTTGTGCTGGTTACATCCAATTATTGGCCTGTCTGAAAAGGGCTTCTGACAATAACCTGTCACCAGGCCCCACCAGTCCCCGTCTAATTCCACCGTCACAACTTCGTCCATTACCCACCTTCCGCCCTCACTACAGCTGGATTCACAACCACAACCATTCCCCATACTGAGGCTCTCCCATTCCCATTTTGTAGTCTGTGTAAGTGGTCCCTGGATTTGGTTTCTCTGTGTAAGTGGTCCCTGGATTTGGTGTCTCAGTGTAAGTGGTCCCTGGATTTGGTGTCTCACTGTAAGTGGTCCTGGATTTGGTGTCTGTGTAAGTGGTCCCTGGATTTGGTGTCTCAGTGTAAGTGGTCCCTGGATTTGGTGTCTCAGTTAAGTGGTCCTCGATTTGGTGTCTCAGTTAAGTGGTCCTCGATTTGGTGTCTCAGTGTAAGTGGTCCTCGATTTGGTGTCTCAGTGTAAGTGGTCCTCGATTTGGTGTCTCAGTGTAAGTGGTCCTCGATTTGGTGTCTCAGTTAAGTGGTCCTCGATTTGGTGTCTCAGTGTAAGTGGTCCCTGGATTTGGTGTCTCAGTGTAAGTGGTCCCTGGATTTTGTGTCTCAATGTAAGTGGTCCCTGGATGTTGTGTCTCAGTGTAAGTGGTCCTAGACAGACTAGAAGGAATCTTTCCCCCAGCCACAATGACGTCACACAGATTGACCATAGGGTTTAAATCTCTGGCGGGTTTGTGATTCAACAGCACTTCTTCACTGGGACTGAGGCAAACCCACAGCCCAGCAAAGCGTTTAGCACAGAATGATCCCACACAAATCTATTCCCCACTAACACTGTCCACATTCATTCACCAGAAACAGCCCAGTGCCCGCGGGTAACTGCACTCAACGTCTGACTTCAGTTAAACACACAATTCAAAACACTGTAAAGAGTAAACAAACCTCATTATAGTTAGCAGAATCTATTCGTGGTCAGTGTACCCCCTCACCCCAGAATAGTCCAGATAAATGGGTCATTTTCAGATGGGCAAATTGTAACTCGTGGAGTGCCACAGGGATCACTGCTGGGAGCTCAACTATTTACACTTTATATTAATGACTTGAATGAAGGGACCGTGTGTAATGTAGCCAAATTTGACGATGATACAAAGACAGGTGGGAAAGCAAGTTGTGAAGAGGACACAAGGAATCTGCAAAGGGATATAGATAGGTTAAGTGAGTGGGCAAAAATTTGGCAGCTGGGGTATAATGTGGGAAAATGTGAAGTTATCCACTTTGGTCGGAAGAATAAAAATTATTATTTTAATGGAGACTACAAAATGCAGCGGTACAGAGGGATCTGGAGGTCCTTCTACATGAAACACAAAAAGCTCACCTGCAGATACAGCAATTAATTCGGAAGGCAAATGGAATGTTCACCTTTATTGCAAGGGGATGGAGTATAAAAGCACGGAAGTCCTGCTACAACTGTATAGGGCATTGGTGAGACCACACCTGCAGTACTGTGTACGGTTTTGGTCTCCTTATTTAAGGAGGGATATACTTGCATTGGAGGCAATTCAGACAAGGTTCACTAGGTTAATTCCCGAGATGAAGGGATTGTCTTATGATGAAATGTTGGGCAGGTTGGGTTTATACTCATTGAAGATTAGAAGAATGAGAGGTGATCTTATTGAACCATATAAGATTCTGAGGGGGCTTCACAAAATGTTTTCCCTCGTAGGGAATCTAGAACTAAGGGGCATAGTTTCAGAGTAAGGGGTCGGATATTTGAAACAGAGATGGGGAGGAATTTCTTCTCTGAGGGTCTTGAATCTTTGGAATTCTCTGCCCCAGAGAACTGTGGAGGCTGGGTCATTGAATATATTTAAGATTGAGATAGACATATTTCTGAACGATAGAGGAATCAAGGGTTATGAGGAGCAGGCAGGAAAGTGGAGTGCCCACAGTCAGAACATTTAAAAGGTCTCTCATCAGTGTGATCAAGTTGGTCTGTAGTGAGTTGGGATGAACAAGTGAATCTCTTCCCACACACGGAGCAGGTAAATGGTCTTTATTGCGAGCTCGCTGGCATGTCAGCATGCTAGACAATTGAATCACATTCAACATAAGGGCAGTTGAACAGCCTCTCCCTAGTTTTCAGCGTTTTGTTAATTGAATCCCTTCCCACGGTCCCCACATTTCCACGGTTTCTCCGTGGTGCGGGTGTCCTTGTGTCTCAGGTTGGACGATCAGTTGAAGCCTCGTCCACACACACAACACGTGTACAGTTTCTCCCGCTGTAAATGGTGCGCTGTTTTTCAGGCTGTGTAACTGGTAAAAGCTCCTTCCACAGTCAGTGCACTGGAACACTCTCACTCGGGTATGTGTGTCTCGGTGCTTTTCCAGTCACACTGATCTTTGAAATCTTTTCCCACAGACAACCATTTATTCTTCCACATGCAAAGTCTGATGATAGTCAGGTCTTGATGAATCGAGTGACTCGGTCAGAACATGAGGTGATGTTTGGTTTGTGTTTCTCGTTTGCAAATCATCCCGTTCTGATTCTCTGTAAAGGGAGTTTACAAAATACATCACTGTAATTATTGATAGAAATTCAGAACAGATAATTTTAGTTTCTATAGAACATTTTTTACTCTCTTGTTCCCCCAAAGCTGTAAATCCCCATCCCACACACTCTCCCTCCTCCCTGTGCTAAACTCCACACCCATCGCACCATCTCCATCATTTTATCCTCCGCTCCCAGTTTTCTCCCTCCCTCTACTCTGGCTGGGTTCAGCTCTACAGCCCCTGTGTGCAGAATGAGAATAAAAGCAATGAACTGATGATTTTCTCTCCTGGACACTGGGCTTATTTTGATGGACCAATAGGGTGATACTGTGTTGCCCCAGGGTCACCAGACAAGAATCAGAACAAGGCTTCCTTTCAGGGGCCACTAATATGGGGAGAAACATGTCGTCCAATCAAAGTGACAGAGACCCTGAAGCCCCGCCCACTCTTTGTTCCTGCCCAAAGTACTGCGCAGTCGCAGTGAGCCTCGCCCTGTCCAAGCTGGCGGCCTGTGAGCCCGCTCCCCCGGGCGGTCACTCACAGGGCCCGTCACCGGGGGGCAAACACGGGGCCTGTGGGCTCTTATTTGGCACCTCAGGCCCACACCAGGTGTTTATAAAGCTTCTAAACCCACCCACAGGACCAATCCATCCCCTGCACCCACAATCTGATAATTTTTATCCCAAGTAATATCGATACTATCTTGTTTACTGCTACATTGGCAGAATCCTCTTCTGTAGTGAAGACAGAAGCAATGTACTCATTTAAAACCTCAACCATGCCCTCTGCCTCCACACGAATATCTTCTTTTTAATCCCTAACCAGCCCTTGATTAAGGGGATAGATCAGACAGCGGTTCTGAAACAAACACTGCGGCCCGATAAGCCAATCAGCTATTTATGCAGAATGTTAAACCCCAGCCTGGAACAGCAGTTTACAAAAGCCCTGACTGTGAGTCCAGGATACAGACTCTCAACATTCTCTCCTCCTGGTTCCTGGCCCAGGGAAAGGCCGCGCATGCGCCCTGCTGCCCCCCCGGAGCCTGTCACCGGGAGAAAGCCCCGCAACTGCCGGGGACCCCGCTCGGGGAAAGGCCGGAGCCGCAGGTTCTTGTTCGGGGCCTGAGGCCAGCACCGGGTGTGTGTGAAGCGGATAATGCAGAGTGTTGTCTCTCGGGCCTGGGCCCACACTCGGTGTATGTGAAGCCCGTGGAGTTTATTAACCTGCTCCCTCCCTCCGCCCATCTCTCACCCGCTGTCGCCACTCCACCTCCCGCAGCCCGCACATGCTCAACTCACACTGCCCGGGTGATTGACGGCAGCTCCCAACCAATGGGAAGAGCGGGGATGGGACTGGAGGACCGAGCGCGCGGGTGGTCCTCCAACCAATCGGAGTGTGTGAGGGGCGGAGCTTGGAGCTCCCAGTGGGCAGGGCTGAGCCGGATCTCCCTCACTGTCTGAGCATGCGCGGGCGGGGAAGACATTGTTGTTGCGCACAGATGGACGCGCATGCGCGGTACGTCTCGATGTGTCACACTGGCACCATACAGACCCGGAGCTTTCCTTTCATCATCATCATAGGCGGTCCCTTGAACCAGGATAACTTGCTTCCACACGAGGTCACAGATGTTTCAACGAAGGACCCGATGTTCCAGTCCTGAAATCCAATTGAGGGGGTGGAAGATGCCTGTGTGTGGATTAACGTGTGTTGAACGTTGCACACCAGCCACCACACGGGCTTGACAGAGCTAGGTCTTGGTCCAGTGGCAAAGGGTAATGATTGATGGATGTTTTTGTGACTGGAAGGATGTTTCCAGTGGGGTTTCGCAAGGCTCAGTACTGGGTCCCTTGCTTTTTGTGCTTTATATATCAACGATTTAGATTTGAATATAGGGAGTATGATTAAGAAGTTTGCGGACAACACTAAAATTGGCTGTGTGGTTATAATGAAGAGGAATGTCATGGGCTGCAGGAGGATATCAATCTACTGGTCAGGTGGGCAGAGCAGTGGCAAATGGAATTTAATTCAGAGAAGTGTGAGGTGATGTACTTTTGGAGGGCTAATAAGGAAACATAGAAACATAGAAAATAGGTGCAAAAGTAGGCCATTCGGCCCTTCTAGCCTGCACCGCCATTCAATGAGTTCATGGCTGAACATGCAACTTCAGTACCCCATTCCTGCTTTCTCGCCATACCCCTTGATCCCCCTAGTGGTAAGGACTTCATCCAACTCCTTTTTGAATATATTTAGTGAATTGGCCTCAACAACTTTCTGTGGTAGAGAATTCCACAGGTTCACCACTCTCTGGATGAAGAAATTCCTCCTCATCTCGGTCCTAAATGGCTTACCCCTTATCCTTAGACTGTGTCCCCTGGTTCTGGACTTCCCCAACATTGGGAACATTCTTCCTGCATCTAACCTGTCTAACCCCGTCAGAATTTTAAACGTTTCTATGAGGTCCCCTCTCATTCTTCTGAACTCCAGTGAATACAAGCCCAGTTGATCCAGTCTTTCTTGATAGGTCAGTCCCACCATCCTGGGAATCAGTCTGGTGAACCTTCGCTGCACTCCCTCAATAGCAAGAATGTCCTTCCTCAGGTTAGGAGACCAAAACTGTATACAATACTGCAGGTGTGGCCTCACCAAGGCCCTGTACAACTGTAGCAACACCTCCCTGCCCCTGTACTCAAATCCCCTCGATATGAAGGCCAACATGCCATTTGCTTTCTTAACCGCCTGCTGTACCTGCATACCAACCTTCAATGACTGATGTACCATGACACCCAGGTCTCTTTGCACCTCCCCTTTTCCTAATCTGTCACCATTCAGATAATAGTCTGTCTCTCTGTTTTTACCACCAAAGTGGATAACCTCACATTTATCCACATTATACTTCATCTGCCATGCATTTGCCCACTCACCTAACCTATCCAAGTCACTCTGCAGCCTCATAGCATCCTCCTCGCAGCTCACACTGCCACCCAACTTAGTGTCATCCGCAAATTTGGAGATACTACATTTAATCCCCTCATCTAAATCATTAATGTACAGTGTAAACAGCTGGGGCCCCAGCACAGAACCTTGCGGTACCCCACTAGTCACCGCCTGCCATTCTGAAAAGTCCCCATTTACTCCTACTCTTTGCTTCCTGTCTGACAACCAGTTCTCAATCCATGTCAGTACACTACCCCCAATCCTATGTGCTTTAACTTTGCACATTAATCTCTTGTTTGGGAACTTGTCGAAAGCCTTCTGAAAGTCCAAATATACCACATCAACTGGTTCTCCCTTGTCCACTCTATTGGAAACATCATCAAAAATTTCCAGAAGATTTGTCAAGCATGATTTCCCTTTCACAAATCCATGCTGACTTGGACCTTTCATGTCACCTCTTTCCAAATGCACTGCTATGACATCCTTAATAATTGATTCCATCATTTTACCCACTACCGATGTCAGGCTGACCGGTCTATAATTCCCTGTTATTTCTCTCCCTCCTTTTTTAAAAAGTGGGGTTACATTGGCTACCCTCCACTCCATAGGAACTGATCCAGAGTCAATAGAATGTTGGAAAATGACTGTCAATGCATCCACTATTTCCAAGGCCACCTCCTTAAGTACCCTGGGATGCAGTCCATCAGGCCCTGGGGATTTATCGGCCTTCAATCCCATCAATTTCCCCAACACAATTTCCCGACTAATAAGGATTTCCCTCAGTTCCTCCTCCTTACTAGACCCTCTGACCTCTTTTCTATCCGGAAGGTTGTTTGTGTCCTCCTTAGTGAATACCGAACCAAAGTACTTGTTCAATTGGTCCGCCATTTCTTTGTTCCCCGTTATGACTTCCCCTGATTCTGACTGCAGGGTACCTATGTTTGTCTTTACTAACCTTTTTCTCTTTACATATCTATAGAAACTTTTGCAATCCGCCTTAATGTTCCCTGCAAGCTTCTTCTCGTACTCCATTTTCCCTGCCCTAATCAAACCCTTTGTCCTCCTCTGCTGAGTTCTAAATTTCTCCCAGTCCCCGGGTTCGCTGCTATTTCTGGCCAATTTGTATGCCACTTCCTTGGCTTTAATACTATCCCTGATTTCCCTTGATAGCCACGGTTGAGCCACCTTCCCTTTTTTATTTTTACGCCAGGCAGGAATGTACAATTGTTGTAGTTCATCCATGTGGTCTCTAAATGTCTGCCATTGCCCATCCACAGTCAACCCCTTAAGTATCATTCGCCAATCTATCCTAGCCAATTCACACCTCATACCTTCAAAGTTACCCTTCTTTAAGTTCTGGACCATGGTCTCTGAATTAACTGTTTCATTCTCCATCCTAATGCAGAATTCCACCATATTATGGTCACTCTTCCCCAAGGGGCCTCGCACAACGAGATTGCTAATTAATCGTCTCTCATTACACAACACCCAGTCTAAGATGGCCTCCCCCCTAGTTGGTTCCTCGACATATTGGTCTAAAAAACCATCCCTTATGTACTCCAGGAAATCCTCCTCCACCGTATTGCTTCCAGTTTGGTTAACCCAATCTATGTGCATATTAAAGTCACCCATTATAACTGCTGCACCTTTATGCATGCACCCCTAATTTCATGTTTGATGCCCTCCCCAACATCACTACTACTGTTTGGAGGTCTGTACACAACTCCCACTAACATTTTTTGCCCTTTGGTGTTCTGCAGCTCTACCCATATCGATTCCACATCATCCATGCTAATGTCCTTCCGAACTATTGCCTTAATTTCCTCCTTAACCAGCAATGCTACCCCACCTCCTTTTCCTTTTATTCTATAAACAGGCTATAAACATTAAGCGGTAGGCCACTTAATAGTGTAGATGAACAAAGGGACCTTGGAGTGCTTGTCCACAGAACTCTTTTTTGGGGGAAACGAAAACAGTAAATCGTGGCCCCCCGATCTGGGGGACGCACCAGACATTTACAAGGTCCTTCTTTTTTGTTTTTTGTATTTTTTTTTGTTTCTTTGTTTTTTTTTAAAGTTTTTTTTTGGGCACTAAAATCATATATATTTTTCCCTACAAGTGCCCCCTACAAAAGGGGAGGGGACACTAAAAACACCGGCAATTAAAACAAATTAAACTTTAAAACATAAAGTCAAATTAAAATTTGGTTGCCGGGCGTGATGATGCACTCCAGTCCCTCCGGTGCCCACCTCTCGCGGAAGGCCGCGAGCGTACCGGTGGACACCGCGTGCTCCATCTCCAAGGACACCCTGGCGCGGATGTACGCGCGGAAGAGAGGCAGGCAGTCAGGTTGAACGACCCTCTCGACCGCCCGCTGCCTGGACCGGCTGATGGCACCCTTGGCCGTGCCCAGAAGCAGTCCTACGAGGAGGCCCTCGGACCTACCCGCTCCCCTCCGCACAGGGTGGCCAAAGATCAGGAGTGTGGGACTGAAGTGCAGCCAAAATTTCAGGAGCAGCCCCTTTAAATAAGAAAACAGGGGCTGCAACCTCATGCATTCAATAAAAACATGGAACACGGACTCTTCCAGACCGCAGAAATTGCAGGCGGCCTGGGAGCCTGTGAACCGGCTTAAAAATTTATTGCACGGCACTGCTCCGTGCACCACCCTCCAGGCCAAGTCCCCGATAAATACTGGGAGGACTCCCGCGTAGAGTGCCCTTCATCGGGGACCCCCGCCTCCTCCGGACGGCAAGATGGTATGCCATGGCGTGTCCGGACGGCAGGCGAGGATTTCAAAGGTGAGAGTGTGCAGGAGCAGCC
Source organism: Pristiophorus japonicus (assembly GCF_044704955.1). Classification (NCBI taxonomy): domain Eukaryota; kingdom Metazoa; phylum Chordata; class Chondrichthyes; family Pristiophoridae; genus Pristiophorus; species Pristiophorus japonicus. Next base: position 218,060,894 of record NC_091985.1, read on the forward strand.
CGTACAGGAAACCCCTCCGCGCGGAACTGAAAGGCACGGAGGGGATTTCCTCGAGGCGGCTCAAGTTGTGAGGTGCCGGCTCCCGAGGGAGGTTCCGGGGTTTGGCGCCGATGAGGAATTCCGTCCGGACGGGGGTCAGTTCCGACGGGATCTCCCCACGTGCATGAGCCTCCTCGATGCACCTAATGGAGTCAGGGCCCAGAGCTGTTTTTAGCGACTCGATGGCATCGGCCGCGCGACGGACGTTGGCGGAATTTAGGCGCTGCGCCAGCGTGTCTGGCGCCATCCAGCCCGCTCCTCCGCCATCGAGCAGGTCCCTGACTCTGGTCACCTCACCAGCCACAGCCCTCTCGTCCGACCGCCACCTAAAACCTCGGTCGTGGAGGTACGGATTCCCGAGCAGCGGCTCCTGCAGGACAGCCGCCATTCCAGCCGGTGGAGAGCTGCGCTTGGTGGAGACTTTGTTCCAGACCCTGGTGAGTTCCTGGTAAAAGACAGGCAGCTCCTGGAAGGCGGTCCTGATGCCCCCCAAGCTCACAAACAGGAGCTGCGTGTCGTAGTTGAGACCGTGCTGCTGGCGGAAGAAATACGTCGCCAGAGCACGCCACCTAGGAGGGGGCTCAACGTAAAGGTATCTCTGCAGGGTCTGAAGATGGAATATCGCGAGCTGGGTGCTGACGCACACCAACGACTAACCGCCCTCCCCAAGCGGGAGACTCAAGACGGTGGCAGAGACCCAGTGCTTCCTGTTGTTCCAGAAGAAGTCCACCAGCTTCTTCTGTATCTTGGTGACAAACGCAGGGGGAGGGGTCAAAGTGACCAGCTGGTACCACAACATGGTGGCCACCAGCTGGTTTATGACTCGCGCTCGACCCCTGCAGGACAGCACTCGGAGCAGTCCTGTCCAGCGCCCTAGGCGAGCGGCGACCTTGGCCTCCAGCTCTTGCCAGTTCGCTGGCCAGGCTTCCTCGTCGGGGCTAAGGTAGACTCCCAGATAGAGGAGATGGGTCATGCTCCAGGCAAAAGGCCTGAGATCCTCCGGCAGGGAGTCCACCCGCCACTGACCCACCAGGAGTCCGGAACATTTCTCCCAGTTGATCCTGGCAGAGGATGCGGCCGAGTAAATCTCCTGGCACTCACGCATCCTCCGCAGGTCAGCGGGAACGTCTACCGCGAGGAGCACGTCATCGGCGTAAGCCGAGAGGACGACCTCCACGCCCGGCCCTTGCAGAGCCAGTCCCGTCAACCTCATCCGCAGGAGGCGCAGGAAAGGCTCCACGCAGATGGCATATAACTGGCCGGACATGGGGTAGCCCTGGCGCACCCCTCTCCCAAAGTGAAGGGGCGCCGTCAATGACCCGTTAACCTTTATCAGACACTCCGCGGCGGTGTACAAAAGTCGGATCCGGGCGACGAAATGCATCCCGAACCCGAAAGCGCGCAGATTTCCGAACAGATAGTCGTGATCCACCCTGTCAAACGCCTTCTCTTGGTCGAGAGATAGGAAGGCGGCCGACAGACTAGCCTCCTGGGAATGATGGATAAGGTCCCGGACCAGATGGATGTTATCATGGATTGTCCGGCCCGGGACCGTGTAGGACTGGTCGGGGTGGATCATGTGGTCCAGCACGGCGCCAATGCGAGCAGACATCGCCCTGGCGAAAATTTTGTAGTCCGTGCTGAGGAGGGAGACCGGGCGCCAGTTCTTAAGGAGGCGGAGATCGCCCTTCTTAGGCAGCAGGACGATGACTGCCCTGCGCCAAGAGAGGGGCATCTCCCCGGTCGCCAGACTTTCCCCCAGGACCCACGCGTAGTCGCCCCCCAGGACATCCCAGAACGCCCTGTGGAACTCCACGGTCAGCCCGTCCAGCCCCCGGGCTTTTCCCCTCGAGAGCCGGGCGAGGGCGCCGGTCAGCTCCGCCAGGCTTAGCGGAGCTTCCAGATTTTCGGCGCCCTCCGGGCTGACCTTCGGCAGGTCCTCCCACAAAACTCTACGCGCTTCCTCGCTGGACGGCTCCGGAGAGAACAGAGCCCCGTAATATTCATGGGCCCTGTTGTTGACGCCCTCCGGATCCGAGACGAGAGAGCCGTCGTCGGCCAGCAGCATCAAGAGCTGCTTACGGACACTCTGTCTTTTTTCCAGCTGGTAGAAGAAGGGGGAGCCGCGGTCCAGATCCCGCAGGGACCGGAACCGCGACCTCACGAACGCGCCTCGGGACCCGACGAGCTGCAGGTCCTTCAGCGCGGCCTTCTTCGCTTTGTACACCATCCACAGGGCCGGGTCCTCGACGACTTGACTGAGACGGGACTCCAGTTCGAGCACCTCTTTTTCTAGGCGCCCGACCCTGGCTGCCCGCCTCTTGGTCGACCCCCTCGCATACTCTTGACAGAAGACGCGGACGTGAGCCTTGCCCACGTCCCACCATAGCCTCAAGGAGGGGAAGCCCCCCTGCTTCCTACTCCAGTCGGCCCAGAAACGATGGAACGAGTCCTGGAACCGTACGTGCTCCAGCAGCTGGTTGTTAAAATGCCAGTACGCGGACCCCGTCCTCACGCGGAGCGAAGCGAGCTCCGCCCACACCAGGTGGTGGTCCGAACACGGCACCGGCCGCATGGAGGCCGCTGGGACGCAGGAAACGTACGCCCGAGACACGTAAATGCGGTCGACTCTGGACCATCCTACTCCAGGCCTCACCCAAGTAAAGGCGCTGCAGTCGGGATGGAGATTTCGCCAGACGTCCACCAAGTCGAAGGACCCGACCAGGTCCCTCAACTTCTCCATCGCCGTCATGCTCTGCGGGGCACCGGAGCGGTCCCTCGCCTCGAGGGTGCAGTTAAAATCCCCCCCGACGACAAAGCAGTCGCCGACGTCGACGGAGCCAAGAAAAGCGGACACCTCTTCGAAGAAGCGCATTTGCTGCGGTCCGGGCTGAGGGGCACACACGTTCATGAGATGGAGCGGCACGTCCCCCAGGTGAACCATTACGTGCAGCAAGCGGCCTGGCATGGGCTCCTCGACCCCCAAGATCTCCGGCTGAAAATGCGGGGCCAACAAGATGGCCACCCCACAAGAAGTGGTAGTGAGGTGGCTCATGCGGACCTCTCCTTGCCATTCCAGGAGCCACGTGGCTTCGTCTCCCGGAACGGTGTGGGTTTCTTGCAGGAAGCACACCGCATATTTCCCCTCCCGCAGGAGCGAAAAATTGTTAAATCTACGGCGTGCCTCTCTGCCGCCGTTGATGTTGAGGCTGGCTATGGTTATCTTCATGACTAGAGCATAGTGCAACCTCTACCTAACCTATTGTGGGGGGTGGAGTGGAGTCGTTTGTTGACCTCCACTCCTTCAGCAGCCCAGCGAGGAACTTTTTGAGCCGGCGCAGCTCAAGGCCTTGTGCCTTTGATAAGGGCCCGCCCGCGGCCATGGTTTTAGCGGCGACGCGGACGGAAGCGATGAGCAGCCCCGGCTCGGACCATCTTTCCCGGGCCAGATGGGTTCGGTTGCAGCTACCCTGGCTCTGGACCAGAAAGTCCCGGAGTTCCTCTACGGGAATGAGGGGGGACTCAGCGGCGGGCACGAGGAGATCCACCGCCTCACTGGTGATGGACTCGAGATCTTCACCCGCGTCCTCCACCGAGTCCCCGTCCTCCTCCGGGAGGTCGCCGCTAGCAGCCGGCCCGTCGACCGCACGAGGTACAGCAAACAGCCCGGCCACTCCATCCGGCCCTGGCTCTGCCCCGATCCCAACCCCCAGGATCGTCGACAGAGGAGTCCCCACTGGGCTCTTTTAAAAATGGTGCTGGGTCAGGAAGTGACAGCGGAAGGGGTTCCTCCTCCGCCCCAGGAGCCGGGGAACACGGAGAGACCTGGCCAAAGTAATGTTCCAGGTCCTCCAAGTACCCCAGCTCCAAAGTCGGCGGCGAGGGTTGTGGTTCTTCCCCCTCCCCGCCGCCACCTCCCGGCCCAGCGTGTACAGATTCATTAAAATTGTTAATACTGTTTATTTCTGCCAAGTCGAGCAAATCCCGGGGGAAGTTGGATAAAGGCTGGGCGGGCTCAGGTTCGGCCTTTTCGGCCCCGCCCACCTCAGTCCCCGGGACGCTCGACCCGGCGGCAACGCATTCCTCCGCTGGCCCCACGCCCCCCACGACAGGCAGATCCTCCACGCCATCCCCGGGAGGCAGAGGCTGGGCAGCCTCGACTGCCTCACCCTCCCCGGGGACAGATTCCTCCCGTCTATGGCGCAGTTTGGGTGCGCTGGTGGGGGACGCGGGACACGCGGCGGGCACCGACTCCTCCGTGGAGGGATGTTGTTCCCCCTCCGCCTCATTGGAGCGGTGCCTCCTTTTGTTCCTGGGGGTGCGCAGAGGCAGGGAGGCCTCCATGTCTGCCGAGGCCTCCCGCTCCGCCACCCCCCTTTTTCTTATCTTGCCCGCGCCAGAGCCCCTCTGCGGTATTGGTCAAGGGCTCGGGCACGGGCTCAGGGCTCCCCGCGCTCGCCGATGACTGGGTTGGGCTGAGCGCGGTGGTCAAACTTTCTGGCGCGCCTCGAGATGTTTCGCCTTCCTCCGTGCCTTCCTTCCGATCGGACGCTCTCCCTCCCCCCCGCCAGAGGCCGTGAAAACAAAGGCCCCCGACGATGCCCGCGCTCCTACGGCTCCAGGCATGCGGACGCTACTAGGGGGAGGGGTGGCGGCGGCGCCAGCCTTGGCCGCCTTCGGTGATTTGGCGGCCTTGGAGGCGGGGCAGTTCTTGCGAACGTGCCCCACCTCCCTACAGGCATGGCACCGCACGCTGTCTGACGTCCAGAAGACACGGTAGGCAGTCCCCTCATGCACCACATTAAATGATCCCTCTGTTGTCTCGTCCCGCACCAGCCGGACAAAGAGCTGGCGGCGGAAGGAGAAGATGTGGCGCAGGCTGTTCTCCCTGAGGCCGAGCGGTATGGGGTTGATCCCTAACCTTACCTCCCCCAGTTGGTGCAGGTGAGGGAGGAGGAGCTCAGCGGGAACAAAGGGCGGGACGTTTGAAATGATGACCCTCTGCACGGTGGCCTCGAGAGGGTCCACCGGCAGGAATGTCCCGCCCACCGTGAGCCCCTTTTCAAGGGCCAGGGACACCGCCTGCTCCGACCCCAGGAAGAATACAGCCTTCCCAGACATCTTGGAGGCTGCGACAATGGCCGAGGGGCCGACTATCCCAGCCATCGCCCGCACGCACTCCTCAATGCTCATTGTGGGGTGAGTGTAGCTCTTGACCCTGTGTTTCTTAGTAATTAGTCTGAATGGTGGCAGGGCAGCAGGAGGCGCAGGGGATGTGGACGCCGCCTGCGCATAAGTCTTAGCTGGCCCTGCCACCAGCGTGGATGGAGTTGCCATCACGGGGTCCCTTTAAGGGCTACACCCACCCCAGAGTCACAGGCCTTAATGGTCTTAAATTGGCCTTGTTTGAATTTCTGAGCAGAGGAGCTCTCAATGAGGCACACCTCTCCCCTAGTTGACAATTGGGGAGGGGCTTTGCTCCCTCTGCTCAGTTGTCTTAATTGTTTTTCCAATTAAGGAGGAAAGGGCTCTCAGAGAGAGAGGGGAGAGACAGAGAGAGTGACAGAGAGAGAGGGAAGCTGTGAGGGCAGGTCTCCCCTCACAGCGATGGGTGGGTGTTTTTCTGGGGCGCACTCCCTAGATGATGGAAAAACAAAGCAAGGCACAGTCTTATGGGATGGTTTTCGGGTGGGAGGAGAAGATGTCTTCACCTGGGACAGCTGGAGCCACCCAGGCACACACTCCCAACGATGTTTAATAGGGTGATTAGTAAATCTTCAGCCAGGTAGCTCCAGCTATCCCAGGCTAGGCAATGGGGGAGGGGTGCTTCAGTGGTGTGTGGGGCCTAGCTGTAAGCAAGACCCCCACACACTTCCACACACACACCCCCGCGATGTTCCGGGCCTCGAAGAAAATCTTCTTTTCTCCCCCCACCAATAAAGCAATGTCTTTCGGGGAATGCACCAACACCCACCTGTAGAATGTTGTAGAATCTCCCTCCTTTCATACAGGTTGTTGCTCTTTTCCCCCTCTCTCCAACTCTTTGTAGCAGTAATAAAGTTGATAATTTTTTCTGCTCTCCTCCTCTCCCTCTGGATGTTGAACTGCAGTAAGCCAGCCCTTTCCTCCTCTTCCTGGGCTGGTCTCAGGGCTCACTCCAGGCCTTCCAGACAGGAGCTTCAGCAGGGAGTTCCTTCTCTCACTACAGCAGAGCTCCAACTGAATAGGCCGCACCTCCAAAGCTCCACCATTGGTCCACAGATCCCTGAAAGTAGCAGGCCAGGTGGATAAGGTGGTTAAGAAGGCATATGGAATACTTGCCTTTATTGGTCGAGGCACAGAATATAAGAGCAGGGAGGTTATGTTTAAATTGTATAATACTTTGATTAGGCCACAGCTGGAGTATTGCGTGCAGTTCTGGTTGCCGTGTTATAGAAAGGATGTGATTGCACTAGAGAGGGAGCAGAGGAGATTTACTAGGATGCTGCCTAGAATGGAGAATCTTAGTTATGAGGACAGATTGGATAGGCTGGGTTGGTTTGTTCTCATTGGAACAGAGGAGATTGAGAGCAGACCTCATTGAGGTGTACAAAATATTGAGAGGCCTGGACATAGTGGATAGTAAGAGCCTATTTCCATTGGTGGAGGAGTCTATAACGAGAGGGTAAAGTTTTAAGGTGGTTAGTGGAAGCTTTAGGAGGGGATTTGAGAGGGGGCTTCTTTACACAGAGGGTTGTGGGGATCTGGAACTCGTTGCCTGGAAGAATGGTGGATGCAGAAACCCTCACCACTTTTAAGAGATGGTTGGATAGGCACTTAAAGTGCAGTAACCTGCAGGGTTACGGACCTAGAGCTGGTAATTGGGATTACACTGGATGACCTTTTGTTGGATGGTGCAGATATAATGGTAAGTACTGCAGGGAATAGAATACTGCCAGGGTGATGATCTGGACTAGTTTCGATCGCCTGGATCAGTCGGAGAGGAATTTTCTCATTTTTTTCCCCTAAATTGGCCTGGATTTTTATCTGGTTTTCACCTCTCCCAGGAGATCGCATGGCTCCGGTTGGGGGTGGAGTGTGGAATGTTTCAGTATAAGAGATAGCGCAGTTGTGTGAGGTGTACTGATTGGGCTGGGTACTCTTTGCCTTTCTGTCATTGTTCATAGGTTTATATGTAACCTTTAGGGCTGCTGCCCAAGGGCTGTGCGGCTCTTTGTCGGCCGGGGTGGCCAATTTTGGATCCAACTTGCTTCTTTGTCCTGGATCCCATGGACTTTAACCTTCATGACCAGTATACCATGTGGGACCTTATTAAATGCCTTGCTAAAGTCCATATGTACTACATCGTATGCACTACCCTCATCAACCCTCTTGGTTACCTCCTCAAAAAATCCAATCAGCGACAAGGAGAAAGGAAACAAAACAGGCTCTGGCTGGGTGGGGGGTGGGGCACGGGGGGAGGTGGGAGGGAGCCAAAAATTGGCAGCGGTTACACTGTGAAATTGTTAAACTCGATGTTAAGTCCAGAGGGCTGTAAAGTGCCTAAACGAAAGATGAGGTGCTGTTCCTCGAGCTTGCGTTGAGCTTTGCTGGAGACCAAGGATGGAGAGGTCAGAGTGGGAGTGGAGTGGAGAATTGAAGTGACAGGCGACTGGAAGCTCGGTCACACTTGCGGACTGTAAGTTCATTTTGTATGTTGTTTACCCTGTCAAACCCTGTAAGAATTTTGTATGTTTCAATGAAATCACCTCTCATACTTCTGAGCTCTAGATAATATCGGCCGAATCCACTTAATCTCTCGTGATAGGACGATCGGTCGGGGCGAGGGGGAGTGGGTGTCGGGTCTCGGGTCAGGGTGGGGGGGGGGTTAGCGGGTCTCGGGTCGGGGCGGGGGGGGGAGCGGGTGTCGGGTCGGGTCTGATCGGCGGGGGGGATCGGGTGCCTGGTCGGCGGGGGGGCGGGGAGCGGGTGTCGGGTCGGGTCTGGTCGGCGGGGGGGGGAGTGGGTGTCGGGTCTGGTCGGGGGAGGAGCAGGAGCTGGCCGTGGGAGGAGCCTCATTCACGCAGCCCCAGTGCGGCCATTCAGCCAGGGCTAGGGGCTGCGTGCTTTGGGCCCCTCCCACACAGTTCGGCGCCTGGTGCTACTGCACTTGCGTGCCGACTGTAGCGTGCAAATGCAGAGGTCCCGGCACTGTTTTCAGCGCCGGGACCTGGCTCCGCCCCCCCCACAGCTCGTGCTGGCTGCGCCGAGGGCCAGAGGACCTGTAAGTAGGTGGAGAATACCGGGGATTTTTTTAGGCGCCGTTTTAGGCGCGAAAAACAGGCGCCCAGCTCGAAACTTGGGCCCCATATTACAGGAAAGATGTGAGTGCACTGGAAAGGATGTGGAGAAGATTTACAAGAATGTTGCCTGGACTGGAAAATTTTGGCTATGAGGAAATATTGGAGGTGCTGGGTCTGTTTTCTTTGCAACAGAGGAGGCTGAGGGGAGACCTGATTGAGGTTTATAAAGTTATCTGGAGCCTGGATAGAGTGGATAGGAAGGATCTGTTTCCCTTGGCAGAGGTGGTCAACAACCAGGGGGCATAGATTTAAAGTAATTGGTATGAGGTTTAGAGGAAATATGAGGGGAAATTGATTTGCCCAGAGGGTGGTGGGGCTCTGGAACTCACTGCCTGAAAGGGTGGTAGAGGCAGGAACACTCACCACATTTAAAAAATACTTCGATGTGCACTTAAACATTTCCTAACATAGATGAGACTGCACACAGGGAGGTTAAAGTAACAGTGACCTCAGTCTTTATTAAGACACTCCAGATTCAGGAACAGGCCTTAGGGGCCGGCTTATATACAGTGCTCCGAAGGGATGCTGGGATCCCTTGGGATTTCAGGGGATGCACTCCCTGGTGGCGGACATGGGAGTGCATGCTTTACAGATACACAACATCACTCCTCCCCAAAGTCAAAGTGAAAACTATTTACAAGGTGAGGCGGTCGGGAGCCTTTCTTTCCCTGGTGGACCGCCTCGGTACAAATGTCTGTTCTGGTGTGTTGGCTGTGCCCTCGCTGGGCTGGCATGTTGTTGGCCCTGCAGGGCTGCTGGGTGAGCCTGGCCTTGCTGGGCTGTTGGGCATGATGGGTTCAATTTCCTGGTCCGGGGTGGTGTCGTTGATCCTTTGGGTGTGTGTTGTGGGCTCGAAAAAGGTGGTGCCTGCTGTGGGCTGTTCAGAGCAGTCTGTGAACCGCAGCCTCGTTTGGTCCAGGTGCTTTCTGCAAATTTATCCATTGTCTAAGTTGACTACAAACACCCTGCTCCCTTCTTTGGCTATCACTGTGCCCGCGATCCACTTGGGACCATGTCCATAGTTTAGCACATACACAGGGTCATTCAGATCAATTTCCCGTGACACAATGGCGTGACCATCTTTTACATTTAGTTGCTGCCGTCTGCTCTCTACCTGATCATGCAGGTTGGGGTGAACCAGCGAGAGTCTGGTTTTAAGTATCCTTTTCTTGAGTAGCTCAGCCGGGGGCACCCCCGTGAGCGAGTGGGGTCTCGTGCGGTAGCTGAGCAGTACTTGGGACAGGCGGGTTTGGAGTGAGCCTTCTGTGACTCGTTTAAGGCTCTGTTTGATTGTTTGTACTGCCCGCTCTGCCTGCCCATTGGAGGCTGGTTTAAACGGGGCCCAGGTGACATGTTTGATCCCATTGCAGGTCATGAATTCTTTAAATTCGGCACTGGTGAAACATGGCCCGCTGTAGATGGCAAACATGGGCCTCAGGCTTTCAATGGTGGCGGTGGCAGTGCTTCCCGACATTATTTCACATTCAATCCATTTTAAAAAGCATCCACCACCACCAGGAACGTTTTACCGAGAAACGGGCCCGCATAGTCGACATGGATCCTCGACCATGGCCTGGAGGGTCAGGACCACAAACTTAGTGGTGCCTCTCTGGGCACGTTGTTCAACTGAGTACACATGCGGCATTGCCATACACAGTTCTCTAAGTCAGAGTCGATACCGGGCCACCACACGTGGGATCTGGCTATCGCTTTCATCATTACTATACCCGGGTGTGTGCTGTGGAGATCCGAGATGAACGTCTCCCTGCCCTTTTTGGGTAGCACTACGCGGTTACCCCACAACAGGCAGTCTGCCTGAATGGGCAGCTTGTCCTTTTGTTGCTGGAATGGCTTGATTAGCTCTTGCATTTCAACGGGGATGCTGGCCCAGCTCCCATGCAGTACACAGTTTTTTTTACTAGGGACAGCAGAGGATCTTGGCTGGTCCAAGTCCTAATCTGGCGGGATGTGACAGGTGATTCATCATTTTCAAACGCTTCCATGACCATCAACAAGTCTGCGGGCTGTGCCACCATCAACAAGTTTGCAGGTTGCGCCATTTTCACCCCCGTGGTGGACAATGGTAGCCAACCGAGAGCACCTGCACAGTTCTCGATGCCTGGCCTGTGGTGGATGGTATAGTTATACGCTGATAGTGTGAGTGCCCACCTTTGTATGTGGGCTGAGGCATTAGTATTTATCTCCTTGTTTTCAGCGAACAGGGATATGAGGGGCTTGTGATTGGTTTCCAGCTCAAATTTGAGGCCAAACTGCCACTGATGCATTTTCTTTACCTCGAACACACACGCTAATTCCTCTTTCTCAATCATGCTGTAGGCCCTCTCGTCCTTAGACAAGCTCCTGGAGGCATATGCGACTGTTTGCAATTTGCCCGCAACGTTAGCTTGTTGTAATACACACCCGACTCCGTACGATGACCCATCACATGCTAGCACAAGTCTTTTACACGGGTTATACAGTACAAGCAGCTTGTTGGAGCATAAAATGTTTCTGGCTTTCTCAAAAGCAATTACTTGTTTTTTCCCCATATCCAATTCTCACCTTTATGCAATAACACATGTAGGGGTTCTAAGAGGATGCTTAACACCGGTAGGAAGTTACCAAAATAGTTGAGGAGCCCCAGGAACGACCGCAGCTCTGTGACGTTCTGATAGCCTCTGTCTTGGCATATGTGGGCCGAATGCCATCCGCCGCAATCTTTCTCCCCAAAAACTGCACTTCTGTTGCCATGAAGATGCATTTTGACCTCTTCAGCTGCAGCCCTACGCGATCCAGTCGCTGGAGGACCTCCTCCAGGTTTTGTAGGTGCTCGACGGTGTCCTGACCCATGACCAATATTTCGTCCTGAAAAACCACCGTGCTTGGTACCGACTTGAGTAGGCTCTCCATGTTTCTCTGGAAGATCGCTGCAGCCTACCGAATTGTTGACTCTGCCCAATCTTATTATTCTCTAAGTGCATGTTACCATGTTGTTAATAATAGAATCGAGCATTTTCCCTACTACTGATGTCAGGTTAACTGCTCTGTAGTTCCCCGCTTTCTCTCTTCCCTCCTTTCTTAAATAGCTCAGTTACATTTGCTATCTTCCAAACCACAGGAACCATTCTAGACTCTGGAATTTTGGAAGATGACAACCAATGCATCCACTAGTTCTATAGCTACCCTTTTCAATACCCTAGGATGTAGGCTATCAGGTCCAGGGATTTTATCGGCTTCCAGTCCCATTAATTTCTCCAGTACCATTTTTTGATGAATATTAATTTCTTTCAGTTCCTCATTCTCGCTAGACCCTGGGTTCTCCAGTAGATCCAGCAAGTTTTTTGCACCACTTTCCATGAAGACAGACATAAAATATGCATTTAATTTCTCTGCCATTTCCTTGTTCACATTATAATTTCTCCTGTCTCCTGTAGGGGAAACACATTTACTTTTACTAAACTTTTCCTTTTTACATACCCATAGAAGCATTTGAAGTCTGTTATTTTGTCTCTCACTAGTTTACTTTCATATTCTATTTGCCCTTTCTTAACAATTTCCTGGTCCTCCTTTGCTGAATTCCAAAATCTTCCCAATCCTCAGGCTTACTGCTCTTTTTGGCAACATTCTAAGCATCTTTCTGTCATCTAATACTATCTTTAACTTCTCTTGTTGGCCACGGTTGGACCACTATTCTTGTGGGATTTTTGTGCCAAAAAGGAATGTGTGTTTGTTGTAAATTATGTATTAATTCTTCAAGTGATAGCCATTGCTTTTCTACCATCATACCTTTTAATGTAGTTTCCCAATCTACCTTAACCAACTCTCCCCTCATACCTACATAGTTTCCTTTGTTTAGATTTAAGACCCAAGTTTCAGATTTAACTAAATCACTTTCAAACTTAATGTAAAATTCTATCATATTATAGTCACTCTTCCCTAAGGGCCCCTTTACTATAACGTTATTAATTAACCCTTTCTTATTGAACAATACTAGATCTAAAATAACCTGTTCTCTAGTTGGTTCCTCAACATACTGATCTAGAAAACCATCTTGTATACTTTTCATGAATTCGTCCTCCACACTATTACTGCAAATTTGGTTTCCCCAGTCTATATGCAGATTAAAGTCCCCCATGATTATTGTATTACCTTTGTTACATGCACCTCTAATTTCCTGATTTATACTGTGCCCTACATTACCACTACGGTTTAGGGGCCGACAAACAACTCCGACCAATGTTTTCTGCCCCTTGCTGTTTCTTAGCTCCACCCAAACTGATTCTTGATTTTCTGAGCTAAGATCCTTTCCCTCTACTGTCTTTATCCCATCCTTTACTATCAGGGCTTCCTCTTCTCCTTTTCTATTTTGCCATCTCTTCTAAAAGTTATGTATCCTGAAATATTTAGTTCCCAACCGTGGTCACTTTGCAACCACATCTCCGTAATGGCTATTAGATCAAACCTATTAATTTCTATCTGTTCTACTAATTCATCTATTCTGTTGAGAATTCTTTGTCCATTAAAATATAGTGCTTTTAGCTTTGACTTTCTTCTATTTTTCCTTGATGTCTCCTTAGTCCGTAATGCCCTATTACCTTTGTTACTCTCTCTGTCTCTTCCTGACCCACTCTGCTTATTGTTATCCAAAACTCTGCTTTAGATCCTTGACATGTCTCTTTTGCTTTTTCTCTGAATCTAAACCGTGCTGTACTTTCCTGGATCTCCCCACCCCGCCTTCAATAGTTTAAAACCCTGTTTACTGCCTTAGTTATTCAATTCGCCAGGACACTGGTTCCTGCCCAGCTCAAGTGAAACCCATGGCAAGGGAACAGCTCCCTCTTTGCCCAGTGCTGGTGCCAGTGTCTGTAAAGCATAACCCCTGCCTCCCACACCACTCTTTGAACCATGCATTTAATGTTCGAATCTGCTTCTCCCTGTAACAATTGGTGTGGGGTTCAAGTAACAATCCAGAGATTATTACCTTTGCGGTTCAGCTTTTTCATTTGAACCCCAACTCCTCCATCTCTTTCAGCAGAACCTAGCCCTACCTATGCATTAGTCCCTACATGGTCCACGACAACTGCATCCTCCCTTTCCCACTCCAAGTTCTGACTCTGATCTGCCCCAGGGAGGGGGCAATGTGTGATGTCCCTGTGGGGTGCAGTGTCTGACCCTGAGCTGCCCCAGGGAGGAGGCAATGTGTGATGTCCCTGTGGGGTGCAGTGTCTGACCCTGAGCTGCCCCAGGGAGGGGGCAATGTGTGATGTCCCTGTGGGATGCAGTGTCTGACCCTGAGCTGCCCCAGGGAGGGGGGCAGTGAGTGATGTCCCTGTGGGGTGCAGTGTGTTCAGTGTCTGACCCTGAGCTGCCCCAGGGAGGGGGCAATGTGTGATGTCCCTGTGGGGTGCAGTGTGTTCAGTGTCTGACCCTGAGCTGCCCCAGGGAGGGGGGCAGTGAGTGATGTCCCTGTGGGGTGCAGTGTGTTCAGTGTCTGACCCTGAGCTGCCCCAGGGAGGGGGGCAGTGAGTGATGTCCCTGTGGGGTGCAGTGTATTCAGTGTCTGACCCTGAGCTGCCCCAGGGAGGGGGCAATGTGTGATGACCCTGAGCTGCCCCAGGGAGGGGGGCAGTGTGTGATGTCCCTGTGGGGTGCAGTGTCTGACCCTGAGCTGCCCCAGGGAGGGGGCAATGTGTGATGTCCCTGTGGGGTGCAGTGTCTGACCCTGAGCTGCCCCAGGGAGGGGGCAATGTGTGATGTCCCTGTGGGGTGCAGTGTCTAACCTGAGCTGCCCTCGTTCCTCCTGCTTGAGTCACGCACCTCTCAGTCGGAGTTAATTGGAGGGACAGCGTCATCTACTGGACACAGGAGGTATTTCAAGGCACATCATGTCCAGCGCCATCCCAAAGAAATTCAAAGCCAAACTGCAGATTCCATTAATTTTATCAATTGTTGAACAAAGTTTAGCTCAATTTGTTGCAGCTTTCAGTACTTGAAGAAATCCCTTTAAAGAGTGAAGTATAGATGTCTCCACAAGATCCTGCAAATCCCCTGGGAGGACAGACGCACCAACAGCCGTGTCCTTGACCAGGCTAACATCCCCAGTATTGAAGCACTGACCACACTCGATCAGCTTCGCTGGGCAGGCCACATAGTGCGCATGCCAGATACGAGACTCCCTAAGCAAATGCTTTATGCCGAGCTCCTTCATGGTAAACGAGCCAAAGGAGGACAGCAGAAACGTTATAAGGACACCCTCAAAGCCTCGTTGTTAAAGTGCGACATCACCACTGACACCTGGGAGACCCCGGCGGCAGACCACCGAGGTGGAGAAAGTACATCCGGGAGGTCGTTGAGCTCTTCGAGTCTCAACGCAAAGAGCATGAAGAGGCCAAGCACAGGCAGTGGCAAACCAGCCCCACCGAACCCTTCTCTCGACGAATGTCTGTCCCACCTGTAACAGGGTCTGTGGCTCTCATATTGGACTGTTCAGCCATCAAAGAACTCACTTTGGGAGTGGAAGCAAGTCCTCCTCGATTCCGAGGGACTGCCTATGATGATGAGATGCAAACACAATTAGTATTATTTTTATCTGACCCATTTCCCATTGATTAATTGGTCAAATATCCAGAATATTAAACTCCAGCCCAGTTATAGGGTAATCAATATCAGCAGAAAGAAACCCCAACGGTCAGAATGAACACGATTCAGTCTGGGATAACAGTAGTAGCCAAACCCTGCAGTCACTTGTGAACTCGCTGGTGTCTCAGCAGGTGGAATGATCGAGTGAATCGCTTCCCACACACAGAGCAGGTGAACGGTCTCTCCCCAGTGTGAATGCGCTGGTGTGTCAGCAGGTGGGATGACTGAGTGAATCCTTTCCCACACTCAGTGCAGGTGAATGGCCTTTCCCCAGTGTGAATGCGCTGGTGTGTCAGCAGGTGGGATGACTGAGTGAATCCCTTCCAACACAGTGAGCAGATGAACGGCCTCTCCACAGCGTGAACTCGCTGATGCACCAGCAGGTGGGATGACCAAGCGAATCGCTCCCCACAAACGGAGCAGGTGAACGACTTCTCCTCAGTGTGAACTCGCTGGTGTATCAGCAGGATGGATGAGATAGTGAATCCCTTCCCACATACAGAGCAGATGAACGGTCTCTCCCCAGTGTGAACTCGTTGGTGTGTCAGCAGGCGGGATGACACAGTGAATCCTTTCCCACATTCAGAGCAGGTGAACGGTCTCTCCCCAGTGTGAAATCGCTGGTGAGTTAGAAGGTTGGATGAACAAGTGAATCCCTTCCCACACTCAGAGCAGGTGAATGGTCTCTCCCCTGTGTGAATTCGCTGGTGAGTTAGAAGGTGGGATAACCGACTGAATCCCTTCCCACAATCAGAGCAGGTGAATGGCCTCTCCCCGGTGTGACTGCGTCGATGAATTTCCAGATCAGACGGGGAAATGAATCTCTTCCCACAGTCCCCACATTCCCATGGTTTCTCCATGGTGCAGGTGTCCTTGTGTCTCTCCAGGTTGGATGATCAGTTGAAGCCTTGCCACAAACAGAACACATGTACGGTTTCTCCCCGCTGTGAATGGTGCAATGTTTTTTCAGGCTGTGTAACTGGTTAAAGCTCTTTCCACAGTCAATGCACTGGAACACTCTCACTCGGGTGTGTGTGTCTTGGTGCTTTTCCAGTCACACTGATGTTTGAAATCTATTCCCACAGAAAGAACAGACAAACATTTCTCCTTCCACATGCAAAGGCCGATGATATTCAGGTCCGGAGGAATCGAGTGATTCCGTTTGGTTTGAGTTTCTCATCTGCAAATCCTCCCCTTCCAATACCTTGGAAAAGGAGTTTACAAAAATCATTACTGCAAGTACAGGGCAGAAATTCAGAACACACAATTCTAGATTCCATGGAACATTTTTTCCTCTCTTGTTACATAGAAAGATAGAAAATAGGTGCAGGAGTAGGCCATTCGGCCCTTCGAGCCTGCACCACCATTCAATAAGATCATGGCTGATCATTCACCTCAGTACCCCTTTCCTGCTTTCTCTCCATACCCCTTGATCCCTTTAGCCTTAAGAGCCATATCTAACTCCCTCTTGAATATATCTAATGAACTGGCATCAACAACTCTCTGCAATAGAGAATTCCACAGGTTAACAACTCTCTGAGTGAAGAAGTTTCTCCTCATCTCAGTCCTAAATGGCTTACCCCTTATTCTTCCTCCAAAGCTGTAAATCACTGTCCTATGCACTCTCCGTCCTCCCTGTGCTGAAATTCAAACACATCGCACGTCTGAAGACAGCGTATCCTCTGCTCCCAGTTTTCACCACCAACTCTGTCTGGGTTCAGTCCCACACTCACTGGTACCCCTCCCCTGAAAGTGCTGACTCTGGCTGGGTTCAGTTCTACACTCACTGGTTCCCCTCCCTCTCCTCCCCTGAAGGTGCTGACTCTGGCTGGGTCCAGTTCTACACTCACTGGTTCCCCTCCCCTGAAGGTGCTGACTCTGGCTGGGTTCAGTTCTACACTCACTGGTTCCTCTCCCTCTCCTCCCCTGAAGGTGCTGACTCTGGCTGGGTTCACTGGGATCCTGTAGCCCCGCCCATACTTTGCTCTTTTGCAAAGATCGCCACACATGCGCTCTACGTCTCGATGAATCTCGGTGGCGACGCATAAACCTGCAGCTTTCCTATAATAATAACTTTGATTTATATAGCACCTTTAACGTAGTACAATGTCCCAAGGCACTTCACAACAGTGTCACAAGACCAGTTCACCTAACATTTGTCCCAGGACATTTGGAAAAGCATAATTCAGTCAAGCAGAGTTAGCATGGTTTTTATCCTGCTATGGCCCCAGCTTCTGATACACGTTTATGTTTATAGATTCTGTCCCTTCCTGTTCCGTTTTTGTTTCCCCCAATGCTACACTGCTCTATTGCCTTCACCTTATTCTTTGAGCTTTTAGGTTTCTGCTCACCTGAACCCTACCCACCACTGATTGCTAAAGCTCTCTCTGCAGCCCTAGTTATTCGGTTCGCCAGGACCCTAACCCCAGCACATTCCAAGTGGAGTCCGTCCCAAGTATAATGTGGGAAAGTGTGAGGTTGTCCGCTTTGGCAGAAAAAATAAAAAAGCAAATTATTATTTAAATGGAGAAAAATTGCAAAGTGCTGCAGTACAGAGGGATCTGGGGGTCCTTGTGCATGAAACACAAAAAGTTAGTATGGGGTACAGCAAGTCATCAGGAAGGCAAATGGAATGTTGGCCTTTATTGCAAGGGGGATGGAGTATAAAAACAGAGAAGTCCTGCTACAACTTTACAGGGTATTGGTGAGGCCACACCTGGAGTACTGCATGCAGTTTTGGTCTCCTTATTTAAGAAAGGATATACTTGCACTGGATAAGATAAGATTCACTCGGTTGATTCCGGAGATGACTTATGATGAGAGGTTGAGTAGGTTGGGCCAATACTCATTGGAGTTCAGAAGAATGTGAGGTGGTCTTATTGAAACATATAAAATAATGAGGGGGCTCGACAAGGTGGATGCAATGAGGATATTTCCACTCATAGGGGAAACTAGAACTAGGGGACATAGTCTCAGAATTAGGGGTCACTCATTTAAAACTGAGATGAGGAGGAATTTATTCTCTCAGGTGGTTGTAAATCTGTGGAATTCTCTGCCCCAGAGAGCTGTGGTGGCTGGGCCATTAAATATAATTAAGACGGAGATAGACCGATTTTTTGAGCGATAAGGGAATTAAGGGTTATGAGGAGCGGGCAGGGAAGTGGAGCTGAGTCCATGATCAGATCAGACATGTGCTTACTAAATGGCAGAGCAGGCTCGAGGGGCCAAGTAGCCTACTCCTGCTCCTATTTCTTATGTTCTTATGTTCTCATTACATAGTGCCAGATCTAAGATAGCTTGCTCCCTGGTTGTTTCCACAAAGTACTGTCAAGGAAACTATCCCAGATACACTCTGAATTCTTCGTCAAGACTATCTTGGCCAATTTGATTTGTTCAATCAATATGAAGATTAAAATTGTCCATGATTATTCCGGTTCCTTTTTTTACAAGCCTCCATTATTTCTTGATTTATACTCCATCCAACAGTTTAGATACTATTAGGGGGCCTATAGACTACGCCCACCAGTGAGTGTAGTATTTATTCTGTATCTGTCAGTCTCTGGTTAGCGAATGTGGCTTTTCCTTTATACATGTAAGTTTATGGTATGGAAGGGAGGTTTTCACTCTGTACCTATCAATTACTGGTAAGTGAGTGTGGGTTTCATTCTGTATCTTTCATTCTCTGGTATGTGAGTGTTGGATTAACACAGTCCTTGTCATTTTCTGATATGTGAGTGTGGGTTTTACCTGTGTCTGTTTCTGATATTTGTGTGTGGGTATTACTCTATCTCTCAGACTATGGTATGTGAGTGTGAATTTTACTCTGTATATAACAGTTTTCGGAGTGTGAGTTTGGATTTCACACTATACTTGTCAGTCTCTGTTATATGTGTGGATTGTATCGGTAAATTTCAATCTCTGGTAGGTGAGTGTGGGTTTTACTCTCGGTCAGTTTCAGGTAATGTGTGCTTCTGTCTGTACCTGTCTGTTTCTGGTATTTGAATGGGGCTTCATTCTGCACCTTTCAGTTTTTCTGATGTGAATATGGGCTTTAATCTGTACCTGTCAGTTTCTGGTATGTGAGTGTGGGTTTTATTCTGTATCCATCAGTCTATGGTATGTGAGTGTGTATTTTACTCTGTATTTGTCAGTCTATGGTATGTGAGAGTGGGTTTTACTCCATCTGTCAGTCTCTGGGATTTGAGTGTGAATTTTTCTCTGTATCTGTCAGTTTCTGGTATATGGGTTTGGGTATTATGTGCAAGTGTCAATCTCAGTAACATAAATGTGTATTTTTGTCTGTATCTTTCACTCTCTGGGATGTGAGTGTGCGTTTTATTCTTTATCTGTCAGTCACTTTTATGAGAATGTGGATTTTACTCTACAGCTGTCAGTCTCTGGGATGTGTATGTGGGTTTTACTCCTGTCAGTTGCTGTTATGCGAATGTGTGTTTTATTCAAGTGGGTGAATGTGGATTTCACTCTGTATCTGTCAGTCTCTTGTGTGTGAATGTGGCACTTTTTATCTGTACCTGTCTGTTTCTGTTATGAATGGGGTTATATTCTATAGGTCACAGTTTCTGTTATGCGAGTGTGGAGTTTACCACATTCTACCTGTCTGTCACTGGTATGTTAATGTGTGTATGTTTTCTGTACCCATCAGTTGCTATTATATGAATGTTGATTTCATTCTGTGCCTTTAAGTATCTGGTACAGCTGTGGTATTGGGGGTTTGACATTGAATCAGTCAGTCACTTTCAGGTCAGTGTTGATTTTACTATCTATCTGTCACTCTCTGGTGTTTTATTCTGTATCTGTCCATCACTGGGAAGTGAGTGTGCGTTTCATTCTGTAGCTATCTGTTTCTGATATTTGAGTAAGGGTTTTAATCAGTACCTGTAGGTTTCTGTTATGGGAGTGTGGTTTTTAATTTGTATTTGTCAGTCTCTGGAATGTGAGTGTCCGTATTACTCGATCTATCGGTCTCTGTAATGTGAGTGTGGGTATTACTCTGTATCTATCAGTCTCTGGAATGTGAGTGTGGGTATTACTTTGTATCTATCAGTCTCTGGAATGTGAGTGTGGGTATTACTCTGTATCTATCAGTCTCTGGAATGTGAGTGTGGGTATTACTCTGTATCTATCAGTCTCTGGAATGTGAGTGTGGGTATTACTTTGTATCTATCAGTCTCTGGAATGTGAGTGTGGGTATTACTCTGTATCTATCAGTCTCTGGAATGTGAGCATGGGAATTACTCTGTAACTAGCAGTCTCTGGAATGAGAGTGTGGGTATTACTCTGTATCTATCAGTCTCTGGAATGTGAGTGTGGGTATTACTCTGTATCTATCAGTCTCTGGAATGTGAGCGTGGGTATTACTCTGTAACTAGCAGTCTCTGGAATGTGAGCGTGGGTATTACTCTGTAACTAGCAGTCTCTGGAATGAGAGTGTGGGTATTACTCTGTAACTATTGGTCTCTGGAATGTGAGTGTGGGTATTACTCTATCTATCAGTATCTGGAATGTGAGTGTGGATATTACTCTGTATCTATTGGTCTCTGAAATGTGAGTGTGGGTATTACTCTGTATCTATCAGTCTCTGGAATGTGAGTGTGGGTATTACTCTATCTATCAGTCTCTGGAATGTGAGTGTGGGTATTACGCTGTATCTATCATTCTCTGGAATGTGAGTGTGGGTATTACTCTGTATCTATTGGTCTCTGGAATGGGAGTGTGGGTATTACTCTATCTATCAGTCTCTGGAATGTGAGTGTGGGTATTACTCTGTATCTATCAGTCTCTGGAATGTGAGTGTGGGTATTACTCTATCTATCAGTCTCTGGAATGTGAGTGTGGGTATTACTCTGTATCAATCAGTCTCTGGAATGTGAGTGTGGATATTACTCTGTATCTATCAGTCTCTGGAATGTGAGTGTGGGTATTTATCTATCAGTCTCTGGAAAGCGAGTGTGGGTATTACTCTGTATCTATCGGTCTCTGGAATGCAGAAGTGTTTTTTTTCTGTACCTCTCAGTTTCTGGTGAGTGACTGGAGTTCACTCTCTAACTATCTGTCCCTGGTATGTGAGTGTGAGTATTTGTCTGTAGCTGTAAGGGCCTGGTAGGGGAGTGTGGGTTTCACTCTCAATCAGTCAGTCAATCTCAGGTATTGGAGGTGATTGTGATTCTTTCTCAATCTGTCATTCAATGTGTCTGAGTGTATGAATCATTATGTTAATCCCAGTCTCTGGTACTGTTTGAGAGTGTGGGATTAATTCTGTAGCTGTCAGTTTCTGTTACTGTTTGAGAGTGTGGGATTGATTATGTATCTGTTAGACTGGTGATGTGTGTGAGTGAGAGATTGATTATGTATCTGTTAGACTGGTGATGTGTGAGAGTGTGGGATTGATTATGTATCTGTTAGATTGGTGATGTGTGAGAGTGTGGGATTTATTATGTATCTGTTAGACTGGTGATGTGTGTGAGTGTGGGATTGATTATGTATCTGTTAGACTGGTGATGTGTGCGAGTGTGGGATTGATTATGTATCTGTTAGACTGGTGATGTGTGCGAGTGTGGGATTGATTATGTATCTGTTAGACTGCTGACGTGTGAGAGTGTGGGATTGATTATGTATCTGTTAGACTGGTGATGTGTGAATGTGTGGGATTGATTATGTATCTGTTAGACTGGTGATGTGTGAGAGTGTGGGATTGATTATGTATCTGTTAGACTGGTGATGTGTGTGAGTGTGGGATTAATTATGTATCTGTTAGACTGGTGATGTGTGTGAGTGTGGGATTGATTATGTATCTGTTCGACTGGTGATGTGTGAGTGTGGGATTGATTATGTAATTGACAGTCTCTTGTACTGAGCTATTCTTGCTCTTTGTGACTGTTGGATTTGGTTCCTTCTCCACCTGCTGTAGGCGGATGATAGTTTGCGATTACCGATGACTGTCTCAGGAGGAGGTTTGGTTCAGGCCATTACCTCTGTTTCTCTGCTCTTGTATGACAGCAGTTGGGTTTGAGAGTCAGTGTACAGACACCAGTGTGGATTGACACCGTGTCAGTGTCTATCTGTTCATGTGTCTGAGTAAAGGATCTGCCTTTCAATGCAATATGATTGGACTTTGGAACAACATATTATTGTACTGCTCCAAGTGACTGTGGGATTCATAGCATAACTCTGGGAATTTGGATCACTGTGGGACTGACAGCTTCTGCTATCTGTGGCAATATGATTGCGGTCAGTTCTGTGTCTCTGCGCTCTGAGTGATAATGTACTTACTGTGTGTGAGAAGGAGCTGCCTGCACTGTTTCTTGTGTTCCGGGTTGAGGAAAGATCAAATTTATTCTGGCTTGGTGAAGTATTTTGCTCTGAGAATAATAATAGAACACTATTAGTTATGATATGGACAGGCAATGGAGAGAATAAATTTATAATTCATGTGTTTGTGCATAATAAAGTAAAGTATCTGGAGAGAGGAAACCGTGATACAAACAGAGTCCTTGTCTGACCTCACTGCAGTACAGCGACACTCAGATTTTCCACACCAGGTGTGTAGGACAGTTCTATAGAAAGTTATCAGCATCCAGACACAACCCAAAACCAGCACTGGTCCATGAATGGGACACCCGATTGGCACAGTCCAGGTTTATATCTCCCACTCCCATGGGACTACCTGTACAATTCTGAATCGCTTCCTGGAATATAACCACAGGTACCTGGGTTGTACAACAATTGTTCTCAGTCTATTGAAACCGAGCTGAGGGCCTGTGTCATTAACAGAATGTCACAGTTACCAGATGCTGATGTATCTGAGGGAGCGACAATGTATCTCTCGATCACCAGCAACATGGTTTTGGAGAATTCAACGCACCGAAACAAAATAACCCATTTTTGAAATGTCTCCTATCACATTCCTCTTTTGGTATCTGCAGTAGATGCACTTTGTGACACTCCTCACATCCAGGCTCTGTTTACACTGTTTAATGTCCAAGAACAACAGACACTGAGATTGGAACTGAATCAGGAACATTCACTACTGATTTGGGGAAAGAAAGCAGCAATGATTTGAAAGAGCGAGGTGATTTACTTTCTCTGTTACCTTACACGGAACACACACAGCCAGAGAATGGCCTCTCCCTTCCCCCACTCACTCCATGTTCTGGAACGACTTCCTGCTCCACTCTGCCTCTTACAGACAGCCCCCGACTGCCGCTGAACTTACCCCGACTCAAAGCCCATCTGCGGACACAGTCCCAATGCGATGAGCTGCTGTAAGGAGGCTGCTGTTTGCTCCCTTACTCGGGCCTGGGATATTTCCGCTCCCTGATGTGTTCAACGATCATCAGCCCAGCACAGAGGAAACGGCAGCCGCTGACAGAGCTGGGGGAGGGGAGCTCACATGAGCCCTTCCCGTTGGTTTAAACACTGTGGGGAGGGGAGGAGCAGCGTGTATTTAGCGCATGTTCAGACCATCTTTTTGTCACAAATTAAATTAGCAAAAATGGGATTATTTCACAAGTTGCTTTTATCACTAATTAAATGGGCCACATTGCGAGCATATTAGTTATCATCCGAATTACTGAAAAAATGATTGTGTGAGCCTGACACTGGAGTACGAGTGCCTAAACTGTTTTACTCATTCCGTCAGCCTCTGGCATGTGTTTCCCTGTCAGTTTCTGACAGGCGTGTATGGGTTTTACTTGCATATTATTGCTCAGATACATGGGTGTGGGTTTCATACTGTACCCGTCCATTTCTGCGATGTGAATGTGGGATTTATACTGTACCTCTTTGTTTCTGGTATCTGAGTGTGTGTTTTATTCTGTACCTGTCAGTTGTTGTGAAGTGAATGTGAGATTTATTCTGTACCTGTCAGTCTCTGCTATGTGAGTTGGGATTTATTGTGTACCTGTCAAATTTTGAGATGTGAGTTTGGGTTTTGTTGTCTACCTGTCAATTTCTTATATGTGAGTGTGGGTTTTATTGTGTACCTATCAGTTTCTGATATGTGTGAGTGTGCGTTTTATTCTATATCTATCAGTTTCTGATGAGTGTGGTCTTTATCTGTATCGGTCAGTTTCGGTTATGTCTGTGTGTGTTTTATCATGTACCTGTCAGTTTCTGATATGAGTGTGTGTACTTTAACCTGTATCGTCAGCTTCTGGTATGTGAGTGTGGATATTGACCAGTATCCATCAGTTTTTCAGATTGGAGTATGGATTTTATTCTGTACCTGTCAGATTCCGGTATGGGAGTATGGGGTTTAATCGATACCTGTCATTTTCTGATGAGTGACTGTGGTTTTAATCTGTAGCGGTCACTTTCTGGTATCTAAGTGTGGATTGCATTCTGTACCTGTCAGTTTCTGCTATGTGAATGTGGGTTTTATTCTGTACTTGTCAGTTACTGCTGTGTGAGTGTAGGAATTAATATGTACCTGTCAGTTTCTGAGATTCATTGTGTTTTTTTCTGTACCTGTCAGTTTGTGGCAGAAGTGTGGGGTGTCAGTTTCTGGTATCTGCGTGTGAATTTTTACCTTTATATGTCAGTTTGTGCAATGTGAATGTGGGATTCATTCTGCATCTCTCATTCTGGGGTGTGTGAGTGTGTGTTTCCTCTATACCTGCCGGTTTCTGGTATGTGAGTGTGGGATTTATTCTGCACCTGTCAGTTTTTGTATCTGTGTGTTAGTTTTATTCTGTATCTGTCAGTTTCTGGTATGTGAGAGTGTGTTTTATCCTATATCTGTGAAATTTACAGATCAGAGATGAACCCAACAGACAAAAGTTTTTCATTATATTGGACAAATGCGATTCAGAAATATTTGGAGTAGAGACTAGCTATTAGTACATTATATAAACCATAACTGTCAGTGGTACAGTGTGTAAGTGTGGTATTCATTCTGTATCTATCAGTCTGTGGTACAGTGAGCGAGTGTGGGATTAATTCTGTGTCTGTCAGTGAGTGGTACAGTGAATGAGTGTGGGATTCACTCTGTATGTGACAGTCTGTGGTACAGTGAGTGAGTGTGGGATTCACTCTGTATCTGTTAGTCTCTGGTACAGTGAGTGAGTGTGGGATTCACTCTGTATCTGTCAGTCTCTGGTACAGTGAGTGAGTGTGGGATTCATTCTGCATCTGTCAGTCAGGGGTACAGTGAGTGAATGTGAGAATTATTCTGTATCTGTCATAAATGCAAGTGTTTGTTGTTGGTATAGAAATGAAGCTTTTCAGTTACTTACGGTGGTTAACATTTACGCAGAAGAAAATGTCAGAAGCAGCCTCGTGGATAACCGTCGGCAAAGTGCTGTTACTGGTGAGATCACGATTTGCTCGATGAAAACTTGGCTAATAACTCGAGAGGTGATGGAAAAGAAAGCAACATTTGGGGATGTTTGAGCGAGGAGCCTGATCAGAGAGCTGGCGGGCAAGAAGCATTGAGCTCCTGTTTACTGCCCGATGCTATTTCCAAAACAACGGGGAAGAACAGTCCTTGGATCTGGGAACTTGAGGAGGCCTTTCAGCACATGGAACTTGGAGGCAAATCATCCCTTCGAGCCTGTTACATAAGGAACAGGAGGAGGCCATTCAGTCCCTCGAGTCTGTTACAGTGGAATTGAAGGAGGCCTTTCAGCCCCTCCTGCATGTTATATAGGAACTGGAGGAGGACATTCAGCCTCTCAAGCATGTTAAATTAGGATCATAAGCAGGCCATTCAGCCCTTTGGCCCTGTGACATGGGAGCAGGAGAAAGCCAGTCAACCCTTCGAGAATGTTATATAGGAACAGGAGGAGGCCATTCAGCTCCTCGAGCCTATTACATTAGGAACTGGAGAGGGCCATTCAGCTCCTTGAGCCTATTACATTTGGAACTGGAGAGGGTCATTCAGCTCCTTGAGCCTATTACATTTGGAACTGGAGAAGGCCATTCAGCTCCTCGAGCATATTACATTAAGAACTGGAGAGGGCCATTCAGCAATTGGAGTTAGAAAGCAATAGGATGACACAATTCTGCCCCTCAGGTCTGTTACATTAGGAATAGGACAAGGACATTCATCCCCACGGGACTGTTTATGGGAACGGGAGGAGGACATTCAGATCCGCGAGCTTGTTATATCGGAACTGGAGGAGGCCATTCAGTCCCTGGAGTCTGTTACACTGGAATAGAAGTGGCTATTCAGCCCCTGGAACCTGTTACATAAGAACTAAAGGAGGCCATTCATCCCATTCTAGCCTGATACATAGGCACAGGGGAAAGTCATTCTGCCCCTAGAGCTTGTTACATATGAACAGGAGGAGGCCATTAAGCCCCTCATGTTTATTACATTAGGAACAGGAGAAGGCCACTCAGTATCTCCAGTCTGTTAAATTGGAACAGGAGGTGGCCATCAGCCCCCTCAGGCCTGTTGCACAGGAATAGGAGGAAGCCATTCAGCACCACAAACATGTTTAATTCGGATAACCTGTCTGCGTACCCGCACACTGTGATAGGTACCGTACCTACTGTGTGTGAGAAGGAGCTGGTTACACTGTTCCTTATGTCTCAGGTGGAGGAAACTTCACATTTGTTCCGGTTCCTTCAATTCCTTGCCTGTAGGAGAAGGTATCTCTGATCATTCAAGAATAGGAGAGGTAGAAAAAAGACGAAAGTGATGAATGTAATCGTTCAATTAATATTCATTATGAACATTCGCAAAGGGAAGCCAGCGATACAAACAGTGTCAGTGTCTGACTCCACTGCAGTACTGCAGCACTCGGCTTCTGCACACCAAGTGTGTTGGGCAGATTTACAGCAATTTACTGACATCCAGACACAACCCAACCCCTGCCCTGCTTCAGGAATGGGACTACCCGATGGAGCACGGACTTTTACACAGCTCAGATTGCTGCTCCCCTCTCCCAGGGCACTAACCGTTCAACCAGAAACAAAGAGCCGCTGTTTAAAACGTGTCTTTCACATTTCTCACCCGGTGCCTGCAATAGATGCGCCTTGTATAAATCCTCACTGTCCGGCTCTGCTTCCACTGCTCACTGTCCAATGACAACAAACACGGTGAGACTGGAACTAAAGCAGGAACGTTCACTACTGGCTTGCAGGAAGAAAGTAGCAATGATTGTAAACAGCAGATCCTTCCCATTCTGTCTCCCTTACCCGGGACACACGCTGTCCACACACAGCCCGAGAATGGCCTCTCCCTTCCCCCACTCACTCCACGCACTGAGACCAGTTCTTGCTCCACTCCACCTGTTACACACAGACCCCGACTCCCCTTGAACTTCCCCCGGACTCAGTGCCGATCTCTGAGCCCATCTGCGGACACGCTCCCAAAGCGATGTGCTGCTGTAAGGAGGCTACTGCTCGCTGCCTTACCCCGGGGCTGTGGTGTCTCAATTCCCGGTTGTTTAAACCATCTTCTTCCGCTCACTGAGTGAATAGCGCTCACAGGCAGGGCTGGGGGAGGGGAGAGCGCATGCGCTCTTCTGCTCACTGGAAATCGACACGGGGGCGGGGCTTATCCCCGCATGCGCAGCTCGCTGTAATAATTCAGCCTTTAAAAATCAAAGTGCACTTTTCCCGATTTACTTTTATCAGAATCTGAGCAAAGGAACTGGGCCTGGGGGGCAAGGGCAGAAAATGTTTAAAGATGGGGGCCTTGCCCCTTTGAGATGCTCAATTTGGGATCATTCCGTGCAGTGTGTTTTTCACTTCGTGAGCCCGTCTTCACAAAGCAATCCTGCAGAAACATCGGAGGGACGGGGGAGTAGGAGTGTTTGTTGGGACTGTGCAGGAGTTAATATCTGACAGAAACTGTCCCAGATTAATTTAATCAGAGTGAGACATTCGGTCACTGAGTGTAATACCGAACGGCCCTGAGCTGCAAGATTACAGAGAGTACAACAGACAAGCGAGGGTTAAATATGGGACCTTGTTTCTCTCACTCTCTGACACTGTCCCGCAGTGTGGGATTAATAATGTGTTTGTCTGTGGTACAATATCAGTGAGAGAGGGGACTGCATCTTATGTCTCTCCAATGGGATCTTTCAGGATAAAACCGGACCTCACAGGTCAGTCTGGAACTGATACTGTGCATGTTTCTGTGTCTCACCGCCCTGCCTCCCCTGTCTCTCTCTCTCTCAGTCCACTCTCTCTCTGCCGCTATCCCCCTTTCTCTTGAACTGTCTGTGAAGGCGGGATTCTGTTATTTAGCGCGATGTGGAAACACTGTTGGAAGTACAACACTGAGAATGTTTCTGTTTCTCTCTCTGGTGCAATACATGACGGTGTGGCACTGTGACTGAGTGTAATATGGAGACACTGATATACAATGTAAGACTGATACTGTGCCTGTCTCTCTCTCTTTTCCGCTGATGCTGTACATGAATATGTGATAGTATCATAGAGCGTAATAAGCAGACACAGTTAGGGAGTTTAAGACTGGTACTGTGTCTCTGTCGCTCTCTGATAGCCATCTCTGGGTGTTGAGTATGAGATGGATAGGACACCAGTTACAGTTAAATGTCCCTCCGTTTAGGAGGAGAGAGAGATACAAAGAGGCTGGTGCGACGGTGAACACATAATTTATATTTTCACGTTAAGCAAACATATTTCTGCGTGCGAACAATATAACAACTTAACAGCAGATATGGGTTAAGCCAGCCTCTGCTGTGATTGGCTCCTGCCCCTGAATCTGGAACTGGCACTGTGAGGGGCGCCGGTCTCAGAGTGTTTAACACTTACTGAGCTGGGAAACTACAACTAATCCCGAGAATCGGCAGCACAGGCCGAGCGGAGAGGAAACCCTGTGCTGGGAGCTGTAAATCTGGGACAGTTTGTGCTGTGAATGTGCAGATTGTGAACATTGTGTGAGCGAGAGTGTGTTAAAGGGGCGGCCGGGTGAGACTAATGTCACTGTGTTTGTGTGTCCGTCTCATTGCCGGATTCCAGAGTCCCTCTTGTGTAAAATTCAAAGATTTCCCTGTCACAGGATCGCCCTGCTGCCCTGCTCAGGTCTAAAGTGGGAATTAAACGTCAAGTTTGAAGTGATTTCAAATTTCAGTCGAAAAACAGAGAAAATGTCCGCGATCGCGTGAGAGAGCGCGATCAGTGCAGCAATGAAACGGGTTTAAATCCAAATTGCTGCCTTCAGTTCGGATGAAACTTTCTCGACAACAAACAGCCCGGTGTTCGGGACAGAAAGAGGCCAGTCTGGGAATCTGGAGGGCCCGGGTTGAATTGGAATCGGACAGTTAATGAGGAGAGAGAAACACAGAGAGGCTGGAGGGGCGGGGAGCTGACAGCAGGAAGTCTCCGCCCCGTCCGCTCGCTACCTTTAAGTTGCTCTGTGCCGCCGCCTCCCGTTTCATTTCTGACCGAGCTCTGACTGTCAGAGAGATTTTCTACAGAGCCGCCGACATGACTGACACTGCAGCCGCCGAAACCGCTCCTCCTGCCGCCGCCGCTCAAACCAACGCTCCCAGTAAGAAGAAGAAGGCGGCTCCCCGCTCCAAGCCAGCCGGTCCCACGATGGGCGAACAGATCCTCAAGGTTGTGGCCGATGGCAGCGATCGCAAGGGGATGTCCCTGGCCGCGATAAAGAAGGCTCTGGCGGCCAAAGGCGTGGATGTGGAGAAGCGCGGGTCCCAGATCAGGTTCAGTATCAAGAGGAATGTGACAAATGGCTTCCTGGTGCAGACCAAGGGCACGGGCGCCTCGGGCTCCTTCAAAGTCGCTAAGAAGGAAAACCAGGGGAAAGTGGGAAGGAAGGTGAAGAAACCAGCAGCCAAGAAATCTCCAGTCAAGAAACCAGCAGCCAAGAAATCTCCAGTCAAGAAACCAGCAGCCAAGAAATCTCCAGCCAAGAAACCAGCAGCCAAGAAATCTCTGACCAAGAAACCAGCAGCCAAGAAATCTCCAGCCAAGAAACCAGCAGCCAAGAAATCTCCAACCAAGAAACCAGCAGCCAAGAAGGCGCCAACAGTAAAAAAGACAGCGAAAGCAGCGGCTGGGAAGAAGGCGGCGGCGAAGCCCAAGAGCCCCGAGAAGGCCTCAGGCGCAAAGGTAAAGGCGGCCAAAAAGGTGAAAAAACTGAGGGCCATAGCCAAATCAGCAAAACCCAAGAAAGCAGCGCCCAAAAAGTAAATAAAAAGTGCAACTTGTAAACATCTGAACCCAAAGGCTCTTCTCAGAGCCACCCACGCCTCTCAGAAAAGAGCTGATCCCCGAATCAAATGATCCCTGTCCCGGGGCCGGGCTCAGATTTCAGACAGAAATAATTGAACATGAAGCCAGGATCCCTGGTGACATTGGCTGCACTCACCCATCCCCCAGTGTCTGCAATAAAACACACAGAGAATGGGATGTCCGGCCCGGGCCTCACTGTAACTGGGAATGTGTTCGGTTCCAGTCTCAGTTCCCGGTCATTGTCATTTCACAGATTCTGTGAGACGGTGATACTGGCGGAGATACCTCGCCTCACAACTCAAACCCCAAGCACCACATTCTCCAAATCAGCTGGAATAAGGTGTTTGTAAACTGCTAAACCCGTCTGTGAGAGGAAGTGTGGGGAGATGGAACAAGGTCTGAGATTGACAGGGAAGGGGCTGTATATCGGCGGGAATATTCGCGATTGTTAATAGAAACATAGAAAATAGGTGCAGGAGTAGGCCATTCGGCCCTTCTAGCCTGCACCGCCATTCAATGAGTTCATGGCTGAACATGCAACTTCAGTACCCCATTCCTGCTTTCTCACCATATCCCTTGATTCCCCTAGTAGCAAGGACTTCATCTAACTCCTTTTTGAATATATTCAGTGAACTGGCCTCAACAACTTTCTGTGGTAGAGAATTCCACAGGTTCACCACTCTCTGGGTGAAGAAATTCCTCCTCATCTCGGTCCTAAATGGCTTCCCCCTTATCCTTAGACTGTGTCCCCTGGTTTTGGACTTCCCCAACATTGGGAACATTCTTCCTGCATCTAACCTGTCTAACCCTATCAGAATTTTAAACGTTTCTATGAGGTCCCCTCTCATTCTTCTGAACTCCAGTGAATACAAGCCCAGTTGATCCAGTCTTTCTTGATAGGTCAGTCCCGCCATCCCGGGAATCAGTCTGGTGAACCTTCGCTGCACTCCCTCAATAGCAAGAA
Organism: Pristiophorus japonicus; assembly: GCF_044704955.1. NCBI lineage: Eukaryota > Metazoa > Chordata > Chondrichthyes > Pristiophoridae > Pristiophorus > Pristiophorus japonicus. The sequence goes on from NC_091985.1 coordinate 218,092,070, forward strand.
TGTCCTTCCTCAGGTTAGGAGACCAAAACTGTACACAATACTCCAGGTGTGGCCTCACCAAGGCCCTGTACAACTGTAGCAACACCTCCCTGCCCCTGTACTCAAATCCCCTCGCTATGAAGGCCAACATGCCATTTGCTTTCTTAACCGCCTGCTGTACCTGCATGCCAACCTTCAATGACTGATGTACCATGACACCCAGGTCTCTTTGCACCTCCCCTTTTCCTAATCTGTCACCATTCAGATAATAGTCTGTTTCTCTGTTTTTACCACCAAAGTGGATAACCTCACATTTATCCACATGATACTTCATCTGCGATGCATTTGCCCACTCACCTAACCTATCCAAGTCGCTCTGCAGCCTCATAGCATCCTCCTCGCAGCTTACACTGCCACCCAACTTAGTGTCATCCACAAATTTGGAGATATTACATTTAATCCCCTCGTCTAAATCATTAATGTACAGTGTAAACAGCTGGGGCCCGAGCACAGAACCTTGCGGTACCTCACTAGTCACTGCCTGCCATTCTGAAAAGTCCCCATTTACATTGTAACGGGACTTTATTTAAAAGCTTCTGGTTCATGGAAGCCTTGAAGATGAATTCCGAGTCTTTAAGGGTTTGTGCAGAGCGCTGTGTCTCGGTTCTATTGTGGGAAAACAGTTTGAAATTGGCGGCTGCAGAAAGCTGGAGGCGGAGCTGGAAGACCAGAGGCCGCTCTCTGCTCTGTCTGTCAATCTTGACTCTGTCTCCTCCCCTTCCCGCCTCTCTCACTCTGCACTTTCTCAGTCAGGTCGGCTCCAGCTCTATAAAAAGGAGCCGGGAGGAGCTCCTTCTCATTCAGCGGCTGTTTCAGTGAGTAACCGTCATCATGTCTGGTCGAGGTAAAGGAGGCAAAGGACTGGGTAAAGGCGGAGCCAAGCGGCACCGTAAAGTGCTCCGTGATAACATCCAGGGCATCACCAAACCAGCTATCCGCCGCCTGGCTCGCCGTGGTGGTGTCAAGCGGATCTCAGGCTTGATCTACGAGGAGACCCGCGGGGTGCTTAAGGTTTTCCTGGAGAATGTGATCAGGGATGCAGTCACCTACACTGAGCACGCCAAGCGCAAGACGGTCACTGCCATGGATGTGGTGTACGCTCTGAAGCGGCAGGGCCGCACTCTCTATGGATTCGGCGGCTGAATAACTTGACCCTTTCCCCCCGAAACACAACACAAAGGCTCTTCTAAGAGCCACCCACCGCCTCACAGAGAGAGCAGCGACCTGGGGTTGGGAAATGATTTCGGCTGTTTAATTAATGGAAAGAAATATTTGGATTTATATAGCGCCTTTCACGACCACCGAACCCCTCAAGACCAATCAAGTACTTTTGGAGTGTAGTCGCTGTAGGAATATGGGAATTATTAAATATTTTACAACTATTGTAAATTGAGAGATCAGAAACTTCGGCTGACAGTCACAATTAGCGGGTGGGATACACAGTCCCCTTTACCCAGACATTACAGTCTCCCCTCACAGATAATTCCTGTCATGTGAGGTTTCTGTGAGAATCGGTTAAACGGGACGGCACTGGCGGGATCGATGCGGGACTTTATGTTTACAGGAAGCAGTGACCGGGGATTTATTCCCGCCCGGTACAGACCGATCAGGGAATGGAACAGAATTTAAACCGGAATGTTACAGAGAAATGGACTTGGTGACTTATAATGGGGCACAATCGCCGTTATAAAGAGCGGGATTCTTAAACTGCTGGCGCGAAATTAGAGGTTATTTAATCTCTTGGTTGATACTGTGAAATTGGCGGGCTTTTTGAAATTGACCAACTGTCAGTTTCAGTTCAGCCATTCAAGGCCCAGAAAAAATTGTGATTTTAGTGCCCAAAAAAAAAACACAAAAAAAAAACACAAAAAAGGGGGAAAAAAAAAAAGGGCCTTGTAAATGTCTGGAGTGTCACCCAGGTCGGGTGGCACCGTTTAATGTTTTATGTTTTCACAGATAAACTCAAAAGAGTTTCAAGGCCCAGAAATCCCCGCCCTTCATTTTCACTCTCGGTGCTTGGTTCAAACTTGATTGGCGCCGGGCTGCACCCAATCACAGCCCCGGGGCGGACCCTCACACACTTTAAAAGGAGGCCCCAGAGGAGGCTCCGCATTAATAATCCTTGTGTCCCAGATTCGTTCAGAAAATGGCCAGGACCAAGCAGACAGCGCGCAAATCTACCGGAGGGAAAGTTCCTCGCAAACAGCTGGCGACCAAAGCGGCCCGGAAGAGCGCTCCGGCCACAGGCGGAGTGAAGAAGCCTCATCGCTACAGACCCGGCACCGTGGCTCTGAGGGAGATCCGCCGCTACCAGAAATCCACCGAGCTGCTGATCCGCAAACTGCCCTTCCAGCGCCTGGTGCGGGAGATCGCTCAGGACTTCAAGACCGACCTGCGCTTCCAGAGCTCGGCCGTCATGGCCCTGCAGGAGGCCAGCGAGGCTTACCTGGTGGGGCTGTTTGAGGACACCAACCTGTGCGCCATTCACGCCAAGCGAGTCACCATCATGCCCAAAGACATCCAGCTTGCCCGCCGCATTCGCGGGGAGCGCGCCTCGACTCCCCCTGCCTCGGCTCCAAGATTCACCACCAAGTGCAACAACGGCTCTTTTCAGAGCCACCAAATCAGCAAAGGAAAGAGCTGCCATCTCCTGTAACCAGAGCTTCGTGTTGTTCATTAACCCATTGTAGGGACGGGGCAGAGGGTGTGGGACTGATTACTGATCGTGTGTTCATATACCAACTCCGTTCACATGGGAGTTATTGACGATTAACTAATTAGCCCTTTAATATTTTCAGAAACTGACATCGGCTTTGCGTCGCTCTGACCTCGAGTTCCCCGGGGCAGAACACAGATTTCCCCATTCGGTGTTGCCGGAGAATGGGGACAGGCAGATCTGGGAAGCACTGCAATTGACCCGGGTTCTGTGTGTGTACATCGCTCGCTGCTCCAGTGCGGTCTAAACTGACTGGCTTAGCAGAGAAATACACAGCCCGGGAACGGCCGGAGCTCCCGAGAACAGAAGCAGCATTCAAACTATCTCAAACCAGACCAAAATTAAACTAGACCCTTTTATTACTACATTAATTCATCACCGCCGACTCTAGTTTTCAGACAGATTAAAGAACATTTAAGGAACCTGTGGCGGTATTTATACAATTGTTGAGTGACAACTGTAGTTCAATTATTCGCTGTTAACTGGAAGAGTGTATCTGTGAGCAGAGAACCGTAATGCAGTGACTGGGAACTGAAAACTCCCCCATTCGGATATGGGGTAAGCCATTTAGGACTGAGATGAGGAGAAACTTATTCACTCAGAGTTGTTAACCTGTGGAATTCCCTACCGCAGAGTTGTTGATGCCAGTTCGTTAGATATATTCAAGAGGGAGTTAGATGCGGCCCTTATAACTAAAGAGATCAAGGGGTATGGAGAGAAAGCAGGAAAGGGGTACTGAGGTGAAAGATCAGCCATGATCTTATTGAATGGTGGTGCAGGCTCGAAGGACCGAATGGCCTACTCCTGCACCTATTTTCTATGTTTACAGGTCTAAAACAGGCCAATCTATCGGTACATGACTCTATTAAGACAGTAAGCAGCCCTTTCACAGATCCTGTGGGTGGCTCTGAAAAGAGCCTTTGGGTTATTAGATTAAATCTTGTCCGCTTTACTTGGTCTTGGACGAAGTGGTGGTTTTCTTGGGCAGCAGCACAGCCTGGATATTCGGCAGCACTCCACCCTGAGCGATGGTCACCTTTCCCAGCAGCTTGTTGAGCTCCTCGTCGTTGCGGATGGCCAACTGCAGGTGTCTGGGGATGATGCGGGTCTTTTTGTTGTCGCGGGCCGCATTGCCGGCCAGCTCCAGGATTTCAGCGGTCAGATACTCGAGCACAGCAGCCATATAGACCGGGGCTCCGGCACCCACACGCTCAGCATAGTTCCCCTTTCGCAGGAGCCTGTGAACACGGCCCACAGGGAACTGCAGTCCGGCTCGGGAGGAGCGAGACTTGGCCTTGGCCCGAGCTTTACCGCTGGTTTTTCCTCTTCCAGACATTTCCACAATTCACAAGCTCAGAGAAAGAATGAGAAACTCCTCCCACATCTGCCCTTCTTATACATTCTGGAGGGATGCAGGGAGCGACCTTGTGATTGGTCACTCTGTGGTGAATTTCATTGGTCGGTTCCCATGACCAATCACAGCCTGTTTAGTCCACCAATGAAAGTAGGGCGAAAATGATTGGTTCTCAAAGTCAGAACCAAACGATTTTTTAAATTCAAAAATCCCGCCAATAATTGTTAAAATTGTGAATTATGTTAGTAACTTCACCATTAGCCAAATACTTCAAAATACTTTTTGTTTCCTTTTGTCTGATTCCATGTTTCCTTTGCAAATTCCAGCCTGTTACAATCAGCATTAAATTCGGCTTCAGGTTCAAATTGTCTGTAACGGGCGGGACTCAGTCCCCACTGATTGTGCACGGGACACATTCCAGCTCCATCGTTGTAAAAGTGAACTTTTTTTCATAGGAGCTGCTGTGGGAGTGAGACCAGAACTGAGAGTCCTTCTGTAAAAATAGAGGTGTTCAAACTGCCCCTGTTCTAGTCTCTAAGAACTCCCATTCTGGGTTGTTACACTGCGGGGAGTCTCGGGTTAATAAACGGACTGAGCCGCAACGGAATAAAAACAAAACGTGAAAAGGGCTTGAGTGAGAACGTGTGACTGAAATCGGAGTTTCCCCGCCCTCCCAAAATAAATTCGTCGGCAGGCGCTGTGAATGAACGGGTCTGGAAGCAAAGGGAAAGCGACCAGGGACCGTGTTTGTAGTTTACTCACTGCGGGAAATTCCAGCGACGCCAAGGTCGAACCCGTCAGTGAAGCTGCTTATAAGAATTCAAAACTAAATCTACAGCTGGAATTGTAAAGGGTCTCAAACACAATTGTTCGGGAAATAATTACAGTAAATTCAGTCTAAAGGGTGATGTGTTTGTGCAGCTCTTTCAATGATGTTGTGGGTGGCTCTTAAAAGAGCCATTGTGTTTGGGATTTGTTCCGTCAGGACAGCGTGGAGTTTTACTTGGAGCTGGTGTACTTGGTCACCGCCTTTGTCCCTTCCGACACAGCATGCTTGGCCAGCTCCCCGGATAGCAGCAGGCGCACGGCGGTCTGGATCTCCCGGGAACTGATGGTGCGACGCTTGTTGTAATGGGCCAGGCGGGAAGCCTCACCCGCAATGTGCTCGGAAATATCGTTCACAAACGAGTTCATGATGCCCATGGCCTTGGAGGAGATGCCGGTGTCGGGGTGAACTTGCTTCATCACTTTGTAGATGTAAATGGAGTAACTCTCCTTCCTCGACTTTCTGCGCTTCTTGCCACCCTTCGGTGGTGTTTTCTTGATTACTTTCTTGGCACCCTTTTTCGAAGCTGGTTTCTTTTTTTTTTGAATCGTAGCCAATCTTTCCAATTCTTTGTCAGATCACAAACGCCAGAGGTCACCTTGCACACATCAAGGATCACCCTGCGCTAATGCTCTTAGCCAAAAGGCCTAGAGCCCAAGCACCGTTCCTGGAAGTACTGCAATACCAGGTTCGTGCCATGGAGGTGGATGGGTCAGCAACCCCATCCACTTCCGTCAAGCCACCCCACCCACCTCCTATTTCCAAAAAGCATAGGAAAGCTACCTTCCTGATCCAGGGAGAACCACTTTGGGGTCATGGTTACTCCCCTGTCAGGTCAGTTACGCATGATCTTAACCAAAAGGCCAAGAAGCGATTTCTTTTCCTCAGGCATCGTCTTGTTCAGTCAGGTACAACTATAAAGGAAATTCTGCTCCGGGCTCGCATTATATAGGCAGCCCCACACTCCGCCCACAGCCCTATGCTAATGAGGGATGGGTGAAGGCAATGACTGTAATTGGTTCATTGGCCACGTTGTCAATTTCCATTGTTCTGCATCTCTCTGATTGGTCTCTTTAAACATCCAATCAGATTTATTGCTCGCCAAAATCTCAAATTCTTGAATTAGGTCATCAATGACATCCCCTTCCGATTTATAATCTGTTCTTTATGTTTCATTCTGCTCTCAGGCAAAAATGGTTAATGATGGCCGGACTTATGAGGAAGGTTCACTCACGTTTTTTCCTGTATATATTCAATAATCTGAACAGCTATGTTTGTCGATCTACATTTCTACATGTTCGAGTCATTAACCGGTTTGTAACCGAGATTGCCTGAGGGTCACTTCTGATCAGGACATGGGAGTCCTTCTGTGAAGGCAAGAGCCCCTCACTGTCCTTCCGCCCTGATGCTAGCTTCCACCCATCGTTTAATTCAACACCTTTCTTATCTGTCACTGCTATAACATGGATGTAACAGCATGGATTTATGAAGGGGAAGTCATGTTTGACAAATTTGCTGGAATTCTTTGAGGATGTAATGAACAGGGTGGATAAAGAGGAACCAGTGGATGTGGTGTATTTGGAATTCCAGAAGGCATTTAACAAGGTGCCACCTAAAAGGTTACTGACAAGACAAAAGTTCACAGGGTTGGGGGTAATATATTAGCATGGATAGGGGATTGGTTAACGAACAGAAACCAGAGAGTCGGGATAAATGGTTCATTCTCGGGTTGGCAATCAGTAACCAGTGGGGTGCCGCAGGGATCAGTGCTGGGACCCCAACTCTTTACTGTTATTTATGTATACTTGTATTTACTCTGTACACCCACCAAAGGGCTCATCCCCTGGAGTCCCAAGGGAGCACAGATATTTAAGGAGGCTTCACAGGTTGGAGAGGCACTCTGGAGACTTGCAACAAAAGACTACGGTCACACTTTGCTTTGAGTTCACAGTGTTCAATCTGACTCGTTCTCCATCTACTACAACTGGCAATGAGATACAGATAGCGAACCCAAAGATGCAGAGCACAGTGTGCATCCTGGAGAAATTCTCGGAGGGAGATGATTGGGAAACTTTTGCGGAGTGACTCGACCAATACTTTGTGGCCAATGAGTTAGATGGGGAAGAAAGCATTGCCAAATGAAGGGCGATCCTCCTCACTGTCTGTGGGGCACCAACGTATGTCCTCATGAAGAAACTGCTCACTCCAGCAAAACCCACAGAGAAATCATACCATGATTTGTGCACACTTGTCTGAGAGCATTTGAACCCGAAGGAAAGCATTCTGATGGCGAGGTACCGGTTCTGCACCTACAAAATGTCTGACGGCCAGTAAGTGGCGAGTTATGTCGCCAAGCTAAGATGCCTTACAGGACATTACGAATTTGAAGAACATTTGGAGCACATGCTCAGACACTTTTTCGTACTTGGCATTGGCCACGAAACCATACTTCGCAAACTTTTGACTGTAGAGACTCCAACCTTGAGTAAGGCCATAGCAATAGCCCAGGCATTCATTGCCACCAGTGACAATATAAAGCAAATCTCTCAGCACACAAGTGCTGCTACAAGTACTGTGAACAAAGTGATGTTGTTTTTGAATCGTAATGCAAAGGGCTGATCACATAAAACTGCAAATACACGTCTGCAGATGTCTCAGAGTCCACCATCAAGGGTGATGAATGCAAGGCCATTAACACCTTGTTGACGCTGTGGGGGTGATCATTGTTTCCATTCATGCCGATTCAAAGAGTACATTTGCAAGGGCTGTGGAACAATGGGACACCTCCAACGACTGTGCAGGCGAGCTGCAAAGAATATTAAACCTAAAACCACCATGTTGCAGAAGAGGACAGATCCACAGAGGATCACGACGAACCAGAGCCTCAGATCGAGGAGAAAGAGGTACATGGAGTGCAGACATTCACCACAAATTGTCCCCCGATAATGCTAAATGTTGAACTAAATGGACACCCAGTGTTAATGGAGCTGGACACAGGTGCAAGCCAGTCCATCATGGGCAAAAATACTTTTGAAATATTGTGGTGCAACAAGACCTCAAGGCCAGTCTTAACTCCAGTTCGTAAGAAACTAAGAACTTACACGAAAGAACCGATTCCTGTAATCGGCAGTGCTACCATAAAGGTCTCCTACGATGGAGCGATGCACAAGCTACCACTCTGGGTGGTACCGAGCGATGGTCCCACGCTGCTCAGCAGGAGCTGGCTGGGAAAGATACACTGGAACGGGGACGACGTCTGAGCGCTATCGCCCGCTGACGACACTTCGTGTGCTCTGGTCTTAAACAAATTTCCTTTGCTGTTCGAATCAGGCATCGGGAAATTCCAAGGAGCAAAAGTGCAGATCCATCTAATTCCGGGGGCATGATCCATCCATCACAAGACGATAGCAGTACCGTACATGATGAGAGTAAGGGTAGAGATCAAGCTAGATCGGCTGCAAGGAGAGGGCATCATTTCACCGATCGAGTTTAATGAATGGGCCAGTCCTATCGTCCCAGTCCTCAAGGGAGATGGCACAGTCAAAATCTGAGGCGACTACAAAGTAACTATCAATCGTTTCTCCCTGCAGGACCAATACCCACTACCAAAGACCGATGACCTCTTTGCAACGCTGGCGGGAGGAAAGACGTTCACAAAGCTGGATCTGACTTCAGCCTACATGACGCAGGAACTGGAGGAATCATCAAACGCCCTCACCTGCATCAACACACACACACACAAAGGCCTTTTTGTTTATAACAGATGCCCGTTTGGAATCCGATCGGCGGCGGCGATATTCCAGTTTATTCCGACTCTCTGCTTCCTGTCTACAAACCAGTTCTCTATCCACATCAGTACATTACCCCCAATACCATGTGCTTTGATTTTGAACACCAATCTCTTGTGCGGGACCTTGTCAAAAGCCTTTTGAAAGTCCAAATACACCACATCCACTGGTTCTCCCTTGTCCACTCTGCTAGTTACATCCTCAAAAAATTCCAGAAGATTCGTCAAGCATGATTGCCCTTTCATAAATCCATGCTGACTTGGACCGATCCTGTCCCTGCTTTCCAAATGTGCTGCTATTTCATCCTTAATAATTGATTCCAACATTTTCCCCACTACTGATATCAGGCTAACTGGTCTATAATTACCCGCTTTCTCTCTCTCTCCTTTTTTTCAAAAGTGGTGTTACATTAGCTACCCTCCAGTCCATAGGAACTGATCCAGAGTCGATAGACTGTTGGAAAATGATCACCAATGCAATTTCTAGGGCCACTTCCTGAAGTAATTTGGGATGCAGACTATCAGGCCCCGGAGATTTATCGGCCTTCAATCCCATCAATTTCCCGAATACACTTTCCCCCTAATAAGGATATCCTTCAGTAGTAATGAATGTTTATGTTTATAATAAAGTAAAGTATCTGAAGAGAGGAAACCGTATACAAACAGGGTCCTTGTCTGAGCTCACTGCAGTACAGCGGCACTCAGATTTTCCACACCAGGTGTGTATGACGGTTCTACAGAAAGTTATCAGCATCCAGACACAATACAAATCCGGCACTGGTCCATGAATGGGATCACCTGATTGATACAGTCGCGGTGTATATCTTCCACTCCCATAGGACTACCTGTAAAATTCTGAATCGCTTTCTGGATTATAACCACAGGTACCTGGGCTGTACAACAATTGTTCTCAGTCTATTGGAACCGAGTTAAGTGCCTGTGCAGGCAACAGAATGTCACAGAGCCCAGATCCTGATGTATCTGAGGGAGCGACAATGTATCTCTCGATCACCTTCTACATGGTTCTGGAGAACTCAACGCACTGAAACAAAATTACCAAATTTGAAATGTCTACTTTCTGTCCTGCTGCCTGCAATAGATGCACTTTGTGACACTCCTCACATCCTCACTGTAAGGCTGTGTTTCCATGTTCATGTCCAAGAACAGCAGACACAGTGAGATTGGGACTGAATCAGGAACATTCACTACTGATTTGGTGAAAGAAAGCAGCAATGATTTGAAAGAGTGCGGTGATTAACTTTCTCTGTTACCTTACACTGTACACATGCTCTCCCTTCCCCCACTCACTCCATGTTCCCAAACTACTTCCTGCTCCAATCTGCCTCTTACAAACAGCCCCCGATACCCCGACACAAAGCCCATTTACAGACACATTCCCAATGCGATGTACTGCTGTAAGGAGGCTGCTGTTTGCTCCCTTACTTGGGCCCGGGATATCTCCGCTCCCTGATGTGTTCAACGATCATCAGCCCAGCACAGAGGAAATGGCTGCTGCTGACAAAGCTGGGGGTGGGGAGCTCGCATGGGCCCTTCCCATCGGTTTAAATACTGGGCGGGGAGAGGGGGGAGGGGTGGCGGGGGCAGGCAAGTATTTCAATGCTGGAGCGTGAAGCCTGGAGGTAGATCTGGAAGCTCAGAAGCCACGGTCTCTGCTCAACCTGTCACCCTGTATTGTTCAGACTATGGGATGCGAGTGTGTGTTTTACACTGTATAGTTCAGACTATGGGATGTGAGTGTGTGTTTTACACTGTATTGTTCAGACTATGGGATGTGAGTGTGGGATTTACACTGTATAGTTCAGACTATGGGATGTGAGTGTGGGTTTTACACTGTATAGTTCAGACTATGGGATGTGAGTGTGTGTTTTACACTGTATAGTTCAGACTATGGGATGTGAGTGTGTGTTTTACACTGTATAGTTCAGACTATGGGATGTGAGTGTGTGTTTTACACTGTATTGTTGACTATGGGATGTGAGTGTGTGTTTTACACTGTATAGTTCAGAGTATGGGATGTGAGTGTGTGTTTTACACTGTATAGTTCAGACTATGGGATGTGAGTGTGGGTTTTACACTGTATTGTTCAGACTTTGGGATGTGAGTGTGTGTTCATTTTTATATGAATGGAAAAGCAGAATGTTTAAAAGAGAGACTAGTAAATGTAGTTATTCAGCGGGATAAGAGTGTCATTGTACACGGATCACATATAGTTAACTTGCAGCTACTGCAAGCAATTAGGAAGGTAAAGTATATGTTGGCCTTTATTACAAGGGGTTTGGAGTATAAGAGTAAAGAAGTGTGGCTGCAATTATGTAGGGCTTTGGTGAGACCACACCTGGATTACTGGGCACAGTTTTGGTCTCATTGCCCAAGGAAGGATATTAGAGGGGGTGCAACATTGAATCCTGGGATAGGGAGATTGAGTGAAATGCACCTATACACTCTGGAGTTTAGAAGAATGAGAGCTGAACTCATTGAAACCTAAAAAAAAATCTTAGAAGGCTTGGCAGGGTAGATGCTGTGAGGATGTTTCCCTTTGCTGGATAGTCTGGATCTAGGGATCATAGTCTCAGGATAAGGGATCAGACACTTCGGACTGAGATGAGGAGAAATGTATTCACTTAGAGGGATGTGAATCTTTGGAATTCTATACACATAGGTCTGAGACACTCAGTCAATGAGTATATTCAAGACAGAGAACAAAGGGAATCAAGGGAAATGGGTATCAGGCAGGAGTTCAGGGTGAAGTTCAGCCATGAATGTAATGAATTGTGGAGCAGGCTCAAGGGGCCTTACTGCCTGCTTCTATTTCTTATTCTCTTACAGCTGTCAGTATCTGATACGTGAGTGTTGTTCTTTCTTCAGTTTTTGGTGGGCGAAAGTGGGTTTTATTATACACTATGTCAGCTTCTAGAATGTGACTGCGAGTTCCACTCTGTTTTTGCCTGTCTCCGGGATGTGAGTGTGGATTTTACTCTGTATCTGTCTGTCTCTGGTATGTCAATGTGGGTATTACCCTGTACCTGTCAGTTTCTCGTATGTGATTGGGGATTTATTCTGAACCTGTCAGTTTCTGTTATGAGAGTTTTATTCTGTACCTGTCATTTTCTAAATTTGTAACATGGGTTTTCCTCTGTATCTGCCAGTTTCTGGGATGTGAGTGTGATTTTTTTTGCATGTACCTGTCTGTTTCCAGTATGGGAATGTAGGTAAAACTCTGTAGTTCTCAGTCTCTGGGATGTGAGTGTGCGTTTTACTCTGTATCTGTCAGACTCTGGTATGTGAGTGGGGTTTTATTCTGTATCTGTCATTTTCTGGTATGTTAATGTGGGCTTTAATCAGTACCAACCAGTTTCTGATATGCGAGAGTGGATTTTAGCCTGTATCTGTCAGTTTATGATATGAGAGAGTGAGTATCTCTATTTGTCTTTTATGTAAGTGTCAGTTTTACTCTGTATAGCTTAGTCTCTGGTATGGGAGTGTGGATTTTGCTCTATAGCTGTCTGTCGGTGTGATGCAAGTGTGGATTTTACTCTGTATCTGTTAGTCTCTGATGTGAGAGTGTGAGTTTTACTCTGTATCTGTCAGTTTCTGGTATGCAAGTGTGGTTTTCCTCTATCATTCAGGCTCTGGGATGAAAGTGTGAGTTTTACTCTGTATGTTAATATCTGCGACGCGAGTCTGGGTTGTACTCTGTAACTTTCATTTTCTCAAATCTGAGTTGGGTTTTATTTTGTACCCGTCAGTTTCTAGTATATGAATAGGGGTTTTAATCTATACCTGTCAGTTTCTGCTGTGATAGATACAGCACAAATGCAGCACTATCAGTTTCTGATGTGTGAGTCTGTTTTAATCAGTACCTGTTAGGCTGTGGGATGTGAGCGTTCGTTTGACTCTGCATCGGTCAGTGTCTTTTATGTGGCTGTTGATTTTACTCTGTAGCTGTCGCTCTCTGGGATGTGAACGTGGGTTTGACTCTGTAGCTGTCATTTTCTCATGTGTGAGTGTGTTATAGACTGTATGTGTCACTCTCTGTGGTGTCAGTGTGGGCTTTACTCTGTATCTGTCAGTCTTTGGAAAGTGAGTTTGGTTTTAATCTTTACCTGTCAGTTTCTGGTATTTGTCTGTTGTTGTTACTCTCCAATTGTTAGTTTCCAGTATGTGATTGTGTATTTTAATCAGTACCTGCCAGTTTCTTGTACAGGAGTGTGGATATTAGTCATATCTTCCAGTCTCTGGTATGTGAGTGTGTGTTTTACTTTATAGCTGTCTGACTCTGGAATGCAAGTGTGTATTTTATTCTGTATCTATTGGTTTACAGAATGTGTTAACAAAAACTGAGAGGTACAGAATAAAAGTTATGTGAATATCCATTTTACTCTGTATCAGTCACTTTCTAATATGTGAGTGTGGATTTTAACCTATATCTGCCAGTCAGTCAGTCTGTTACCATATGTGATTGTGATTCAATCTCAATCTGTCATTCACTGTGCCCGAGAGTATGTATCATTCTGTCTCTCTCAGTCCTGGCACTGCGTGTGGGTGTGGGGCCCATTCTGTGTGTCTCAGTCCCTGGCACTGCGTGTGGGTGTGGGGTCCATTCTGTGTCTCTCAGTCCATGGCACTGTTTGTGGGTGTGGGGTCCATTCTGTGTCTCTCAGTCCCTGGCACTGTTTGTGGGTGTGGGGTCCATTCTGTGTCTCTCAGTCCCTGGCACTGTTTGTGGGTGTGGGGTCCATTCTGTGTCTCTCAGTCCCTGGCACTGTTTGTAGGTGTGGGGTCCATTCTGTGTCTCTCAGTCTCTGGCACTGTTGGTGGGTGTGTGGTTCATTCTGTAGCTGTCAGTTTTTGCTACTGTTTGAGAGTGAGAGATTCACTCTGCCTCTGTTAGAATGGTGATGTGTGAGAGTGCAAGATTCATTATGTAATTGACAGTCTCTTGTACGTGCTATTCTTGCTCTGTGTGACTGTTGGATTCGGTTCCTTCTTTAGGCCTATGCTAGTTTGCGATTATCTGTGATTGTCTCAGGAGGAGGTTTGGTTCAGTCCATTACCTCCGTTTCTCTGCTCTTATATGTTAGTTGCTGGGTTTGAGAGTCAGTGTACAGACACCAGTGTGGATTGACACCGTGTCAGTCAGTCCTTGTGTGTGAGTAAGGGGGTGAAAATGGATCTGTCTCTCAGAGCGATATGTTTGGACTTATTGTACTGTTCCAAGTGACTGTAGGATTCATAATGTACCTTTGGGATTTGGATCACTGTGGGACTGACAGCTTCTGCTGCCTGTGACAATATGATTGAGGTCAGTTCTGTATCTCTGCACGCTGTGAGTGATAATGTACTTACTGTGTGAGAAGGAGCTGCCTGCACTGTTCCTTGTGTTCCAGGTGGAGGAAAGATCACATTTATCCTGGGGGTGAAGTATTTTGCTCCTAGAATAATATGAGAAAAATATTAGGTACAAGTCATGGATAGGTGCCCGTAGACTATAACAATAAAGTTATAATTAATGTGTATTTTTATAATAAAGTAAAGTATCTGGAGAAAGGAATGCGCGATACAAACAGTGACATTGTCTGACCTCACTGCAATACAGCGGCATTCAGATTCTCTCATCATCATCATCATAGGCGGTCCCTCGAACCAGGATGAATTGCTTCCACGTGAGTTCACAGATGTTTCAATGAAGGACCTGATATTCCAGTCCTGAACTCCAATTGAAAGGGTGGAAGATGCCTGTGCGTGGATTTTTTTTAACGTGTGGTGACCGTTGCACATCAGCCACCACACAGGCTTGACAGAGCTAGGACTTTATCCAGTGGCAAGGATTGACCAGGACTGGAGACCTGCTCGGCTGCACGGACCTAGTGCGCACAGACCCAGTGTGGGCTGGCCTGTGCTGCCCCTGGGCCATCGGCTCTTCTGGGCCCTGTACCCTCATTCGCCACGATCTCTCAGCGCTCCTCCACCACAAAACACTCGCCGCACCTCCGCCATGATCTCCCACCGCACATCCACACCAAACATTCGCCGAACCTCCGCCACGATCACCCACCGAATCTCAGCCATGATCCTTCAATGCTCCTCCGCCTCGATCACTCACCACACCTCTGCCACGACCATGAGCAGAGGAGCGGGACGGTCGTGGCGGAGGTGTGGTGAGTGATCAGATTCCCCACACCAGCTGTGTCAGACGGTTCTATAGTAAGTTATCAGCATCCAGACACAACCCAAACCCAGCACTGGTCCATGAATGGGAACACCCGATTGGCACAGTCCAGGTTTATATCTCCCACTTCCATGGAACTACCTGTACAATTCTGAATCGCTTCCTGGATTATAACCACAGGTATCTGGGCTGTACAACAATTGTTTTCAGTCTAATGAAACAGAGCTGAGAGCCTGTACAGTTAACAGAATGTCACAGATGTATCTGAGGGAGCGACAATGTATCTCTCGATCACCAGCAACACGGTTCTAGAGAATTCAACGCACCGAAACAAAATAACCGATTATTGAAATGTCTCCTGTCACACTCCTCTCCTGGTGCCTGCAATAGCTGCACTTTGTGACACTCCTCAAATCCTCACTGTCAGGCTGTGTTTCCACTGTTCACTGTCCAAGAACAGACACTGTGAGATTGGAACTGAATCAGGAACATTCACTACTGATTTGGGGAAAGAAAGCAGCACTGATTTGAAAGAGCGAGGTGATTTACTTTCTCTGTTACCTTACACCGTACACACACAGCCCGAGAATGGCCTCTCCCTTCCCCCACTCACTCTATGTTCCAAAACTAGTTCCTGCTGCACTCTGCCCCTCACAGACAACCCCCGACCGAAGCTGAACTTACCCCGACTCAAAGCCCATCTGCGGACACAGTGCCAATGCGATGAGCTGCTGGAAGGAGGCTGCTGTTTGCTCCCTTACTCGGGCCCGGGATATCTCCGCTCCCTGATGTGTTCAACGATCATCAGCCGAGCACAGAGGAAACGGCAGCCGCTGACAGAGCTGGGGGAGCGGAGCTCGTCTGGGCCCTTCCCGTCGGTTTAAACACTGTGTGGGGAGGGGAGGAGCAGCATGTATTTAGCACATGCTTAGACCATCTTTTTGTCACAAATTAAATGTGCAAAAATGGGATTGTTTCATAAGTTGATTTTATCTCTAATTAAATAGGCCACATTGAGAGGATTTTAATTATAATCCGAATTACCAACAAAATGATTCAGTGAGCCGGACACTGGAGTGGGATTTCCTGAAGAGTTTTACTCTTTCCGTCAGTCTCTGGTGTGTGAGTGTGCCCCTGTCATTTCTGATAGGGGACTATGGGTTTTACTTGCTGCATATTATTGTTCTGATAACTGGGTGTGTGTTTTATTCTGTACCTGTCAGTCTCTGCTATGGGAATGTGGGTTTTATTCTGTACCTGTCAGTCTCTGCTCTGTGAGTGTGGGTTTTATTCTGTACCTGTCAGCCTCTGCGATGCGAGTGCGGGTTTTACTGAACCTGTCAGTTTCCAGTATGCGAGTGTGGGTTTTTATCCTCAGTTTATGGTGGGAGAGTGTAGGTTTTATTCTGTACCTGTCAGTCTATGTTGTGAAAGTGTGCATTTTACTCTGTACCTGTCAGTTTCTAATTTGTGAGTGTAGGTTTTTTTCTGTACCTGTCAATCTCTGGAATGTGAGTTTGGGTTTATTCTATTTTAACCTGGCTATGAACCCTGCTCCCTCGCGGCATAGGTGTCCTCTGGAAATACACTCAGCAGATCAGTACGAATCTATTGCCAATTAGTCAAAAGTTTCAGATAAATGCACAAAATGCACAAACTGCTTCAAAAACAGACACAGGCTGTCAAAAATAATGAAAAACAAGGCCCAGTAGATTTAGAGAGAGAGCTCGGGCTGGTGGGAATCCATCACTGGATCGTTCACACAAGCCGAGTGGATTAATTTGGTGATAGTACGAATTCACTGGTAGGTATTCGGTGAGTAAGGTAAATAATCACCAGATTGGAATTTAGCTTTTGTCTTGTAACATCACAGATAAGTGGATCACAAGCAGGGTGGAGGAATGTGGTGATAGTAGGAATTCATTGCAAATTATTGACCTGGTTAGGAAATTGACTGAGCTGTAGGAGACAGAGGGTAGGGACAAAGGTTGGTTCTCAAGTTGGCAGGATGTGGTGTCCCACAGGGATCTATTTTGGGGCTTCAACTATCCTCAGTATTTATTGATGACTTAGTTGATGGCATAGAAAGACATATATCGAAATTTGCCGCTGACACAAAAGATAGCCGGCATTGCAGGCAGTGTAGTTGAAAGCATCAAATTACAAAGGGATAGCGATAGATTAAGTTAATGGGCAAAACTGCGTCAAATCGATTTCAATGTAGACACTTTGGACATAAAAAAGATACAAGAGGGTACATTGTAAATGGTGGAAAGCTAAAAACAATGGAGGTCCACAGAGACTTGGGAGTCGAGGTACATAGATCATTAAAATGTCATGAACAAGTACAGAAAATAATCAGAAAGGCTAATGGAATGCTGGCTTTTACATCTCGAGCACTAGAATACTAGGGGGTAGAAGTTATGCTGCAGCTATACAAAGCCCTGGTTAGCCAACACCTGGAGCACTGAGAGCAGTTCTGGGCACCATGCCTTAGGAAGGTTATATTGGCCTTGGAGCGAGTGCAGCGTAGATTTACCAGAATGATACTCACTCCAAGGTTTAAGGTATGAGGAAAAATTACACAAATTAGGACTGTATTCACTAGAATTTAGGTTAAGGGCTGATCTGATCGAAGTTTAAGATATTAAGCGGAACAGATGGGGTAGATCGAGAGAAACTATTTCCGCTGGTTGGGGATTCTCGGACTCGGGGCATAGTCTAAAAATTAGAGCCAGAACTTTTAGCAGTGAAATGAGGAAACACATTTATATATAATGGCTGGTAGAAGTTTGGAACTTGCTTCCTCAAACACCAATTGATGCTAGGTCAGTTGTTAATTTTAAATTGGAGATTGATAGCTGTTTGTTAACTAAAGGTATTAAAGGATCTGGTCAAAGGCGGGTATATAGAGTAAGGTCGCAGATCAGCCATCATCTCATTGAATGGGGGAACAGGCTCGAGGAGCTGAATGGCCTGTTCCTGTTCCAATGTTCGTTCCTCCACTTTATCTCCAGTGTCACCATCAAGCACTCCAAGGGCACATACAATACTGAGCACCCTCTACATTACCTTGGCATTACTACTGTCACTCTGTCCCCAGCCCTACTCCAAACCATTTCTGTTCCTGAATTTATAAACTAGGAAAACGTAGAAACGATAAATCCTCAGGACTGGATGAATTGCATCCGCGCAAAATAAACCATGCAAAGGAAGAGCCCATCGAGAGAATTGTGTTCAGTTCTGGACCTCACGAATTATGTATTAGCTTTGGCGGGGGTGCAGCACAGATTCAGCAGATTGATACCGGGGCAAAAAGGGTTAATTTATGAGGACAGGTGGCATAGACAAGTCTTTTACTTCCTTGAGAATAGAAAATGAAGAATGATATCATTGACATGTTTAAGATGATAGAGAGATACTATTTCATCTGGTGGGAGATCCAGAACAAGGGGAATAAACTTAAAAGTTAAAGCTAGGCCGTTCAGGGGTGAGGCCAGGAGGCACTTTTTCACACAAAGGTTAGTAGAAATCTGGAAATCTCTCCCCCAAAAAGCTGGAGCTCAACTGAAACGTTCAAGACTCAGACTGACTGATTTTTGTTAGGTTAGGTTCTGTGTGTCTGTGTATTGACACACAAAGACAAACACACACACACACACACACAGACATGCTGAAACACACACATGGGTTAAGGGTGTAGGTGGACTGAAAGGGTTTAAGCAGACTTTTAAAGGCACTTGTTCATCAGTCCGTCAGCCGATTTTGGGCCTGGTTTGGTACAAATCTGACCTCTCACCAAGGACTGTGTTTGAACTCCCCACATTCATTTTACACAAGTCCTTCAGATTGGTAGGAGTGAAAGCTCAGCGTTTTGACCCTCTGTGACACCCAGCCCATTGCTGAAGATTGTTTCGAGTGCTGTACCATGTCTTTTCAGAATTCACTACAGAATTACATAGTATTTACTGCACAGAAACAGGCCATTCGGCCCAACATGTTCATGACTCTGTTTATACACACAAGCATTCTCTCACCTTAGTTCACCTCACCCTATCATATCCTTCTATTCCTTTCTCCCTCATGTACGTATCTAGCTTCCCCTTAAAGGCGCTCAGCTATTCACCTTAACTCCATGTGCTAGCAAGCTCTACATTCTAACCACTCTCTGGGTAAAGAGGTTTCTCCTGAATTCCTTATTGGATTTATTAGTGACTATCTTATATTTATGTCCCTAGTTTTGGACTCCCCACAAGTGATAACATCTTCTCTACATCGACCCCAACAAACAGCTACATAATTATAAAGATCTCTATAAGCCTTCTCTTTTCTAGAGAAAGAGCCCCAGCATATTCAGCCATTCTGGATACTTATAACCTCTCACTTCTGGTGTCATCCTTGAAAATCTTTTTTGCAACAGCCACAGTGCCTGTATATCTTTTTCATAATATGGAGACCAAAACTGAACACAGTATTCCAAGTGTGGTCTAAACAAGGTTCCATATACGTTTCACAAAACTTCTCTGCTTTGCAATTATCTTACTCGAGAAATGAGACCCAGTGCTTTATTTACATTTCCATTGCTTTTAATGATTTGTGCATCTGTCCCCCTAGATCACTGGTGGGCAAAATATGGCCCATGGACCATATTCGGCCTGCCAAGACATTCTAACCGGCCCGCTGGATGGGACAGAAATCGAACGCGAGCCGGAGCTCGAGCTGCACATTCGTCTTTCCACTTTCACTTCTCATGAGTCAGTGATAGAACCGAACTGCAGACAAGGAAAAAACATAGTAATAAATTCAAATTAATAAATCGCCAAAGCGATTCTCTCTGGCCCGATCTTAACAGGATCCGTTCCGTAATTCTAGACTCCAATGGCAGATGTCGGTACCCAGAATGCAGTGCGTACTAGAATATGCCCTATCCAATTTAGAGCGGAGTCATGGCTGCTCATCTCCACAAATCTTTTACCGAAGAGGGTGACTGGTGCTGCATCTTTCCTCTCCCGGTACAATGGCAGGGGAGTTCTCATCTCGCACCAATTGGGACGGCATTAGTAATCTTTGCAGAGGGACATAATGATGACTGAGGTGGGACATTGATGCTGACACAGGCTCTGAAGAGGGTACAGTTCTATTTCACAGCACTGATTTACAGAGACCAGAAGATACCACAACATTTTCAACATTTATCTTTGATTCATTTCTAAGCAGTATCAGATACATGTTGTGTATGTAAGATAGCATGACTACTACATGAATTTATGTTTATGCAATGTTCTAAAATTTTTGCGCACGGTCCCTTTAAATTTGCTGCACAGCCGGGCACGATGCAGCTGCACATGCGCAGTGTCTCTTCCAGTGGCAGGAGCTGGGGATCGGTCTGTGTGGGACCCAGCGATTGGTGGAATATTGGTGGGCGGCACTCAACAGCTCACCAAAACTTTGTTAAGTGGTCCTCCAGCCCAAATAATTGCCCCCCCTGCCCAAGCTCTCTTTGCTCCTCAACAGCATTTAGACACTTTTTTTCCAAAAATGGGAGACTTGCATTTATATTGCACCTTTCACGACCACCAAACATTTCAAAACGCTTTAAAGCAAATGAAGTACTTTTGGAGTGTAGACACTGTTGGAATGTGGGAAATGCAACAGCCAATTTGCACACAACAAGCTCCCACAAACAGCAATGTGATAAGAACATAAGAAATAGGAGCAGGAGA
The DNA here is from genome assembly GCF_044704955.1 of Pristiophorus japonicus. NCBI lineage: Eukaryota > Metazoa > Chordata > Chondrichthyes > Pristiophoridae > Pristiophorus > Pristiophorus japonicus. The sequence continues at coordinate 218,112,705 of NC_091985.1, forward strand.
GGACCATTTAATAAGATCATGGTTGATCTGATCATGGACTCAGTTCCACTTCCCTGCCAACTCCCCATCACCTTGTATTCCCTTATCACTCAAAAATCTGTCTATCTCCGCCTTAAATATATTCAAAGACCCAACCTCCACAGCTCACTGGGGCAGAGAATTCCATAGATTTATAACCCTCAGAGAAGAAATTTCTCACCTCAGTTTTAAATGGGCGGCCCTTTATTCTAAGACTATGTCCCCTAGTTTTAATTTCCTCAATGAGTGGAAATATCCTCTCTGCATCCACCTTGTCGAGCCCCCTCATTATCTTATATGTTTCAATAAGATCACCTCTCATTCTTCTGAACTCCAATGAGTATAGGCCCAACCTATCTTCATAAGTCAATCTCTCATCTCCAGAATCAACCTAGTGTACCTTCTCTGAACTTCCTCCAATGCAAGTATATCCTTACTTAAATACGGAGACCAAAACTGTACGCAGTACTCCAGGTGTGGCCTCATCAATACCCTGTACAGTTGGAGCAGGACTTCTCTGCTTTTATACTCTATCCCCCTTGTAATAAAGGCCAACATTTCATTAGACTTCCCGATTACTGGCTGTACATGCATGTTAACATTTTGTGTTTCATGCACAAGGACCCCCAGGTCCCTCTGTACTGTAACACTTTGCAATTTTTCTCCATTTAAATTGTAATTTCCTTTTCTATTTTTACTGCCAAAGTGGATAACCTCACATTTTCCCACATTATACTCCATCTGCCAGATTTTATGCCCATTCACTTAGCCTGTCTATATCCCTCTGCAGATTTTTTGTGTTCTCCTCACAATTTGCTTTCCCATCCATCTATGTATCATCAGCAAACTTGGCTACCTTACACTCGGTCCCTTTATCCAAGTCATTAATATAGATTGTAAATAGTTGAGGACCTAGCACCAATTCCTGTGGCACCTCACTAGTCACTGTTTGCCAACCGGAAAATTATCCATTTATCCCGACCCTCTGTTTTCTGTTAATTAGCTAATCCTCTTTCCATGCTAATATATTACCCCCTATCCAGTGAACATTTATCTTGTGCAGTAATCTTTTATCTGGCACCTTATCGAATGCCTTCTGGAAATCCAAATAAACCACATCCACTGCTTCCCCCTTATCCAACCTGCTCGTTACATCCTCAAAGAATTCCAGCAAATTTGTCAAACATGATTTTCCTTTCATAAAACCATGCTGACTCTGTTTGATTGAATTATGCTTTACCAAATATCCCACTACTGCTTCCTGAATAATGGACTCGAGCATTTTCCCAACGACAGATGTTAGGCTAACTGGTCTATAGTTTCCTGCTTTTTGTCTGTCTCTTTTTTTAAATAGGGGCATTACAGTTGCGGTTTTCCAATCTACTGGGACCACCCCAGAATCCAGGGAATGTTGGTAGATTACAAACAATGCATCCACTATCTCTGCAGTCACCTCTTTTAAGACCCCAGGATGTAAGACATCAGGTCCTGGGGACTTGTCCACCTTTAGTCCCATTATTTTATTGAGCACTACTTCATTAGTGATAGTGATTGTATTAAGTTCCTCCCTCCCTATAGCCCTTTGATTATCCACTATTGGGATGTTTTTCGTGTCTTCTACCGTGAAGACCGATACAAAATATTTGTTCAATGTCTCTGCGATTTCCCTGTTCTCCATTATTAATTCCTCAGTCTCATCCTCTAGGGATAACGACCAGACAATCTGTTTTTGTAATGTTGAAGGATAAATATTAGCCAGGAGACTGGGAATAACTCCTCTGCTCTTCCTCGAAATAGTGTTATGGGACCTTTTACATACACCTGAGGGAGCAGACGGGGCTGCGGTTTATCACTTCTGAAAGACGGCACTCCCTCAGCACTGCACCGGATTGTCAGCCGAGGTTTTGTGCTCAAATCCCTGGTGTGGGAATTGAACCCACAATTTTATAACTCAGGTGAGAGTGCTACTCACTGAGCCACAGCTGACACTGAGTACGTGGCCTCCTTATTCCACCTACCAAAATGCACCACGTCACAGCTATTTATATTGGAAATATAATCATAGAAGTTTACAGCACGGAAGCACATTTTGGCCCATCGTTTCCATGCCAGCCAACAAGAGGCTATCCAGCCTAATCCCACTTTTCAGCTCTAGGTCCATAACCCTGCAGGTTATGACACTTCAAGTGCACATCCAAGTACTTTTTTTTTTTAATGTGGTGAGGGTTTCTGGCTCTTCCACCCTTTCAGGCAGAGTTCCAGACTCCCACAACACTCTGCGTGAAGAAATTTCCCCTCAAATCCCCTCCAAACCTTCTACCAATTACTTTAAATTTATGCCCCCGGGTTGTTGACCACCCTGCTAATGGAACTAGACCCTTTCTATCCACTATATCTAGGCCCCTCATAATTTTATACACCTCAATGAGGTCTCCTCTCAGTCTCTGTTCCAATGAAAACAAATCCAGCCTATCCAATCTGTCCTCATAGCTAAGATTCTCCACTCCCAGCAACATCCTCGTAAATCTCCATTGTACCCTCTCCAGTGCAATCACGTCCTTCCTGTAATACTGTGACCAGAACTGCATGCAGTGCTCCAGCTGTGGCCTAACCAGGTTTTTTTTTAAAAAACAGTTCAAGTATAAACCCCTGCTCTTGTATTCTGTGCTTTAGCGAATAAAGGCAAGCATTCCGTACGCATTCTTAACCACCTTATCTACCTGTACTGAGACATGCATTCCAAGGTCTCTTTGTTCCTCTACACTTCTCAGTGTCCTACCATTTAATGTGTATTCCCTTTCCTTGTCAGCCCTCCCCACATGCATTTCCTCACACCTCTCTGGATTAAATTCCATTTGCCAGTGTTTTGACCAGTTGATTGATATCTTCCTGCAGCCCGCAGCTTTCTTCATTATCAAACACACAGCCGATTTTAGTATCATCTGCAAACTTCCTAATCATACCCCCGATATTCAAGTCTAGATCATTAACGAATATCACAAAAAGCAAGGGACCTGGTACTGAGCCCTGCGGAACCCCACTGGTAACATCCTTCCAGTCACAAAAACATCCATCAACCATTACCCTTTGCGTCCTGCCTCTGAGCCAATTTTGGATCCAACTTACCACTTTGCCCTGGATCCCATGGGTTTTTACTTTTGTGACCAGTCTGCCATGTGGGACCTTATCAAAAGCTTTGCTAAAAGATATATACACAACATCATATGCTTGGCCCTTAGCAACCCTATTACCTCCTCGAAAAATTCAATCAAGTTAGTTAGACACGGCCTTCCCTTAACAAATCCGTGCTGACTGTCCTTGATTAATCTGTGTCTTTCTAAGTGAAGATTTATCCTGTCCTTCAGGATTTTTTCCAATAATTTTCCCACCACTGAGGTTGGGCTGACTGGTTTGTAATTACTCGGTCTATCCCTTTCTCCCTTCTTAAACAAAAGTACCACATTAGTAGTCCTCCAGCACCATATCTAAAGCCAGAGAGGATTGGAAAATGGTGGTTGAGCAGTTATAATGAGGGATGTTCAAGAGGCCAGAATTTGAGGAGCAAGACATCTTGTGGGGTTGTGAGGCAGAAAAAGATTACAGAGATAGGGAGGAGCAAGACCACGGAATGATTTGTAAACAAGGATGAGAATTTTGAAATCGAGGCTTTGTTTAACTGGGAGCCAATGTAGGTCAGAAAGCACAGGAGTGACGGGTGATCTTGACTTGATGCGGGTTAGTACATGGGCTGCTGAGATTTGGATGACTTCAAGTTTACATAGTGAGGAATGTGGGAGACCGGCCAGGAGTGAATTGGAGTAGTCAAGTCTAGAGGTAACAAAGGCATGAAGTGAGGGTTTCAGCAGCACAAGAGCTGAGGCAGGAGCGGAGGTGGGTAATGTTACGGAGGTGGAAAAAGGCGGTTTCAGTTATGCCACGGATATGTGGCTGGAAACTCATTTCAGGGTCAAATATGACACCTAGGTTGTGAGCAATCTTGTTCTCCCTCAGATTGATGCTAGGGAGAGGGATGGAGTCTGTGGTTAGGGACCGCAATTTATGGCGGGGACCAAAGATATTGGCTTCGGTCTTCCCAATATTTAATTGGAGAAAATTTCTGCTCATCCAGTACTGGATGTTGGACAAGCAATCTGACAATTTAGATACCAAGCATGGGTCGAGACAAGTGGGGGAGAGGTGGAGCTGGGTGTCGTCAGTGTACATGTAGAAACTGACTCCGGGTTTTTAGATGATATCGCCAAGGGGCAGCATATAGATGAGAAATAAGAGGGAAACAAGGACACCAGAGGTAACAATGCAGGAGTGGGAAGAGAAGCCATTGCACGATATTTTCTGGCTACGATTAGATAGGTAAGAATGGAACCAGGCGAGTGCAGTCCCACCGAGCTGGACACTGGTGGAGAGGTGTTGGAGGAGGATGGAGTAGTCAACTGTGTCAGAGGTGCAGCAGAGGTTAGAACCTAAAGCAAGTTTTCCACTAGATTAACAGTGACTCCAATCCACTTATGTTGCGTTATAAGAACACGAGAAATAGGAGCAGGCCATTCGACCCCTCGAGCCTGATCCGCCATTCAATATCATAGCTGATCTTCTACCTCAACTCCACTTTCCTCATATTCCTTCATCCCTTAATATTCAAAAAAGTGTATCAACTTCTGTCTTGAATATGCTCAAAGATTGAGCATCCATAGCCCTTTGGGGTAGAGACTTCCAAAGATTCACCACCCTATTTATTTTCATCTCAGTCCTAAATGGCCGACCACTTATTCTGAGACTGTGACTCCTGGTTCTAGACTCCCAGCCAGAGAAAATATCCTTCCTGCATCAACCCTGTCAAGCCCTGTAAGGATTGTGCATGTTTCAATTAGATCACCTTTCATTCTTCTAAACTACAGAGAATATAGACCTCGTCTACTCAATCTCTCCTCATAGGACAGTCCTACTACCCCAGGAATCAGTCTGGTGAACCTTCGTTTCTCAATGGCAAGTATGTCCTTTCTTAGCCAAGGAGACCAAAACTGTACACATACTCCAAATGTGGTCTCACCAGGGCAGTATGTAATTGCAGTCAGACATCTTTACTCTTATATTCAAATCCTCTTATAATAAAGGTCAACAAACCATTTTCTTTAATTGCTTCCTGTACCTGCAGGTTAATTTTCAGTGATTCATATACATGGACACCCAGGACTCTCTGAACAACAGCATTTTCCAATTTGTCAGCATTTACAAACTACTCTGCTTTTCTATTTTTCCTACCAAAGTGGATAACTTCACATTATATTCCATTTTCCATCTTCTTACCCACTCACTTAGCCCTTTGAAGTTTCTTTGCATTTTGCATCATCCTCACAACTTACATTCCCACCTAGCTTTGTATCATCAGCAAATGTGGATATCATCCAAATCATTGATATAGATTGTGAATAGCTAGGGCCCAAGCCCTGATGCTTACGGTATCACTCCACGAGTTACAGCCTGCCAACCCAAAAATTACCCGTTTATTCCTACTCTGTTTTCTGTCCGTTAACCAATCCTTAATCCATGCTCGTGTCCACAGTAAATGACACAAGGTCAGCCCGCTGGATGGAACCTCAGGCACCCTGAGCTTGATCTCCAGTGTCTCCAGTCCCGATTACCCCCTTACATCAGTCTCCCCTCACTTTTATACCCTGCAGTGATCCACCTCTGGCACCTGACTCTTCTTTGTCTTCTCTGCTGGGTTTGGGCAGGAAGCTGGGAAAAGACAGCTGGAACTTCTCTAATCTGTGATTTACAAGGACACTTTCCCTGGTTCCCAGCAGTTACTTTTCTTCAGTAATTTTCCCATTATCCTTAACTCCCCTGCCTGCTGTTGGTTGTTATTTCTTATAGTTTCATAATTATAGGTATAAACATCACACATTACAATCTAACCTATTCTATTACTCACTCTGGTTTAAGCTTATATTGTCCTCTACTATTTTATGCTTTGAGAACCAATCCTCAATCCATGTGAGTATATTACCCCCAATCCTATGAGCTCTAATTTTGTTTAATTATCTCTTATCGAATGCCTTCTGAAAATCCAAATACACCATATCCACTGGTACCCCCCTTATCTATTCTGCTAGTTACCACCTCAAAACACACTAACAGATTTGTCAAACATGATTTCAGTTTTATAAATCCGTATTGACTCTGCCCAATCCTATTATTATTTTTAATAGTGCCCTGTTACCACATCCTTATAATAGATTCTAGCATTTTTCTTACTACTGATGTCAGGCTAACTGGTCTGTGGTTCTTTGTTTTCTCTCCCCTCCTTTCTTAAATAGTGGGGTTATATTTGGTACCTTCCAATTCGCATGTAGGGAGAGAGAGCGAATGAGTGAGAGGAAGATTGACACAGAAGGGAGAGAGAGCTGTATAGAGTGAGATCAAACAGACAGCAAAGTAAGTAAGACAGAGAGAGACTTAAATCCAAAAGGGGGAGTGGGAGAGACAGAATGAGGCAGAGAAAGAGAGGAAAGGAAGAGAAGGTATTGGCCGGGATGGCAAGAGAGAAGAGAATGAGGTAGAGAGAAGAGAGATGGGTGAAAGAGGCAGAGAGAGGTAGACTGAGAGCATAGCAGAAAGAGGGACAGAGAAGCAGAGATTAGAAAGGTGGAAAGAGTGAGAGACAGTGAGGCAGAGAGAAATGAGAGAGGTCGAGCTCTTATTGAATGGCGGAGCAGGCTCGAGGGGCAAAATGGCCTACTCCTGCTCCTATTTCTTATGTTCTTAATAGAGCAAATGTGAATTAGAGAGAGACAGACAGAGAGAGAGAGAGAACAAGGTGGGGGGAGAGAGAAATTGAGAAAGAAACAGGTGGAGATATGAGAGTGCTTCTTCGGCAGCCCCTCCCAAACCCTCGACCTCTACCATCTAGAAGGACAAGGGCAGCAAGCACATGGGAACACCACCACCAGCACGTTCCCCTCCAAGTCACACACCATCCTGATATGTAAGAATATCACCGTTCCTTCGTCGCTGGGTCAAAATCCTGGCACTTCCTCCCTCATCATCATCACAGGCAGTCCCTCGAATCGAGGATGACTTGCTTCCACGTCAAAAAGTTCACAGGTGTTTCAATGAAGGACCTAAAATTCCAGGTCCCGTACTACATGTTGAAGGGTGGAAGATGCCGGTGCGTGGATTTTTTTTAACATGTGGTGACCGTTGCACACCAGCCACCACACGGGCTTGACAGAGCCAGGTCTTGGTCCAGTGGCAAGGATTAACCAAAACGACTGGAGACCAGCTCTGCTGCACGGACCTAATGCGCACATATGTCGCAGTGTGGACGGCCCTTGCTGCCACTGGGGCCTAAACTCACGCCTCTCCTGGGCCTCGGTGATATCCCTCGCCGCTCCACCACACGGACTGCAGCGGTTCAAGAAGGTGGCTCACGACCATCTTCTCAAGGGCAATTAAGAGATGGGTAATAAATGCTGGCCTTGCCAGCAAGGCCCACATCCCATGAACGAATTAAAAAAAACGTCACATTCTCTTTTCAAGAGGAAGAGACTCAGCCTGTTCCTCATTTCCTAATAGGCATAACCTCGCATTTCTGGTATCATAATTGTAAATCTAAATTCCACTCTCGCCAATCCCTCTATATCCTTTTTATAATATGGAGATCACAATTGTACACAGTACTCCAAATGTGGTCTAACCGAGGTTCGATACAAGTTCAGCATAACTTAGCTACTTTTCAATTCAATCCCCCTGGAAATAAACCCGAGTGCTTGGTTTGCTTCTTTTTAACGGCCTTATTAACCTACGTCGCTACTTTTGGTGATTTTTGCATTTGTATTCCGAGATCACTTTGCTCTTCTGCCCTATTTAGATTCTGGTTTTCCAACTAATATGTGACCTCCTTATTTCTGTTACCAAAATGCAATACCTCATTTATCAGTGTTGAAATTCATTATATGCCAATTCGGCAAGTATATTAATGTAATAAGACATGTAGTACAGCATGGATTAGATACAGAGTAAAGCTCCTTCCACACTGACCCATCAATCACTCCCAGGGCATAGACAACACGGGTTAGTGACAGAGTAATGCTCCCTCTGCACTGTCCCATCAAACATTCCCAGGTCATATATAGCACGGGCAAGGTACAGAATTAAGTTCCCTCTACATATATAGAGTAAAGCTCCCGTTATACTCCCCATCAAACACTCCCAGCCAACTACAGCCTGGCTTAGATATATAGAGGAAATGTCCTTCTACACCCTCCCAGGGCAGTTTCCAGTGGGCTTCTGCAGGGCTCAGTAGCTGGTCCCTTGCTTTTTGTGATATATATATATGATATATATATAATCAATGATTTGGACTTGAATGTAGAAGGTATGATTAAGAAGTTTGCAGAGGATACAAAAATTGGCCCTGTGCTTGATAATGAAGAAGCGGTAGACTTCAGGAAGGTATCAATGGACTGGTCAGGTGGGCAGAACAGTGCCAAATGGAACTCAATCCGGAGAAGTGTGAGGTAATGCATTTGGGGAGGGCTAACAAGGAAATGGAATACATAATAAATGGTAGGACACTGAGAAGTGGAGAGGGACAAAGGGACCTTGGAGTGCATGTCCACAGATTCCAGAAGGTAGCAGAACAGGTAGATAAGGTGGTGAAGAAGGCATACGGGATACTTGCCTTTATTAGCCGAGGCATAGAATAGAAGATTAGGGAGGTTATGCTTGAACTATGTAAAAAACTACTTAGGCCACAGTTAAGAGTGCTGCGTGCAGTTCTGGTCACCACAGTACAGGAAAGATGTGACTGCCCCAGAGAGGGTAGAGGAAATTTACGAGGATGTTGCCTGGACTGGAGAATTTTAGCTATGAGGAAAGATTGGGATAGGCTGGGGTTGTTTTCTTTGGAACAGAGGAGGCTTAGGAGACCTAATTGAGGTGTATAAAATTATGAGGGGCCTAGATAGAGCAGATAGGAAGGACCTATTTCCCTCAAGGGGCATAGATTTAAAGTAAGTGGTAGGAGATTTATTAGGGATTTGAGGAGAAATATTTTCACCAAGGTTGGTGGGGGTCTGAAACTCACTGGCTGAAAGGGTAGTAGAGGCAGAAACCCTCATAGCATTTAAAAAGTACTTGGATATGCACTTGAAGTGCCGTAACCTACAAGTCTACGATCCAAGAGCTGGAAAGTGGGATCAGGCTGGAAAGCTCTGTCAGCAAGCACGGACATGATGGGCCGAATGGCCTCCTTCCGTGCTGTAAATTTAATCATAGTGAAACACTCGGTCACTGAGAGTAATACCGAACGGCCCTGAGCTGCAAGATTACAGAGAGTACAACAGGCAAGCGAGGGTTAAATGTGGGACGTTGTTTCTCTCATTCTCTGACACTGTCCCGCAGTGTGGGATTAATAGTGTGTCTGTCTGTGGTACAATATCAGAGAGAGACTTTAACTTCTGTCCCCCACAAGGATAAAAGCAGACTTCACAGGTCAGTCTGGAACTGATACTGTGCATGGCTCTCTCTCGCGCTCGTACTGTTTGTGAAGGCGGGATACTGTTATTTCACGTGATGTGGACACACTTGTGAGTACAACACTGGCACATAGAAACATAGAAAATAGGTGCAGGAGTAGGCCATTCGGCCCTTCAAGCCTGCACCGCCATTCAATGAGTTCATGACTGAACATGCAACTTCAGTACCCCATTCCTGTTTTCTCGCCATACCCCTTGATCCCCCGAGTAGTAAGGACTACATCTAACTCCTTTTTGAATATATTTAGTGAATTGGCCTCAACAACTTTCTGTGGTAGAGAATTCCACAGGTTCACCACTCTCTGGGTGAAGAAGTTTCTCCTCATCTCGGTCCTAAATGGCTTACCCCTTATCCTTAGACTGTAACCCCTGGTTATGGGCTTCCCCAACATTGGGAACATTCTTCCTGCATCTAACCTGTCTAAACCCATCAGAATTTTAAACGTTTCTAGGAGATCCCCTCTCAATCTTCTGAATTCCAGTGAATACAAGCCCAGTTGATCCAGTCTTTCTTGATATGTCAGACACTGTTTCTCTCTCTGGTGCTACACATGACAGTGTGGCACTGTTACTGAGCGTAATATGGAGACACTGATGCCAAGTGTAAGACTGATAATGTGTGTGTCTCTCTCCCCCCACTGGTGTTATACATGAATGTGTGATACTAGTATTGACCCTAATATGCAGACAGTTAGGGTGTTTAAGACTGATACTATGCCTGTCTCTCTGCCGCTCACTCTGATAGCCATCTCTGGGTGATGAGGATGGGATGGATAGATCACTGTTAAATGTCCCTCAGTTTAGGAGGAGAGAGAGACAGACAAAGAGAGGTTGGTGGGGCGGTGAACACAATTTATATTTTCACGTTAATCAAACATATTTGCACATATGAAGGGAATGTAATGTTTGACAAATTTGCTAGAATTCTTTGAGGATGTAACGAGAAGGGTGGATTAAGGGGAACCAGTGGATGTGATGTATTTGGACTTCCAGAAGGCATTTGACAAGGTGCCACATAAAACATTACTGCATAAGATAAAAGTTCACAGGGTTGGGGTAATATATTAGCACGGATAGAGGCTTGGCTAACTAACAGAAAACAGAGAGTCGGGATAAATGGTTCATGCTCTGGTTGCCAATCAGTAACCAGTGGCGTGCCGCAGGGATCAGTGCTGGGACCCCAACTATTTATAATCTATATTAACAACTTGGAAGAAAGGACCAAGTGTAACGTAGCCAAGTTTGCTGATGATACAAAGATGGGAGGAAAAGCAACGTGTGAGGAGGACACAAAAAATCTGCAAAAGGACATAGACAGGCTAAGTAAGTGGGCAAAAATTTGGCAGATGGAGTATAATGTTGGAAATTGTGAAGTCATGCACTTTGGCAGAAAAAAAAAATCAAAGAGCAAGTTATTTTATAAATGGAGAACAATTGCAAAGTGCTGCAGTACAGCAGGACCTGGGGATACTTGTTCATGAAAAACAAAAGGTTAGTATGCAGGTACAGCAAGTAATCAGGAAGGCCAATGGAATCTTGGCCTTTATTGCAAAGGGGATGGAGTATAAAAGTAGAGAAGTCTTGCTACAGTTATACAGGGTATTGGTGAGGCCACACCTGGAATACTGCATATAGTTTTGGTTTCCTTATTTATAAAAGGATATACTTGCTTTGGAAGCTGTTCAGAGAAGATTCACGAGGTTGATTCCGGAGATGAGGGGGTTGACTTATGAGGAAAGAATGAGTAGGTTGAGCCTCGACTCATTGGAAGTCAGAAGATTGAGAGGTGATCTTATCGAAACGTATAAGATTATGAGGGGGCTTGACAAGATGGATGCAGAGAGGATGTTTCCACTGATAGGGGAGACTAGAACTAGGGGGCATAATCTTAGAATAAGGGGCCACCCATTTAAAACAGAGATGAGGAGAAATTTCTTCTCTGAGGGTTGTAAATCTGTGGAATTCACTGCCTCAGAGGGCTGTGAAAGCTGGGACATTGAATAAATTTAAAACAGAGATCGACAGTTTCTTAACCGAGAAGGGAATAAGGGGTTATGGGGAGCGGGCAGGGAATTGGACTGGAGTCCATGATCAGATCAGCCATGATCGTATTAAATGGCGGAGCAGGCTCGAGGGGCCCTATGGCCATACTTTTGCTCCTATTTCTTATGTTCTTATGTAAATTTGAGGTCATCCAAAACTCGGCAGTCCATGTCCTAACTTGCACCAAGTCCCGATCACCCATCACCCCTGTGCTCGCTGACCTACATTGGCTCCCAGTTAAGCAATGCCTCGATTTCAAAATTCTCATCCTTGTTTACAAATCCCTCTATGGTCTCACCCCTTCCAATCTCTAATCTCTTTCAGCCTCACAATGCCACGTGATGTCTGCGTTCCTCAAAATTGGCCCTCTTGAGCATTCCTGATTAGAACTGTTCAACATCGGTGGCTATGCCTTCAGCTGCCTGGGCCCCAAGCTCTGGAACTCCCTCCCTAAACCTCTCTGCCTCTGGACATTTCTTTCCCCCTTTAAGATGCCCCTTAAAGCTACTCTTTGACCAGATTTTGGTCATCTGCTGTAATTTCTTCTTATGTGGCTCGGTGTCAAATTTATTTGCTTTGTCTTATAACACTGAAGTGCCTTGGGACATTTTACTACGTTAAAAGCACTATATAAATAAAGTTGTTGTTGTTGAAAGCAATGGGAGCTCATACAACCAGAGCTCCCATTATTATCAATGAGAATACTCGATGTCCATTGATGGTTCAGGCCCACGTGATCCTAGGATACAAATACATACCTGGAAGACATGTTCCTGTACACTGCACTAGGAAACTCGGACTCCGACCACAAACTATGTTCCTCTGAGACTACCAGGCAATTTTTTTTTAAATTCTGGTCAGATGCGTTCACCCAAAAGAAGCTTCCAACCACAATTTTCCGCCCAAAGTATTTGTTTAATTTCTTTGCCATTTCCTTGTTCCGCATTATAATTTCTCAGCCTGTAGAGGACTCACATTTACTTTTGCTAATTTTTCCTTTTTAACATACCTACAAAAGGATTTAGAAACATAGACATAGAAAATAGGTGCAGGAGCAGGCCATTCAGCCCTTCTAGCCTGCACCGCCATTCAATGAGTTCATGGCTGAACATGAAACTTCAGTACCCCATTCCTGCTTTCTGGCCATAACCCTTGATCCCCCGAGTAGTAAGGACTTCATCTAACTCCCTTTTGAATATATTTAGTGAATTGGCCTCAACTACTTTCTGTGGTAGAGAATTCCACAGGTTCACCACTTTCTGGGTGAAGAAGTTTCTCCTCATCTCGGTCCTAAATAGCTTACCCCTTATCCTCAGACTGTGACCCCTGGTTCTGGACTTTCCCAACATTGGGAACATTCTTCCTGCATCTAACCTGTCTAAACCCGTCAGAATTTTAAACGTTTCCATGAGGTCCCCTCTCATTCTTCTGAACTCCAGTGAATACAAGCCCAGTTGATCCAGTCTTTCTTGATAGGTCAGTCCCGCCATCCCGGGAATCAGTCTGGTGAATCTTCGCTGCACTCCCTCAATAGCAAGAATGTCCTTCCTCAAGTTAGGAGACCAAAACTGTACACAATACTCCAGGTGTGGCCTCACCAAGGCTCTGTACAACTGTAGCAACACCTCCCTGCCCCAGTATTCAAATCCCCTCGCTATGAAGGCCAACATGCCATTTGCTTTCTTAACCGCCTGCTGCACCTGCATGCTAACCTTCAATGACTGGTGTACCATGACACCCAGGTCTCGTTGCACCTTCCCTTTTCCTAATCTGTCACCATTCAGATAATAGTCTGTCTCTCTGTTTTTACCACCAAAGTGGATAACCTCACATTTATCCACATTATACTTCATCTGCCATGCATTTACCCACTCACCTAACCTATCCAAGTCACTCTGCAGCCCAATAGCATCCTCCTCGCAGCTCACACTGCCACCCAACTTAGTGTCATCCGCAAATTTGGAGATACTGCATTTAATCTCCTCGTCTAAATCATTAATGTACAATGTAAACAGCTGGGGCCCCAGCACAGAACCTTGCGGCACCCCAATAGTCACTGCCTGCCATTCTGAAAAGTACCCGTTTACTCCTACTCTTTGCTTCCTGTCTGACAACCAGTTCTCAATCCACGTCAGCACACTACCCCCAATACCATGTGCTTTAACTTTGCACATTAATCTCTTGTGTGGGACCTTGTCGAAAGCCTTCTGAAAGTCCAAATATACCACATCAACTGGTTCTCCTTTGTCCACTTTATTGGAAACATCCTCAAAAAATTCCAGAAGATTTGTCAAGCATGATTTCCCTTTCACAAATCCATGCTGACTTGGACCTATCATGTCACCATTTTCCAAATGCGCTGCTATGACATCCTTAATAATTGATTCCATCATTTTACCCACTACCGATGTCAGGCTGACTGGTCTATAATTCCCTGTTTTCTCTCTCCCTCCTTTTTTAAAAAGTGGGGTTACATTGGCTACCCTCCACTCCATAGGAACTGATCCAGAGTCAATGGAATGTTGGAAAATGACTGTCAATGCATCCGCTATTTCCAAGGCCACCTCCTTAAGTACTCTGGGATGCAGTCCATCAGGCCCTGGGGATTTATCGGCCTTCAATCCCATCAATTTCCCCAACACAATTTCCCGACTAATAAAGATTTCCCTCAGTTCCCCCTCCTTACTAGACCCTCTGACCCCTTTTATATCCGGAAGGTTGTTTGTATCCTCCTTAGTGAATACCGAACCAAAGTACTTGTTCAATTGGTCTGCCATTTCTTTGTTCCCCGTTATGACTTCCCCTGATTCTGACTGCAGGGGACCTACGTTTGTCTTTACTAACCTTTTTCTCTTTACATACCTATAGAAACTTTTACAATCCGCCTTAATGTTCCCTGCAAGCTTCTTCTCGTACTCCATTTTCCCTGCCCAAATCAAACCCTTTGTCCTCCTCTGCTGAGTTCTAAATTTCTCCCAGTCCCCAGGTTCGCTGCTATTTCTGGCCAATTTGTATGCCACTTCCTTGGCTTTAATACTATCCCTGATTTCCCTTGATAGCCACGGTTGAGCCACCTTCCCTTTTTTATTTTTACGCCAGACAGAAATGTACAATTGTTGTAATTGATCCATGCGGTCTCTAAATGTCTGCCATTGCCCATCCACAGTCAACCCCCTAAGTATCATTCGTCAATCTATCCTAGCCAATTCACGTCTCATACCTTCAAAGTTACCCTTCTTTAAGTTCTGGACCATGGTCTCTGAATTTACTGTTTCATTCTCCATCCTAATGCAGAATTCCACCATATTATGGTCACTCTTCCCCAAGGGACCTCGCACAATGAGATTGCTAATTAATCCTCTCTCATTACACTACACCCAGTCTAAGATGGCCTCCCCTCTAGTTGGTTCCTCAACATATTGGTCTAGAAAACCATCCCTTATGTACTCCAGGAAATCCTCCTCCACCGTATTGCTTCTAGTTTGGCTAGCCCAATCTATGTGCATATTAAAGTCACCCATTATAACAGATACACCTTTATTGCATGCACCCCTAATTTCCTGTTTGATTCCCTCCCCAACATCCCTATTACTGTTTGGAGGTCTGTACACAACTCCCACTAACGTTTTTTGCCCTTTGGTGTTCTGCAGCTCTACCCATATAGATTCCACATCATCCAAGCTAATGTCTTTCCTAACTATTGCATTAATCTCCTCTTTAACCAGCAATGCAACCCCACCTCCTTTTCCTTTTATTCTATCCTTCCTGAATGTTGAATACCTCTAAATGTTGAGTTCCCAGCCCTGATCATCCTGGAGCCACGTCTCCGTAATCCCAATCACATCATATTTGTTAACATCTATTTGCACAATTAATTCATCCACCTTATTGCGGATACTCCTTGCATTAAGACACAAAGCCTTCAGGCTTGTTTTTTTAACACCCTTTGTCCTTTTAGAATTTTGCTGTACAGTGGCCCTTTTTGTTCTTTGCCTTGGGTTTCTCCGCCCTCCACTTTTCCTCATCTCCTTTCTGTCTTTTGCTTTTGCCTCCTTTTTGTTTCCCTCTGTCTCCCTGCATTGGTTCCCATCCCCCTGCCATATTAGTTTAAATCCTCCCCAACAGCACTAGCAAACACTCCCCCTAGGACATTGGTTCCGGTCCTGCCCAGGTGCAGACCGTCCGGTTTGTACTGGTCCCACCTCCCCCAGAACCGGTCCCAATGCCCCAGGAATTTGAATCCCTCCCTACTGCACCACTGCTCAAGCCACGTATTCATCTGCGCTATCCTGCGATTCCTACTCTGACTATCACGTGGCACTGGTAGCAATCCCGAGATTACTAATTTTGAGGTCCAACTTTTTAATTTAGCTCCTAGCTCCTTAAATTCGTTTCATAGGACCTCATCCCTTTTTTTACCTATGTCGTTGGTACCAATGTGCACCACGACAACTGGCTGTTCTCCCTCCCATTTCAGAATGTCCTGCACCCGCTCCGAGACATCCTTGACCCTTGCACCAGGGAGGCAACATACCATCCTGGAGTCTCGGTCGCGGCCGCAGAAACACCTGTCTATTCCCCTCACCATTGAATCCCCTATCACTATTGCTCTCCCACTCTTTTTCTTGCCCTCCTGTGCAGCAGAGCCAGCCACGGTGCCATGAACTTGGCTGCTGCTGCCCTCCCCTGATGAGTCATTCCCCTCAACAGTACTCAAAACGGTGTATCTGTTTTGCAGGGGGATGACCACAGGGGACCCCTGCACTACCTTCCTTGCACTACTCTTCCTGCTGGTCTTCCATTCCCTATCTGGCTGTGGACCCTTTCCCTGCGGTAAGACCAACTCACTACACGTGATACTCACGTCATTCTCAGCATCGTGGATGCTCCAGAGTGAATCTACCCTCAGCTCCAATTCCGTAACCCGGACCGTCAGGAGCTTGAGGTGGATACACTTCCCGCACACGTAGTCGTCATGGACACCAGAAGCGTCCCTGAGTTCCCACATGGTACAGGAGGAGCATAACACCCGACCGAGCTCTCCTGCCATGACTGAACCCTTAGATACACTTAAATTGGCAACAACAATGTTAAAAGTTACTGACTAATATAAGAAGAAAAAGAACTCACCAATCACCAGCCAATCACTTACCCCCTAGGCTGTGACGTCACCTTTGTTTCTTTCTTTGCCTTCTCCCTGTAGCTGCACCGGCACGCCTCTCGCCGACCCCGGACTCGCGCTGCTCCGAGCTCCCGCCTCCTCGACTGACTGCTCGAACTGCTCGACTCCCGCTGGCCTTTATAGGCCTCTCGCCGACCCCGGACTCGCGCTGCTCCGAGCTCCCGCCTCCTCGACTGACTTTACAGTCTGTTGTTATGTCTCTCGCTAGTTTACGCTCATTTTCTATTTCCCCTTTCTTGATCAGTTTCTTGGTCCTCCTTTGCTGAATTCTAAAATGCTCCCAATCCCCAGGCTTACTGCTCTTTTTGGCAACATTATAAGCTTCTTCGTTTGTTCTAAAACTATCTTTAACTTCACTTCTTAGTCACGGTTGGACCACCTTTCCTGTGGGGGTCTTGTGCCTTAAAAGGAATGTAATTATTGTAAATTATGTATTAATTCTTCAAAGCGAGCCATTGCTTATCTATCTTGATACCTCTTAATGTAGTTTCCGAATCTACCTTAGCCAACTCACCCCTCATACCTAAATTTGTTTAAATTTAAGACCTCAGTTTCGGATTTAACAAAATCACTTTCAAACTTAATGTAACATTCTATCATATTATGGTCATTCTTCCGTTGCCAGCATGTCCCATGTACAAACGACTGGAGACCAGCTCTGCTACACGGA
The DNA here is from genome assembly GCF_044704955.1 of Pristiophorus japonicus. NCBI lineage: Eukaryota > Metazoa > Chordata > Chondrichthyes > Pristiophoridae > Pristiophorus > Pristiophorus japonicus. The sequence goes on from NC_091985.1 coordinate 218,130,178, forward strand.
CCTAATGCTCACGTATGTCGCAGTGTGGACTGCCCGTGCTGCCCCTGGGCCCTCGCCTCTTCTGGTCCCCAAACTCACGCCTCACCTAGGTCCCGATCATATCCCGCTACAATCTCTCGCCACTCCTTCGCCCTGACCTCACCACTCCACCACACGGACTGCAGCGGTTCAAGAAGGTGGCTCACAACCATCTTCTCAAGGGCAATTAGAGATGGGTAATAAATGCTGGCCTTGCCAGCGAAGCCCACATCCCATGAACGAATTAAAACAAAAGTCATCTTCTCTTTTCAAGAGGAAGAGACACAGCCTGTTCATCCTTTCCTAATAGGCATAACCTCGCATTTCTGGTATCATAATTGTAAATCTAATTTCCATCCTCGCCAATGCCTCTATATCCTTTTTATAATATTGAGATCACAATTGTACACAGTACTCCAAATGTGATCTAACCGAGGTTCGATACAAGTTCAGCATAATTTAGCTACTTTTCAATTCAATCCCCCTGGAAATAAACCCGAGTACTTGGTTTGCTCTTTTTAACGGCCTTATTAACCTGCGTTGCTACTCTTGGTGATTTTTGCATTTGTATTCCGAGATCACTTTGCTCTTCTGCCCCATTTAGATTCTTGGTTTTCCAACTAATATGTGACCTCCTTATTTCTGTTACCAAAATGCAATACCTCACATTTATCAGTGTTGAAATTCATTATATGCCAATTCTGCAAGTATATTAATGTAATAAGACATGTAGTACAGCACGGATTAGATACAGAGTAAAGCTCCCTCCATACTGACCCTTCAAACACTCCCAGGGCATAGACAACACGGGTTAGTGACAGAGTAATGCTCCCTCTGCATTGTCCCATCAAACATTCCCAGGTTATATATAGCACGGGCAAGGTACAGAGTTAAGTTCCCTCTACATATATAGAGTAAAGCTCCCTCTATACTCCCCATCAAACACTCCCAGGCCAACTACAGCCTGGTTTAGATACAGAGTAAATGTCCTTCTACACCCTCCCAGGGCAGTTTCCAGTGGGCTGCCGCAGGGTTCAGTAGCTGGTCCCTTGCTTTTTGTGATATATATATATATATATATAAAATCAATGATTTGGACTTGAATGTAGGAGGTATGATTCAGAAGTTTGCAGATGATACAAAAATTGGCCCTGTGCTTGATAATGAAGAAGCGGTAGACTGCAGGAAGATATCAATGGACTGGTCAGGTGGGCAGAACAGTGCCAAATGGAACTCAATACTGAGAAGTGTGAGGTAATTGGGGGGGGGGGGGGGCTAACAAGGAAATGGAATAAACAATAAATGGTAGGACAATGAGAAGTGTAGAGGGACAAAGGGACCTTGGAGTGCATGTCCACAGATTCCAGAAGTAGCAGGACAGGTAGATAAGGTAGTTAAGAAGGCATACGGGATACTTACCTTTATTAGCCGAGGCATAGAATAGAAGATTAGGGAGGTTATGCTTGAACTGTATAAAAAACTACTTAGGCCACAGTTAGAGTACTGCGTGCAGTTCTGGTCACCACAGTACAGGAAAGATGTGACTGCCTCTGAGAGGGTAGAGGAAATTTACGAGGATGTTGCCTGGACTGGAGAATTTTAGCTATGAGGAAAGATTGGATAAGCTGGAGTTGTTTTCTTTGGAACAGAGGAGGCTTAGGAGACCTAATTGAGGTGTATAAAATTATGAGGGGCCTAGATAGAGCATGTAGGAAAGACCTATTTCCCTCAGCAGAGGGTTGAATAACCAGGGAGCATAGATTTCAAGTAAGTGGTAGGAGATTTAGAGGGGATTTGAGGAGAAATATTTTCACCAAGGTTGGTGGGGGTCTGAAACTCACTGCCTGAAAGAATGGAAGAGGCAGAAACCCTCATAGCATTTAAAAAGTACTTGAATATGCACTTGAAGTGCCGCAACCTACAAGGCTACGATCCAAGAGCTGGAAAGTGGGATCAGGCTGGAAAGCTCTGTCAGCAAGCACGGACATGATGGCCTCCTTCTGTGCTGTAAATTTCTATGATTCTCTGATCGCAAGGCTAGGAGAGGCGCTCTTGAAGGTATGGGGAGCTCGGACTTGTCTGTGGGAGTAACAGACGGCAAGATAACTCAAATAATCCCGAGCAATGCGGTGTTAGTCGTGGCTCAGTGGTAGTCTCTGAGTCAGTAGGTTGTGGGTTCAAGTCCACTCCCAGAGCATGGAGCATAAAATCTAGGCCGACATTCCAATGTAGTGCAGAGGGAGCGCTGCACTGTCAGGGGTGCCGTCTTTCACATGAGGCCCCATAAGAGCATTTGAAATAGGAGCAGGAGTAGGCCATATGGCCCCTTGAGTCTGCTCCATCATTCAATAAGATCATGGCTGATCTGATCTGATCTTGCCTTCAACTCCACTTCCCTGCCCACTCCTAATAACCCACGACTCACTTATCGTTCAAAAATCTGTCTATCTCCACCTTAAATATATTGAATGACCCAGCTTCCACAGCTCTCTGGGGCAGAGAATTCCAAAGGTTCATGTTCCTCGGAGAGAAGAAATTCCTCCTCATCTCCATTTTAAATAGGCTATGACCCCTAGTGTTAGATTCCTCCACAGGGGGAAACATCCTCTCTGCGTCTATCCTGTCAAGCCCCCTCAGAATCTTATACATTTCAATAAGATCACCTCTCATTCTTCTAAACTCCAATGAATATAGGCCCAACCTTTCTTCATAAGACAACCCTTTCATCTCAGGAATCAACCCTGTGAACCTTCTCTGAACTGCCCCCAATGCAAGTATATCCCTCCTTAAATAAGGAGACCAAAACTGTATGTAGTACTCCAGGTGTGGTCTCACCAACAGTGTAGTTGTAGCAGGACTTCCCTACTTTTATACTCCATTCCCCTTGCAATAAAGGTCAAAATTCCATTTGCCTTCTTAATTATGCTGTACCTGCATGCTAACTTTTTGTGTATCATGTACAAGGACCCCTCTGTATTGCAGCATTTTCTAATCTCTCCCCATTTAAATAATAATTTGCTTTTTTATTTTTCCTACCAAAGTGGATTACCTCACATTTTCCCACATTATACTCCATCTGCCAAACTTTTGCCCACTCACTGAGCTGATCTATATCCCTTTGTAGATTATTTGCGTCTTCCTCACAACTTGCTTTCCCACTTATCTTTGTATCATCAGCAAGTTTAGCTACATTCACTTGGTCCCTTCATCCAAGTCATTAATATAGATTGTAAATAGTTGAGGCCCCAGCACTGATCCCTGTGGCACCCCACTAGTTACAGTTTGCCAGCCTGAAAATGACCCATTTATCCCTACTCTCTGTTTTCTGTTTGTTAGCCAATCCTCTATCCATGCTAATATATTACCCCCAATCCCGTGAGTTCTTATCTTGTGCAGTAACCTTTTATGTGGCACCTTATCAAATGCCTTCTGGAAATCCAAATACAAGACATCTACTGGTTCCCCTTTATCTACCCTGTTCGTTACATCCTCAAAGAACTCCAGCAAATTTTTCAAACATGATTTCCCTTTCATAAAACCATGCTGACTCTGCTTGACTGCATTATGATTTTCTAAATAATGACTCCAGCATTTTCCCAATGACATGTTAGTCTAACTGGTCTACAGTTTCCCGCTTTCTGTCTCCCTCCATTCTTAAATAGGGGAATTACATCTGCTGGGATCTCTCCAGAATCCAGGGATTTTTGGTAGATTACAACCAATGTGGCCACCATCTCTGCAGCCATTTCTTTTAAGACCCGAGGATTCAGGCTATTAGGGATCAGGGGACTTGTCCACCTTTAGTCCCATTAGTTTGCCGAGTACCTTTTCTCCCTAGCAATAGTGATTGTTTTAAGTTCTCCCCTCCCAATAGCCCCTTGATTATCAATTATTGAGATGCTTTCAGTGTCTTCTACAGTGAAGACCGATACAAAATATTTATTCAAATTCTCTGCCATTTCCTTGTTTCCCATTATTAATTCCCCAGTCTCATCTTCTAAGGGACCAACTTAGCTACTCTCTTCCTTTTTATATACCTGTAGAAGCTCTTACTGTCTGTTTTTATATTTCTTGCTAGTTTAATCTCAATCTATACCCTTTTTTTTTCCGTTGTCCTTTGCTATTTTCTAAATAGTTCCCTCTTCTGGCCTTTCATTAATCTTCGCAACATTGTATGCCTTTGTTTTCAATTTGATACCACCCATTACTTCTTAGTTAGCCACGGATGGTTCATCCTTCTTAGAGTCTTTCTTTCTCACTGGAATTTTTTTTGCTGAGTTATGAAATAACTCCTTAAATGTCTGCCACTCCTGATCTACTGTCTTACCCTTCCTTTGTAATTGCCTTTATTTTTCAGGGCTCTATTTTGAGACCCAAGTTTCTCACCCTCAAACCGAATTTGGAATTCTACCATGCTATGATCACTCTTCCCAAGAGGATCCTTTACTATGAGATCATGAATTAATCCCAGTCTCATTACACATTACCAATTCTAAAATAGTCTGCTCCCTGGTTGGTTCCACAGCGCATTGTTCTAAGAAAACATCCCGAATACACTCTATGAACTCTTCCTCAAGGCTACCTAATCTTTATATTGATATATCCAATCAATATAAAGATTTAAATCATCAATGCTTATTGCAGTACCTTTCTTATAAGCCTCCATTATTTCTTGATTTATATGCTGTCCTGCAGTGCAGCTATTGATAGGGAGCCCATAGACTATTCCCACCAGTGACTTATTTCCCTTATTATTTCTTATCTCCACCCAAACTGATTCTACATCTTGATCTTCTGAGAATCAGAACCATCTGACCTCTCAAGTGGGCATAAAAGATTCCATGACGTTATTTCGAAGAAATCTCTCTGGTGTCCTGGCTAACATTTATCCCTCAACCAACATCACTAAAACAGAGGCCGTGAAAGGCACTTTATAAATACAAAGGAGAAAAGGAACAGTCGATAACAGGACATCAATTAGTCTCCTCTTGGAGAAATCAAGGAATCGACTCGCTGTATGTAGGAAACAAAGCTGATTTATTTGAACGTTGTTTGACAGAGGATGCAGAAAAGATTTACAAGAATGATTCCAGGGATGAGGGACTTCAGTTACATGGATAGACTGGTGAAGCTGGGTTGTTCGTCTTAGAACAGAGAAGGTTGAGAGGAGATTTGATGGAGGTGCTCTAAAATCATGAGGGGTCTGGACAGAGTAGAGAGAAAATATTCCCGTTGGTGGAAGGGTTGAGAACCAGAGGACACAGATTCAAGGTGATTGGCAAAAGAACCAAAGGCGACATGAGAAAAAACTTTTCTTTAAGCAGCGAGTGGTTAGGATCTGGAATGCACTGCCTGAAAGGCTGGTGGAGGCAGATTCAATCGTGGCTTTCAAAAAGGGAATTGGATGAGTACCTGAAATAAAACATTTGCAGGGCTACAGCGAAAGGGCGGGGAGTGGGACTAGCTGAAGTGTTCTTGCAGAGAGCCGGCACAGGCTCGATGGTCCGAAAGGCCTCCTTCTGTGCTGTAACCATTCTATGATTCTATGATATCCAGAAAATTAAACTCCAGCCCAGTTATAGGGATTAATTACACCAGCAGCAACAAACTCCAACTGTCCGAGTGAACATGGTTCAGTCCTGGATGTGATTAATGGCAACAATAAAAGCAGAATCCAACCCCTGCAGTCACTTGTGAACTCGCTGATGTGACTGAAGGTTGGATAAACGAGTGAAGCCCTTCCCACACTCGAAGCAGATGAATGGCCTCTCCCCAGTGTGAATGCGCTGGTGTGTTAGCAGGTTGGATGAAAGAGGGAAGCCCTTCCCACACTCGGAGCAGATGAACGGCCTCTCCCCAGTGTGAGTGCGTTGGTGTTTCATCAGATCATTTCTGCTTTTATAGCTCTTTTCACAGTCAGAACATTTAAACGGTCTCTTACTGGTGTGAACAAGTTGGTGTTCAGTGAGGTGGGATGAACGACTGAATGCCTTCCCACACACAGAACAGGTAAAAGGTCTCTCCCCGGTATGAATACGCTGGTGAGCATGAAGCTCGAATGAATTAGTGAATCCCTTTCCACACACAGAGCAGATGAACAGCCTCTCTCCTGTGTGAGCTCGCTGGTGACTCAGATGATGAGATGATTTAGCAAACTGTTTCCCACATACGGAACAGACGAACGGTCTCTCCCCAGTGTGAACTCGCTTGTGTTCAATGAGCTGTGAAGATGCAGTGAATTTCTTCCCACACACAGGACAGGTAAACGGCCTCTCCCCGGTGTGACTGCGCAGAGGAGCAATTGAATCCCTTCCCGCAGTCTCCACATTTCCACAGATTCTCCATGGTGCAGGTGTCCTTGTGTCTCTCCAGGTTTGACGATCAGTTGAAGCCTCGTCCACACACAGAACACTTGTATGGTTTCTCCCCGCTGTGAATAGTGCGATGTTTTTTCAGGCTGTGTAACTAGTTAAAGCTCTTTCCACAGTCAGTGCACTGGAACACTCTCACTCGGGTGTGTGTGTCCTGGTGCTTTTCCAGTCACACTGATGTTTGAAATCTTTTCCCACAGACAGAGCAGACAAACATTTCTCCTTTCACATTCAAAGGCCTATGATATTCAAGTGAATCGAGTGACTCTGTCAGGTCTTGATTGGTTCGAGTTTCCTGTCTGTAAATCCTCCTCTTCTAATATCCTGTAAAAGGTGTTTACGAAAGTCAGCACTGGAAGTGCAGGATAGAAATTGAGGGCAGACAATCCTACTTTTTATGGAACATTCTTTCGTCTCTTGTTTCCCAAAGCTGTAAATTCCCATCCCACACACTCTCCCTCCACCCTGTGCTGAAATCCAAACTCATCGCACCACCTCCATCATTTCTTTCTTCCATCTGCAGTTTTCTCACTCCCTCTTCTCTGGTTGGGTTCAGTTCTACATCCCTAGTGTGCAGACTGAGAATAAATAAGGAAATGATTTTCTCTCGAGTTCACTGGGACCCTAAAGCCCTGCCCGCCCTCTGCTCCTGTACCAAGATGGCCGCCCAGGCACGCTGATCGTGTCTAAGAATTCGGCTAGTTACCCCGAGCGGTCGGGTCTATCACCGCGGGTCAAACATGGGTCCTGCCGGCTCATATTAGGTGCCTGGGGCCTACACCAGGTGTTTATGAAGCTGCCCAGCCCACCCAGGGGTCTAATTGCTCCGCTGAGCCCACAAACTCCTACCGACTCGCGGAATGTCTCTTCCACCTCAGACCACCTCCACCACTGCGCCTACTCAGAGCACAGCCCGGTCCTGTGTCTGGGCTCCTGGTGTCATTGATAGAGCACTTTACCCCTGCGCGCGGGATTCTGGCTACAGAAGTAAATGTCGCAATATTTGGTCGTGAAATGGATTGATTCAGGATAGACAGCAGGGATTATTGCAGGAAATAACACAGTGCAGTGAGAAAAGAAATGCAGTGGATGTTGTGTCGATGGATTGTCAAAAGGTGTTTGATAAGGTGCCGGACAGGAGGCTTGTTGATCAAATTAAGGCTCATGGTATTAAAGGGAGTGGGGCCGCGTGGAGAGGAAGTTGGGTAAAGGGCAGAAAACAGAGAGTAGTGGTTAATGGATGTTCTTCAGACTGGAGGGATGTAAACAGTGGTGTCCCCCAGGGTCAGTGTTGGGACCATTGCTCTTAATATAGAGACAGGGTCTGGGCTAGGGAATAAGCACATAAGAATTAGAAGCAGGAGTAGGCCCTTTGGTCCTCGAGCCTGCTCCACCATTCAATAAGATCATATTGATTCATCAATTGATCCACCGCTACGAAAAACAATAATAAGAATAAAACCGGACGGACCACCCGGCATCGACCTCCGCACCGGCTACGGACCCGACAACGGCCCACCCAGCCCAGTCTTTCTCACCAACATCTGGGGACTTGTGCCAAAATTGGAAGAGATGTCCCAGACTAGTCAAGCAGCAGACTGACATCGTCATACTCACAGAATCATACCTTTCAGCCAATGTCCCAGACTCCTCCATCACCATCCCTGGGTGTGTCCTGTCCCACCGGTGGCGGTACAGTAGTATACAGTCGGAAGGGTGTGGCCCGGAGTCCTCAACATTGACTCCGGACCCCATGAAGTCTCGTGGCTTCAGGTCAAGCATGGACAAGGAAACCTCCTGCTGATGACCACCCACCGCCCTCCCTCAGCTGATAAATCAGTACTCCTCCATGTTGAACACCACTCGAAAGAAGCACTGAGAGTAGCAAGCTGCACAGAATGTACTCTGGGTGGGGGACTTCAATGTCCATCAAGACTGTCTCGGTAGCACCACTACTGACCGAGCTGGCCGAGTCCTGAAGGACATAACTGCCAGACTGGGCCAGCAGCAGGGGGTGAGAGAACCAACACGAGGGGAAAACCCAACTTATGCCCATCCCTTCGTGAAGGGCGCGAGAGCAGGAGCAGCGGTAAGCCTACAATGGGTGTGAGTCAGCCGAGCAGCGGGACTTCGGAAAGGGCGCGAGAGCGGGAGCAGCGGTAAGCCTACAAAGGGCGTGAGTCAGCCGAGCAGACAGCCGAAACAGCACCAAGTGACCTGGGAGGATAAGAAGTAAAAAGATTCAAAATGTGACATCATAGGAAAGCAGGGAAGTGATTGGTTGGTCAGTTTTTCTCTCTTTTCTTGGGCATGGGATTAAAAATCTAAACTTTCAAAATGTGAAAACTTAACTAAATACATTCGAGATGGCAGGGCAGGCAATGTGTTACTGCTGCTGCATGTGGGAACTGGTTGACCCCATTGAGGTCCACGGCGACCACATCTGCAGTAAGTGTTGGCTGCTCGAGGAACTTCAGCTCCACGTTGATGAGCTGGAGTCTGAGCTGCAGACACTGCGACACATCAGGGGGGGAGAGTTACCTGGACCCTGTGTTCCAGGAGGCAGTCACACCCCTTAGATTAATTAATTCAAATTTGGTCCGTGGTTAGAGACAGAATGGTGTGACTACGAGCGAGGCAGCTGTGGGGACCCAGGAGGTAGTGATGGAGGAGCCTCAGTCCTTGCAATTGTCCAACAGGTACGAGATTCTTGCTCCCTGTTTGGATGAGGGCAGGGACTGCAGGGAGGATGAGCAAACTGACCACAGCGCAGTGGTACAGGAGGCCATTCAAGTGGGGGGGGGGGGAGTAAAAAGAAATGTTGTAGTGTTCGGAAACAGTATAGTTTCAGAGATAGATACTGTTCTCTGCAGCCGAGTGTGTGAGTCCCGAAGGCTGTGATGCCTGCGCAGTGCCAAGGTTAAGGACATCAAAAAGGAGTTAGATGTAGTCCTTACTACTAGGGGGATCAAGGGGTATGGTAAGAAAGCAGGAATGGGGTACTGAAGTTGCATGTTCAGCCATGAACTCATTGAATGGCGGTGCAGGCTTGAAGGGCCGAATGGCCTACTCCTGCACCTATTTTCTATGTTTCTATCTCCTCTGGGCTGAAGAGGGATTGGAGTACGAGGGGGAAGATCCAGTTGTCGTGGTCCACGTAGGTACCAATGACATAGCTAGAACAAAGAAAGGGGTTCTGCTGAAGAATTTTGAGCAGCTAGGGGCTAAATTAAAAAGCAGAACCACAAAGGCAATAATCTCTGGATTACTACCTGAGCCACGAGCAAATATATTTCGGTGAGAAGAAAAGACTTTAAGCGACGGGAGAACTATCCGCGGTTAATGAAGGAAGCAAAGGATGGTATCAAACTGAAAACAATGGCACACAAAGTGACCAAGATTAGTGGGAGGCAAATGTTTTTAAAAACAGCAAATGATGACTAAAGAAATAATAAAGAGAGGGAAGGTGGATTGTGAGAGTAAACTAGCAAGCAATATAAAAAGAGCTTCCACAGGTATGTAAAAAGGATAGGGTAGTTAAAGTAAATGTTGGTCCTTAGAGGATGAGACTGGGAAATTAATAATGGGGACCGGGGAAATGGCAGAGACTTTGAACAAATATTTTGTATCAGTCTTCACGGTAGAAGACATTAAAAACACCCCAATAATAGATAATCAAGGGGCTGTAGTGAGGGAGGAACTTAAAGCAATCACTAAAGAAAAAGTGCTCAGTAAAATAATGGGACGAAAGGTGGAAAAGTCCCCTGGACCCGATGGCTTGCAACCTCGGGACTTAGTAAAGCTCCCTCTACATTGTCCCATCAAATATTCCCAGGGCCGGCACAGCACAGATTGGATAGAGAGTAAAGCTCCCTCTATACTGACCCATCAAACAATGCCAGAGCAGATACAGCACAGGTTAGATACAAAGTAAAAATCCCTCTACACTCCCATATCAAACACTCCCAGGGGAGGTACAGCACAGGTTAGATACAGAGTAAAGCTTCCTCTACACCGGCCAACAAACACTCCAAGGGCAGGTAAAGCATGGGTTAGGCAGAGGGTAAAGCCCCCTCTATACTCCCCTATCAAATAATGCCAGGGCAGGTACAGCCCGGATTCGATATAGCAGAAAGCTCCCACTACACTGTCCCATCAAACACTCACAAAGCAGGTACAGCAATGGGTTAGGCAGAGAGTCAAGCTCCCTCTACACTGTCCCATCAAACACTCCCAGGGCAGGTACAGCAATGGGTTAGACAGAGAGTCAAGCTCCCTCTATACTGTCCCATCAAACACTCCCAGGGCAGGTACAACACGGATTAGATACAGAGCAAATCTCTCTCTCCACTGTCCCATCAAAACCTCAAAGGGCGGATATAGAACATAAGAAATAGGAGCAGGAGTAGGCCATTTGGCCCCTCGAGCTTGCTCTGCCATTCAATAAGATCATGCCTGATCTGATCCTGGCCTCAACTCCACTTTCCCTCCCGCTCTCCATAACCCTAGACTCCCTTATCATTCAAAAATCTGTCTATCCCCACCTTAAATACATTCAATGACCCAGCCTCCACAGCTCTCTGAGGTAGAGAATTCCAAAGATTCACAACACTCAGATAAGAAATTCCTCCGCATTTTCAGTTTTAAACAGTCTTATTCTGAAACTATGCCCCCTAGTTCTACATTCCCCCAAGAAGGGAAACATCCTCTCTGCATCTACCCTGTCAAGCCCCCTTAAAATCTTATACGTTTCAATAAGATCACCTCTAAGTCTTCTAAACTCCAATGTGAATAGGCCCAACCTGCTTTACCTTCCTTCATATGACAATCCCTTCATCTCAGTAATCAATCTCGGGAACCTCTCTGAACTGCCTCCAGTGCAAATATACCCCTCCTTAAATAAGGAGACCAAAACTGTACGCAGTTCTCCAGGTGTGGTCTTACCAACGACCTGTACAGTTGTAGAAGGACTTTCTTACTTTTATACTCCATCCCCCTTGCAATAAAGGACAACATTCCATTTGCGTTCCTAATTACTTGCTGTAACTGCATGCTAACTTTTTGTGTTTAATGTACAAGGACCCACAGATCCCTCTGCACCACCGCATTTTGTAATCTCTCCCCATTTAAATAATAATTTGCTTTTTTATTTTTCCTACCAAAGTGGATAACCTCACATTTTCCCACATTATACTCCATCTGCCAATTTTTTGCCCACTCACTTAGCCCCTCCATATCTCTTTGTAGATTCTTTGCATCCTCCTCACAACTTCCTAGGTTAGCACAGGTTCAGTACACGGCAAATCTCTGTCTACATTAGCCCATCAAACACGCCCAGGACAGGTACAGCATGGATTAGATACATTGTAAAGTTGCCTCTACATTGTCACATCAAATACTCTCAGGGCAGATACAGCATGGGTTAGGTACTGATTAAAGCTCCCTCTGCACTGTCCCAAAAACACTGCCAGGGCAGGTACAGTAGAGGTCAGATACCGAGTAAAGCTCCCTCTACACTGTCCCATCAAACAATGCCAGGGCAGGTATAGCCCGTGTTAGATACAGAATAAACATCTATCTACACTGTCCCATCCAAAACGCACAGGGCAGGTATAGCATGGGCCAGATATAGAGTAAAGCTCCCTCTACACTGCCCCATCAAACACTCGCAGGGCATGTAATAGCATGGGTCAGATACAGAGTATAGTTCCCTCTACACTGTCCCATCAAACACTCCCGCAACAGGTACAGCACGGGTCATAAACAGAGTAAGGCTTCATCTACACTGTCCCATCAAATATTTGCAGGGTAGGTACAGCACGGATTAGATAGAATAAACCTCCCTCTATATTGTCCCATCAGACACTCCCAAGGGCAAGTACAGCAAGGATTAGAGTAAACCTCATTTTACACTGTTCCAACAAACACTCCCAGGATAGGTACAGCACAGATTATATACAGCCTAAAGCTCCCTCTACACTGTCCCATCAAACATAACTAGGGCAGGTAGAGTATGGGTTAGATACAGAGGAAAGCTTCCCCTACACCAACCCATCAAAGCTCACAGGTCAGGTAGAGCATGGATTAGATACAGAGCAAAAGCTCCCTCTGCAGTGTCCCATCAATCACTCACAAGGCAGGTACAGCACGGGTTATGCAGAGAGTAAAGCTCTCTCTACACTGTCCCATCAGACACTACCAGGGCAGGTACAGCACTGATTAGATACAGCGTAACGCTCTCTGTACACTGTCCTGTCAAAAACTCCTGGGGCATGTACAGCATGGGTTAGATACAGAGCAAATCTCCCTCTACACTGTCCCATCAAACATGCAAAGGGCAGGTATGGAACATAAGAAATAGGAGCAGGATTGGCCATTTGGCCCCTCGAGCCTGCTCCGCCACTCAATAAGATCATGGCTGATCAGATCCAGGCCTTAACTCCACTTCCCTGCCCACTCCCCATAACCCTTGACTCCCTTATCTTTCAAAAATCTGTCTATCCCCACCTTAAATACATTCAATGACCCAGCCACCACAGCTCTCTGAGGTAGCGAATTCCAAAGATTCACAACCCTCAGAGAAGAAATTCTTCTTGATTTCCGTTTTAAATGAGCGACCACTTATTCTGAAACTATGCCCCCTAGTGTTAGATTCCTCCATGAGGGGAAACATCCTCTCTTCATCTGCCCTGTCAAGCCCCCTCAGAATCTTACACGTTTCAATAAGATCACCTCTACGTCTTCTAAACTCCAATGAGTACAGGCCCAACCTGCTCAACGTCTCTCATTATGACAACCTTTTCATCTCAGCAATCAACCTCGTGAACCTTCTCTGAACTGCCTCCAGTGCAAGTATATCCTTCCTGAAATAAGGAGACCAAAACAGTACGCAGTACTCCAGTTGTGGTCTTACCAATGCCATGTACAGTTGGAGCAGGACTTCCCTACTTTTATACTCCATCCCCCTTGCAATAAAGGCCAACATTCCATTTGCCTTCCTAATCAATTGCAGTAACTGCATGCTAAATGTTTGTGTTTCATGTACAAGGACCCCCAGATCCCTCTGTACCACCGCATTTTGTAATCTCTCACAATTTAAATAATTTGCTTTTTTATTATTCCTACTAACGTGGATACCCTCACATTTTTCCACATTATATTCCATCTGCCAAAGCTTTGCCCACTCACTTAGCCTATCTATATTTGTTTGTAGATTCTTTGCGTCCTCCTCACAACTTGCTAGGTTAGCACAGGTTAGATACACAGTAAACCTCTCTCTACATTATCCCATCAAACACTCCCAGTGCAGGTACAACACGGGTTAGATACAGCGTAAAGTTCCCTCGACACTGTCCCATCAAATACTTCCAAGGCAGGTACAGTACACGTTAGATACAGCATAAAGCCCAATTTACACTGTCCCGTCAAACACTCCTAAGGCAGGTACAGTACAGGTTAGATACAGAGTAAACCTCCATCTACACTGTCCTATCAGACACTCCCAGGGCAGGTACAGCTTTGGATAAATACAGAGTAAAACTCCCTCTACACTATCCCATCAAACAATGCCAGGGCAGGCACAGCACAGATTAGATACTGAGTTTCCCATGTGGTGGCTGGCGTGCAACGGCCACCACACGTTAAAAAAAGCCACGCACAGGCATCTTCCACCCTTCAGGATGTAGTTCAGGATCTGGAATATTAGGTCCTTCATTGAAGCACCTGTGAATTCATCCTTTTTTGGCGTGGAAGCAAGTCATCCTCGTTTGCAGATGACACTAAGCTGGGTGGCAGTGAGAGCTGTGAGGAGGATGTTAAGAGGCTGCAGGGTGACTTGGACAGGTTAGGTGAGTGGGCAAATGCAAGGCAGATGCAGTATAATGTAGATAAATGTGAGGTTATCCACTTTGGAAAAACAGGAAGGCAGGATATTATCTAAATGGTGACAGATTAGGAAAAGGGGAGGTGCAACGAGACCTGGGTGTCATGGTACATCAGTCATTGAAAGTTGACATGCAGGTACAGTATGCGGTGAAGAAGGTAAATGGCATGTTGGCCTTCATAGCGAGAGGATTTGAGTATAGGAGCAGGGAGGTCTTACTGCGGTTCTACAGGGCCTTGGTGAGGCAACACCTTGAATATTGTGTACAGTTTTGGTCTCCTAATCTGAGGAAGGACATTCTTGCAATTGAGGGAGTGCAGTGAAGGTTCACCAGACTGATTCCTGGGATGGCAGGACTGACATATGAAGAAAGACTGGATCGACTAGGCTTATATTCACTGGAATTTAGAAGAATGAGAGGGGATCTCATAGAAAAATATAACATTCTGACGGGATTGGACAGGTTAGATGCAGAAATGTTTCCGATGTTGGGGAAGTCTAGAACCAGGGAGCACAGTCAAAGGATAAGGGGTAAGCCATTTAGGACCGAGAAACTTCTTCACTCAGAGAATTGTGAACCTGTGGAATTCTTCACCACAGAAAGTTGTTGAGGCCAGTTCATTAGATATATTCAAAAGGGAGTTAGATGTTACCCTTATGGCTAAAGGGATCAAGGGGTATGGAGAGAAAGCAGGAATGGGGTACTGAAGTTGCATGATCAGCCATGATCATATTGAATGGTGTTGCAGGCTCGAAGGGCCGAATGGCCTACTCCTGCACCTATTTCCTATGTTCCAAGGGACTGCCAATGATGATGGAGATACAGAGTAAACCTCCCTCTACACTGTCCCATCAGATACAACTCGGACAGGTAGAGTACAGGTTAGATTCAGAGGAAAGCTTCTCCTACAGCGACCCATCAAAGCTCACAGGGCAGGCAGAGCACGGGTTAGATACAGAGCAAATCTCTTTCTACACTGTCCCAACAATCCCATGACAGGTACAGCACGGGTTCGGTAAAGAGCGAAGCTCCCTTTATACTGTCCCATCAAGCACTCCCAGGGCAGGGGCAGCACGAATTAGATACACAGTAAATCTGTGCCAGAGGAAACTGTACTCCAGTGAGTTCAGTGCCAGAGGAAACTGTACCCCAGTGAGAGTCAGTGCCAGAGGAAACTGTACCCCCGTGAGAGTCAGTGCCAGAGGAGACTGTATCCCAGTGAGAGTCAGAGAAAACTGTACCCCAGTGAGAGTCAGAGCCAGAGGAAACTGTATCCCAGTGAGGGACAGTGCCAGAGGAAACTGTACCCCAGTGAGAGTCAGTGCCAGAGGAAACTGTACCCCAGTGAGAGTCAGAGGAAACTGTACCCCAGTGAGAGTCAGTGCCAGAGGAAACTGTATCCCAGTGAGGGACAGTGCCAGAGGAAACTGTACCCCAGTGAGTGTCAGTGCCAGAGGAAACATGCAGCAGAGCCTGGTGTCCAGTCGTCTTGGATCCCCTTGCCATTGGACCAAGACCTTGCTTTGCCAAGCTCGTGTGGTAGCTAATGTGCAAGGGCCACCTCACATTAAAATAATTCACGCTGTTAGCAATACATAACAATCCTCTTCCTCTGCAGTTATCAATCTATTGCAATTCCCCATGCCTGTTATCAGCAACAAATTGCATTAATATCACGCCTTAAACATCGTAAAATATCCCAAGGCACTTCACAGGACCGTTAGCAAACAGAATTTGATACCCAGTCACGTAAGGAAATACTACAACAGGATTAAAAGCTTGTTCAAAAGGGTAGGTATTAAGGAGCATTTTGAAGGTGCAGAGGTTTAATGAGGGAATTCCAGAGCTTATGGCCTCGGCAGCTGAAGGTATTGCCACCAATATTGGATCGATGAAAATTGGACTGCTCAAGAGGCTAGAATTGGAGGAATGCAAAGATCTCTGAGGGTTGTAGGGCTGGAGGAGGTTACAGCAATAGGGAGGGGCAAGGTCCTTGATGGATTTCAAAACAAGGAAGAGCATTTTGAAATCGATGGAGCAGGAGCCAATGTAGTTCAGTGAGCACAGGGGTGATGGGTGAACGGAAATTGGTACAAGTTGGGATGAGAGGGCTGAGGACAGATTGAGTAGAATAGGCCTATATTCTCTGGAGTTTAGAAGAATGGAAGGTGATATCATTGAAACATAGAATTGTCACGGGCTGGATAGTCTAAAATTAGGGGTCCTAGCATTAGGATAAGAGATCGGCCATTGAAGACTGAGATGAGATATTTCTTCACTTAAGAGTTGTGCATCTTTGAAATTCTCTATCGAATAGAGATCTTACTGAATGGCGGAGCAGATGGGAGGGGCCGTATGGCCAACACCTGCTGCTACTTCTTGTGTTCTTGAGTAAGGATACGGTCAGGAGTGTTTTTGATAAGCTTAAGTTTGCGGAGAGTGCGAGGTGTGAGGCCGATCAGGAGAGCAATGGAATAGTCCAAAGTCGTGGTAACAGAGGCATGGATGAGGGTTTGAGCAGATGAGCTGAGGAAGGGGCAGAGACCGGCGATGTTATGGAGCTGGAAGTAAACGTACTTGGTGATTGAGGGAATATGGGTTCGGAAACTCATCTCGGAGTCAAGTACGACGCCAATCAATAAATTGCAACTCTCCTCATCTGTGTTTCACTTTATTAGAATACTACATACCTCGAGTGATCAATGCTTCAATAGTAGTACTTATCAATATATTTTCTGTTAATTCCAAATGTTCATGAATGAATAACTGATTCTGTCAGTGATAGGCCGTGCTGGTCTTTCAGATTGGTCTGTGCATCGTGATCAATGAATTGACGACATGCTTCCAGTTCAATCTTTCCAATGGCTTTCTCACCAGATGGGAAATATTTGAACATTGAGATCTGATGGTGTCGGTGTGAGTTCAGCCCCACCGAATGTACAGAGACGGGTCCATCTGCTGGGCTCTGCCTCAAACTGGAGTCACCTCTTAGATCAAAGCCCTTTACTCTAAAACACACAAGATTCACTGTGACTGTGTGTTTAGAGACAGAAAGTGATCTCACTTCACATCCCATTGCACGGCCTCATGCTGGATAATTGTGCTCGGTGGTCAGACTCTCCCAGTCTCATTTCCTGCCTTACCTTGTAACCTGTGTGTACTGTCTACAGGACCGGTGTGTATCTGAGTAAATGGCACTTTCTCTTACCTTCCTCCCCAGTCGATCTATTGAAGCGCTTTCAATCGGAAGGGGCTCACTGGTTGGTGCTCTCACAATCCTGTGCTGGTTCACCTGCTGTTGTTCCTCAGTCCACAATCCCTGTTTCCTTCCAGCTGTGGAACTTTCTCAATCACTCCGCCATTCACCGGGAGATCTAATTATGAAAGGGCAGAAAATTAGAAGAATATTAATGTTGTGAAGTGGAATGTAGTGTAAAGTGTTTTTCCAATGTTTCAGAAAAGTATATGTCCAGTATTTCTGTTTGATTTTATCCTATTCTTCAGATTCCTGTCCCGCCCGTCTGGACTTACAGAAAATCACCAGAATTCTCCCCGGGTTACACACTGACTGATCTCACTGGGCCCATCCTCCCCGCGTTACACACTGTCTGATCTCTCCGGGCCCCCGGGTTAGACACTGTCTGATCTCACCGGGATCCCGGGTTACACACTGTCTGATCTCACCGGGCCCCCGGGTTACACACTGTCTGATCTCACCGGGCCCCCGGGTTACACACTGTCTGATCTCACCGGGCCCCCGGGTTACACACTGTCTGATCTCACTGGGCCCCCGGGTTACACACTGTCTGAGCTCACTGGGCCCCCGGGTTACACACTGTCTTCTGAGCTCACTGGGCCCCCGGGTTACACACTGTCTGAGCTCACTGGGCCCCCGGGTTACACACTGTCTGATCTCACTGGAAGTTTCAGTCTATCTCCCGCATGTCCCCAAACCCTGAGCTCCGGGGCTGTGTGTTCAGTCCGGTGTTTTCCCTCACAGATTCACCGCACCCTCCCTGCCCGCCGGCCGAGCGCTCTGCCCCGGCCCCAGCCACCCACCATCAGTCCGGTTCCCTGCGGCCCCCGGTTCCCCACATTGTCCAACTGCTGGTTATAGCAAACTGCTTGGCATCCGGGGACTGGGGGTGGAGAGGGCGGCACCAAGCATGGGCAGTGCCGCCACGGAGCGCCTTCGCTGCATAAATTAATGACCCTTAGAGAGTCCGGACCGTCTATTGGCTGAACGCAGCAGATTGTCAGCCACGCCCACCAATAGGAGTCGGCAGCGCCACAGAGCCCCGCCCACTGTGTTGAAGGCGCGCTGGGCAGCTCGGGGGTCACGTGGCTCCTGATTTGAAAACCGTTAAACCGCCTCAACGCACGCCGAGCGGGTGACGTAACAGCCCCGCCCATATCGCCCTCGACGTTCCTGGTCGCGTCGGTGCTGAGGGGCGGTACCACTCGCAGTGCGCCTGCGCCGGACTCCCAACTCACTGAATCCCTCACTCCTGCACTATTAATAATAACTTTTCTTTATAGAGCGCCTTTAACGTAGTAAAACGTCCCAAGCCGCTTCACAGCAGTGTTACAGGACACAACACATACATTTGACATCGAGCTACAAACGAAGAAATTACGGCAGATGACCAAAAGCTGGGTCAAAGAGGTAGGTTTTAAGGAGGGTCTGAAAGTAGGAAAGAGGCGGAGAGGTTTAGGGAGGGAGCTCCAGAGCTCGGGGCCCAGGCAGCTGAAGGGCCGGACACCGATGGTGGAGCGATTATAATCAGGGATGGTCAAAAGGGCAGAATTTGAGGAGTGCAGACATCTTGTGGGCTGCAACAGATTCCCGAGATCGGGAGGGGCGAGGCTATGGAGTGATTTGTAAAAAATGATTTGTGATTATTAACAGCAACAACTTTTAACAGTGAGTCTTGTTTATTTGTACATGGGATGTGCTGGTAACGGAAGAATGACCATAATATGATAGAATGTTACATTAAGTTTGAAAGTGATTTCATTAAATCCAAAACTAGGGTCTTAAATTTAAACAAAGCAAACTTTTTAGCTATGAGGGGTGAGTTACCTAAGATAGATTGGGAAACTACATTAAAAGGTATGAAAGTAGATAAGCAATGCCTCGCATTAAAGAATTAATACATAATTTACAGCAAACATACATTCCTTTAAGGCACACAAACCCCACAGGAAAGGTGGTCCAACTGTGACTAACAAGAGAAGTTAAAGATAGTTGTAGATCAAAGGAAGAGGCTTATAATGTTGCCAAAAAGAGCAGTAAGTCTGGGGATTGGGAGCATTTTAGAATTCAGCAAAGGAGGACCAAGAAACTGAAATGGGAAAATAGAATGAGAGTAAACTAACGAGAGACATAAAAACAGATTGTAAAAGCTTCTATAGTATTGTTAAAAAGGAAAAGATTAGCAAAAGTAAATGTGGGTCCCCTACAGGCTGAGACAGGAGAAATTATAATATGGAATAAGAAAATGGCAGAGAAATTAAACAAATACTTTGGGGAGGAAATTGCGGTCGGAGGCTTCTTTCGGGCGAATGCCTCCGACTGGAATTTTTTAATCAAAATTAACTGGTGGACTCGGAGGAACATAGGATTGTGATCGGAGTCCTATTTTCGCAGTGCAATGTACAGGAACATGGTCTTCCAGGTATATATTCATATCCTGGGATAACGTGGACCTGGACCACCAATGAACATTTAGTATTCTCATTGATAATAATGGGAGCTCCGGTTGTACGAGCTCCCATTGCTATCAACAACATCAACAACTTTATTTTTATAGCACTTTTAACATAGTAAAATGTCCCAAGGTGCTTGCAGTGTTACAAGACAAAGCAAATAAATTTGACACCGAGGCACATAAGAACAAATTACAGCAGATGACCAAAAGCTTGGTCAAAGAGGTAGATTTTAAGCAAAGTCTTTAAAGGAGGAAAGAAATGTCCAGAGGCAGAGAGGTTTAGGGAGGGAGTTCCAGAGCTTCGGGCCCAGGCAGCTGAAGGCCCGGACACCGATGGTGGAACAGTTCTGATCAGGAATGCTCAAGAGGGCAGAGTTTGAGGAACACAGATATCACGTGGCGTTGTGAGGCTAAAAGAGATAAGCGATTGGGAGGGGCGAGGCCATGGAGGGATTTGTAAACAAGGATGTGAATTTTGAAATCGAGGCGTTGCTTAACCGGGAGCCAATGTAGGTCAGCGAGCACATGGATGATCAGTGATCGGGACTTGGAGCGAGTTAGGACACGGGCAGTCGAGTTGTGGATTACCTCAAGTTTACGTAGGGTAGAATGTGCGTTGGAGTAGTCAAGGTAAGTAGAGGTAACAAAGGCATGGATGAGAGTTTCAGCAGGAGGTGAGCTGAGGCAGGGCAGATGCGGGCAATGTTACGGAGGTGGAAATAGATGGGATTTAGTTATGCCGCGGATGTGGCCATATGCTCATTTCAGGGTCAAATATGATGCCTAGGTTGTGAACTGTCTGGTTTAGCCTCAGGTAGATGCTAGGGAAAGGGATGGAGTCAGTGGCTGGGGAACGCAGTTCGTGGCGTGGACCAAAGACAATGGATTCAGTCTTCCCAATATTTAATTGCAGAACATTTATGCTCATCCAGTACTGGATGTCAGCCAAGCAGTCTGACAATTTAGAGACCATGGAGGGGTCGAGAGAAATGATGAAGAGGTAGAGCTAGGTGTCATCAGCATACATGTGGAACCTGACTCCGTGTTTTCAGTTTTGGTCTCCTAATCTGAGGAAGGACGTTCTTTCTATTGAGGGAGTGCAGCGAAGGTTCACCAGACTGATTCCCGGAATGGCAGAACTGACATATGAGGAGAGACTGGATTGACTCGGCCTGTATTCACTGGAGTTTAGAAGGATGAGAGGGGATCTCATAGAAACATATAAAATTCTGACGGGACTGGACAGGTTAGATGCAGGAAGAATGTTCCAATGTTGGGGAAGTCCAGAACCAGGGGTCACAGTCTAAGGATAAGGGGTAAGCCATTTAGGATCGAGATGAGGAGAAACTTCTTCACTCAGAGGATTGTTAACCTGTGGAATTCCCTGCCGCAGAGAGTTGTTGATGCCAGTTCATTGGATATATCAAGAGGGAGTTAGATATGGCCCTTATGGCTAAGGGGATCAAGGGGTATGGAGAGAAAGCAGGAAAGGGGTATGAGGGAATGATCAGCCATGATCTTATTGAATGGAGGTGCAGGCTCGAAGGACTGAATGGCCTACTCCTGCACTTATTTTCTATGTTTCGGATGACATCGCCAAGAGGCAGCATATAGATGAGAGATCGGAGGGGACCAAGGATAGATCTTTGGGGGACACCAGAGGTAATGATGCGGGGGTGGGAAGAGAAGCCATTGCAGGAGATTTTCTGGTTATGATTAGATAGATAGGAATGGAACTAAGCGAGTGCAGTCCACCCAGCTGGATGATGGTGGAGAGGCGTTGAAGAAGTATGGAGTGGTTAACTGTGTCAAAGATTGCAGACAGGTTGAGGGGGATGAGGAGAGTTAGTTTACCTTCGTCACATTTACAAAGAATGTAATTTGTGACTTTGATGAGAGAAGTTTCAGTACTGTGGCAAGGGCGGAAACCAGATTGAAGGGATTCATACATGGAATTCTGGGAAAGGTGGGCATGAATTTGGGAGGAGGCAACACATTCAAGGACTTTGGAGAGGAAAGGGAGTTGGAGATGGGGTGGAAGCTAACAAACACAGTGGAGTCAAGAGCTATTTTTTTTTTGAGGAGAGGGGTGATGACAGCAGATTTGAAGGAGAGGGGGACAGTTCTTTTTAGGCAGTCCCTCGGAGTCGAGGATGACTTGCTTCCACATTAATATGAGTTCTCAGGTGAATGAAGTCGAATGCGGGACCTACAGTCTCTGTCACAGGTGGGGCAGATAGTGGTTGAAGGGACGGGTGGGTGGAGTGCTTGGGTTGCCGCGCGCTCCTTCTGCTGTTGGCATTTGATCTCCGCTTGCTCCCGGCGAAGAGACTCGAGGTGTTCGGCGCCTTTTCAGTTGTTTCTCCTCCACTTTGAGTAGTCTTGGGCCAGGGATTCCCAGTTGTCAATGGGGATGTTGCACTTTTTCAAGGAGGTTTTGAGGAAATTTCTAAGTTAAATTAACTCAGGCGGAGGCTTTCAGAGTCGTGCTTCGAGAGAATTTTATTTTTAAAAAGCGAGATATTTCGGAGAGCCTGCTTGGACTGTAGCAAGGCAGAAAACTCTCCTGTACAAGCAAATTGTCCCTATCTTTATACAGAAATAGAAAAGGAATCTTATTCATTAGTTCCGTGAGTACAAAGGTCGTCTCGGGAGGCACACACTCTATCTGTCCTGGCATAGTTTCTCCCTGTTCACAGTCTGATAAGCAGAATATCAGGAGACTCCATTTTAATACCGGATAGTCATTTAATTACATTTCTAAGTTTCAAGGCTAAAAAGTGTGGGTGTTGTTCTAGTCCTATTATTTCTTCAAATATAGCAAAAACAGAATTTAACCCTTCCCTTTACCATAAGCCATAGATTCATAGATTCTTTCTTCCACAGAGGGTGTCCTTGCAGTGTTTCCTCTGCCCACCTGGGGCTCACATGCCGTGTTGGAACTCCGAGTAGAGCACTTGTTTTGGAGTCTAGTATCGGGCATGTGGACAATGTGGCCCATCCATTAGAGCTGATTGAGTGTGGTCAATGCCTCAATGCTGGGGATGTTGGCTTGAGCGAGAACACTGACGTTGGTGCACCTTTCCTGCCAATGGATTTGCAGGATCTTACGGAGGCAGCATTGGTCCTTCTCCAGTGCTTTGAGGTGCCTGCTGTACATGGTCCATTCTCTGAAGCATATAGGAAGGCGGCTTTCACTACTGCTCTGTAGACCATGAAGGGGACAGTACCTGAGGAGAGAGAACCGTTAACAATGTCAACTAACATGGGAGCTAGAAAAGGAAGTTGTGTGGTCATCAGTTTAGTGGGAATAGGGTCAAGGGAGCAGGAAGTGGGTCTCACGGACAAGATGAGTGTGGAGAGATCAGAGAGAAACTAGAGAAAGATGCGAGTTTAGAATTAGGGCAAGGGGGCACCTCAGAGGAACATTGCCCCCATGGGCGAGGGGAAGGAAGGGAACTGGAAGAGGCAGATGATCGGATGGTCTCAATCTTTGAGACAAAGAAGTCCATGAGTTTGTTGGAGGTGAGTGTGGTGGAGACAGGGGAGAAGGGTTTAAGGAGACGGTTAGCAGTAGAGAATAGTAGCTGGGGGTTAGCTTTGCATTCCAGAATGATCCTGGAACAGTGAGCAGTTTTTACAGACAAGAGTAGGACCTGAAAATGCTTTATGTGGTCGAGCCAGATCTCGTGATGAATGGCTAAACAACTTGTCTGCCACATCTGTTCAAGTCTGCGCTCTTTGGACTTGGAGCAAAGGTAAGAGCTGTACCGGGGGGAATGGCCAGGGTGAGAGAGAGAGTAATAACAGGGACTAGGGCATCAAAGGTGGTAGTGAGGGTGTGGGTGAGCAGATCGGTGGCTACAGAAATGTCATGGTGAAAGGAGGGCCAAAGGCTGGACAGTTGGAGTTGATAAGTGCAGTTGTAAGAGAGTTTGAAGAAAGTATTTTCCCGGGGAGGATGCAGAAGGAAGTAGATTTGGGTGGGGGACGGGGGATGTGGGTGGAGAGCGATACAAGGAAATGGTCAGAGATGGCCTTATCTGTAATTGACACGGTAGGAATATCGAGGCCACGAGAAATGGCAAGGTCAAGGGGGAGGCCGTGAGTATGGGTTGAGGAGTTCACTTGAATTGAGATGGAGGTTGAAATCACCGAGGATGAGAAGTCACTTGGTGCTGAGGGAGGAGAGCAGTGAGGATATATCCGCGATAATATTTTAATCTTACTTGGGAGGGCGATAGAGAACGAGAAATTTAAATGAGGTGAGAGGGGTGGAATAAGGTGAGATGTTCAAAGGAGGAGAAAATGCCGGAGGAGTAGGGGGACAGACCAAGGTGGGATTTGATGATGAGAGCCACACCACCGAAGGGAGGGGCGGCTTCATTTAAAGATAATGTGTCATCATCCCTCAGCCAAGTTTCAGTCAGGGCCATGATGTCGATGCAATCATCCACGATAAGCTCATGGATGACAAGGGCCTTGTCCGCAAGTGAACGGACATTCTGCAAGGAGATGCAGAGAGAATCGGTGATGGCTGATCCACTGCTAGCATCCACAGGGTCAGGGATTGGAGGGGTGAGTTGGACGGGGAGGAGATTGGCAAGGTTAGCCCCCCCCCCCCCTCCCCAAGCTGGGTGGCAAGGTCGGTGAGAGGAGGATGGGACAGTTGGGGTTGCTGCTCGTGAGGAGACAGCGACGAGAGCCACGTTGGGCCCTTCGGCGGATGCCAAGAGAGGCACAGAGGGAAGCTGCAGGCTTGTCTCAAAGGGAGTCGAGCCTGGGACGGTGGCAGGAGAGTAGGGAGGTCGGAGAGTAATGAAGGGTTAGGGGAGGGATTTGGGAGGGCAGATTTTCCTAGAGAGGAGAGATGAAAGGCGACATGACGACAGAAGAGATTGGTCAGGGAGGGATAGAGAGAAAAGAAAAAGCGGGAGAAGGAAGTGGAAATAGAAGGGAATGGCTCGGGTCTGAAGCGGCAGCAAATAGACACAGGAAAAACTCAGTTTACACAGTGAATAGGGAATACTAGAATAGGGATTCTATGATAGTACTCTCAGTATAATCAAGATCAATTATATTGAAACAAAATTGATTCATATATAGATTAATTATAAGTAAACTTAAAATCAGAACTTGAGTAATTGAAAAGTTAAATCAGTCTCTAGCTGTCTCAGTAAATCATTAAATCAATTCTTGGGTAGATCAAAAGGCACAATGAGAAGTAATCATTTCAAAGACCAATGATCCAACTTCTGTCCTGTGATTGTATGAACTGGTGCTCTCCACTCTCTGTCCTGTGATTGTATGAACTGATGCTCTCCACTCTCTGTCCTGTGATTGTATGAACTGGTGCTCTCCACTTTCTGATCTGTGATTTGTATCAACTGATGCTCTCCACTCTCTGTCCTGTGATTGTATGAACTGGTGCTCTCCACTCTCTGTCCTGTGATTGTATGAACTGGTGCTCTCCACTCTCTGTCCTGTGATTGTATGAACTGGTGCTCTCCACTCTCTGTCCTGTGATTGTATGAACTGGTGCTCTCCACTCTCTGTCCTGTGATTGTATGAACTGGTGCTCTCCACTCTCTGTCCTGTGATTGTATGAACTGATGCTCTCCACTCTCTGTCCTGTGATTGTATGAACCAGTGCTCTCCACTGTTGCGCAAATGGCAATTTCGCTAGTCATGTGACTAGTAGTGCCTGAGTTAAATATCAAATTACACACTAGACAAATGACAGTATCGTTAATGTTTGTTTAATACTTGAAAAGTACAACACTCTGCTTAACTCAACTCTGCAGACAAAGCATTACAAAAGGTGTTCCTTGCCACTCAAAATACACTGTTATCCAATACATCCCGGGTGATCAATCCGGTCCTGACACTGTTCCTTCAAGGGTCGCTCCCTGGTCTGTGCTTCTGTTGAGTGTTGTTCCCGGATTCTTGCTCTGGACTGTCCGAACTTGTCTATCTTTATACCTTTTTTGTCCCTCAGTTAACCATGTGTGTTGCTACTAATTGCCTGCTTGTTTCTACAAGACACAGAGACATTCTGCTGTTATCTCAACTTGTCTCTTGCTTCCAAGAGTTATTACCAAGTGGAGTCTTCCTTACTATGTGCGAACCTTATCTTGATCAATTAAGTCCTTTCTTACCACCCCCTGCCGTGGCCACAACTGGTCTACATTGTAAGATTTATCTGCTTCGTCTCTCTCTCTCTTTGCTGCTTAAAAAAAAAGTTTTAAAATTGATACTGCGGCTGTGTGTCTGCTGAACTGGTTCCAGTGGTTTTTCAGCGCTGTTGGCCTATAACTAAGCTGTTTCACTCGCTGTCCGGTGACTCGTTCTACTGGTTTCCAGCTTTGCTGCTCGCTGGCTTGTGGTTTTATTTTTTCTCCACCACTTTGATCTACAGTGACCTGCAACTTGCGTCTATTTCGCCATCAGCTTCCTTTCCCGCCACCGACTCTTGTTCCTACAGTAACAACCTCCCTCCTCAAACTCTGGACTTCACTCGCCTGCTACACCTGTCTCTGAATTTGGACAGCGGTCTGGCAATGCTCCCTGCCGGCCCCATCCTACTTACACCAGCTTTGTCCCTCCATGGGACCTCGGACTTTGACCCTGGTCTCCCCACTATTGTCTCCAACCTGCTGCCAGGAAATATGTATCCCATTAATTATCACATGTAACAAGGCCGATGTAACCTGAGCTTTTCCCGTGTCCATTCATGTGTGCACTTTGGCTGCTGCTCGGGCAGAGTCATTCAATACTTTTCAACTTTTTCCCCTTTTCCTTTTCTCTCTATCCCTGCCTGACCGCGCTCTCCTATTGTCGCACCTCCTTTCATGTCCTCTCTTTTGGATACTCTGCCCTCCCAAATCCCTACCCAATCCTTCATTACTCTTTGACCTTCCTACTCTCCTGCCGCTGTCCCAGGCTTGACTCCCTCCTAAACAAGCCTGCAGCTTCCCTTGGTGCCCCTCTCAGCATCCTCCAAAGGGCCCATCGAGACACTCATCGCTGCCTCCTCAGGAGCAGCAAGACCAACAGTCCCATCCTACTCTCTTGCCGACCTTCCCACCCAGTGGGCCACTGGGGGCTAATCTTGCCAATCTCCTCCCCGTCCAACTCCCCCTTCACCCCCCGCCCCCAGCGCTGACCCTGTGGACGTAGATAGTGGGGCAGCCATCACCGAACCCTTCCACATCTCCCTCCAGAATGTCCGTTGGCTTGCAAACAAGGCCCTTCCCACCCATGAGCTTATCGTGGATGATTGCATCGAGGCCCTGATGGAAACTTTGTTCAGGGGTAATGAAACCTTAAATGAAGCCTCCATGTGAATTCCTCAACCCATATTCACGGCCAGGTTCACCAGACTGATTCCTGGGATGGGGGGATTGTCCTATGCGGAGAGATTGAGTAGACAAGGCATATATTCTCAAGAGTTTAGAAGAATGAGGTGTGATTTCATTGAAACATAAAAAAATTCTTACAGGGCTTGACAGGGTAGATACAGGGGGAGGATCTTTCCTCTTGCTGGGTAGTCTTGAACCCAAAGGGTCATAGTCTCAGAATGAGGGGTCAGCCATTTAGGACAGAGAAGAGGAGAAACTTTTTCACTGGTGAATCTCTGGTATTCTCTACACCGAAGGCTGTGGATGCTTAGTTGTTGAGTACATTCAAGGCAGAGATCGCTAGATTTTTGGATATTAAGCGAATCAATGGATATGGAGATAGTGCAAGAACGTGGAGTTAAGGTAGATCAGCCATGATCTCATTGAATGGCAGAGCAGGCTCGAGGGGCCGAATGGCCTACTCCTGCTCCGAGTTCTTATGTAAACACTCGCAGGGCAGGGACTGAACAGGTTAGATACAGAATAAAACTCCCTCTACACTGTCCCATCAAACACTCCCAGGGCTAGTACAGCATGATTTATATACAGAGTAAAGCTCCCTCTACACTGTCCCATCAAACATTCCCAGGGACGCTACAGCACGGGTTAGATATGGAGTAAAGCCCCCTCTACACTCTCCCAGGGCAGACACTGCACTGGTTAAATACAGAATAAAGATGCCTCTACTCTGTCTCAAAAAAACCCCAGTGTAGGTACAGCAGGGGTTCGATACAGAGAAAGCTTCCCTCTACACTGTCCCATTGAACACACCCAGGGCAGGAACAGCACAGGTTAAATACAAAATAAAGATCTCCCTACACTGTCCCATCAAACACTCCCAGGGCAGGTACACAGGTATGTTACCAATACCTTCCCGGGATCCTAAGGCTGGGAGAGGTACTGTGGAAGGTATGGGAAGCTCGGACTTGTCCAGGAGAGTAACCGATGGTAAGAGAACTGAAATATTCCAGAGCAATGAGCTGTTAGTCATGGCTCAGGCGTAGCACACTAGTCTCTGAGTCAGTCGGTTCAAGTCCACCTCCAGAGCCTGGAGCATAAAATTTAGGCCGACATTCCAATACAGTAGAGGGGGAGCGCTGCACTGTCAGAGGTGCCGTCTTTCACATGAGACATTCAACCCCATCTGACCCCTCAAGTGGGCGTAAAATATCTCATGACATTATTTCCAAGTAAGTGGGAATTTTCCCTGGTGTCCTGGCTAACATTTATCGCTCGACCAACATCATTAAAACAGATTATCTGGTCATTATCACATTGCTGTGTGTGGGAGCCTGCTGTGTGCAAATTTGTTGCTGCATCTCCGACACTACAGCAGCAACTGCATTTAAAAGTTACTTCATTGGTTGTAAAGGGCTTTGGGAATTCCTGAGGTGGTGAAAGGCACTTTATAAATACAAGTCTTCCTTTAACAAAGGAGAAAAGGTTCAAAAATGGAACAGTCGGTAACAGGACATCAATTAGTCTCCTCTTGGAGAAATCAAGGAATCGACTCACTGTATGTAGGAAACAAAGCTGATTTATTTAACAGTTGTTTGACAGAGGGTGCAGAAAAGATTGACAAGAATGATTCCAGGGATGAGGGACTTCAGTTACATGGATAGACTGGTGAAGCTGGGGTTGTTCTTCTTAGAACAGAAGGTTGAGAGGGGATTTGATCGAGGTGTTCAAAATTATGAGGGGTCTGGACCGAGTAGAGAGAAACTGTTCCGATTGGCGGAAGGGTCGAGAACCAGAGGACACGGCTTCAAGATAATTGACAAAAGAACCAAAGGCGACATGAGAAAATTTGTGCAGCGAGTGGTTAGGATCTGGAAAGCACTGATTGCAAGGGTGGTGGAGCTAGACGCAATCATGGCTTTCAAAAAGGGAATTGGATAAGTCCCTGAAACTGGGCTACGGGGTAAGGGCGGGGGACTAGCTGAAGTGCCCTTGCAGAGAGCCGGCATGGGCCGAAAGGCCTCCTTCTGTGCTGTAACCATTCTATGATTCTGTGATATCCAGAAAATTAAACTCCAGCCCAGTTATAAGGATTAATTACATCAGCAGCAACAAACCCCAATGGTCCGAGTGAACATGGTTCAGTCCTGGATGTGATTAATGGCAAAAATAACAGCAGAATCCAACCCCTGCCATCACTTGTGAACTCGCTGGTGTCTCAGCAGGTTGGACAACTGAGTGAATCCCTTCCCACTCTCAGAGCAGGTGAATGGCCTCTCCCCGGTGTGTACTCGTTGGTGTTTCATCAGATCATTTCTGCTTTTAAAGCCCTTTTCACAATCAGAACATTTAAATGGCCTCTTATTGGTGTGAACTTGCTGGTGTGAAGTAAGGTGGGATGAACGAGTGAATCTCTTCCCACACACGGAGCAGATCAACGGCCTCTCCCCACTGTGAATTTGCTGGTGTATCAGCAGGTTGGATGAACGAGTGAATCCCTTCCCACACATGGGGCAGGTGAACGACCTCTACCCAGTGTGAATGCGCCGATGAGTTTCCAGCCGGGAGGGGGATCTGAATCGCTTCCCGCAGTCCCCACATTCCCACAGTTTCTCTGTGGTGCGGGTGTCCTTGTGTCTCTCCAGGTTAAACGATCAGTTAAAGCCTCGTCCACACACTGAACATGTGTACGGTTTCTCCCTGCTGTGAATGGTTTTTCAGGCTGTGTAACTGGTTCAAGCTCTTTCCAGAGTCAGTGCACTGGAACACACTCACTCGGGTTTGTGTGTCTCGGTGCTTTTCCAGTCACACTGATGTTTGAAATCTTTTCCCACAGACAGAACAAACAAACATTTCTCCTACTTTGAAAGGCCAATAATATTCAAGTCCTGATGAATGGAGTGACTCTGTCAGATCTTGACATCATGTTTGGTTCGAGTTTCCCATCTGCAAATGCTCATCTAATATCCTGTAAAATGGGTTTACAAAAGTCAGCACTGGAAGTGTAGGATAGAAATTGAGGATAGACAATTCTAATTGCTATGGAACATTCTTTCCTCTCTTGTTCCCCCAAAGCTGTAAATCCCCATCCCACACACTCTCCCTCCTCCCTGTGCTGAAATCCAAACCCATCACACCATCTCCAACATTTATTTCCTCCATCCTCAGTTTTCTCCCTCCCTCTGCTCTAGTTGGGTTCAGTTCTTCACCCGCTGTGTGCAAAGTGAGAATAAAATCAATGAGGCAATGATTTTCTCTCCTGGTCACTGGGACGTTGAAGCCCCACTCACTCGCTGCTCCTGTACCAAGATGGCCGTGGAGGTGCTGTAACCCAAGCCTGTCGGGGAGAAAGCCACGAGCAAGATGGCCGCGCAGGCACCCTGATCCCTCTCTGTCCAAGATGGCGGCCAGTTACCCCGGGCAAACACGAGACTTGCGGACTGTTATTGACTGTGGGCTTTTATTCCATCAGATAGGCAGGTCATGCAGGTGTTCCCTAAGTGCATCTCACTCTCCAACCAATATTCTGTTGAGTACCAGTGAGGGTGATGATTCCTCTGGGGAGTAAAGCCAGAGCCAAATCCACAGCACCACAGGTGGCTCAGCTGTACTGAGGGGGCGGGGGTAAAGAAGAGTGGGAGAGCAATAGTGGTAGGGGATTCGATAGTTAGGGGAACCAACAGGCATTTCTGCGGCCGCATACGTGACTCCAGGATGTTGTGTTGTCTCCCTGGTGCCTGAGTTAAGGATGTCACTGAGCGGCTGCAGAACATTCTGAGGGATGAACAGCCAGAGGTCATGGTCCATATTGGTACCAACGACATAGGTACAAAGAGGGATGAGGTCCTATAGGCAGATTTTAGGGAGTTAGAAAAGAGATTTTTATAAAAAAAAGGACCTCGGAGGGGAAAAAGGAATAGGCCGAGTAATTACAGGCCTGTCAGCCTAACCTCAGTGGTGGGAAAATTATTGGAAAAAATCCTGAAAGATAGGATAAATCTGCATTTGGAAAGGCAATTATTAATTAGGGACAGTCAGCACGGATTTGTTAAGGGAAGATCGTGTTTGACTAAACTGATTGAATTTTTTTGAGGAGGTAACCAAGAAAGTTGATGAGGGTAGTGCATACGACGTAGTATATATGGACTTTAGCAAGGCTTTTGATAAGGTCCCACATGGTAGACTGATCATGAAGGTTAAAGCCCATGGGATACAGGGCAAAGTGTCAAGTTGTATCCAAAATTGGCTTGGAGGTAGGAAGCAAAGGGTAATGATTGATGGATGTTTTTGTGACTGGAAGGATGTTTCCAGTGGGGTTCCACAGAGTTCAGTACTAGGTCTCTTACTTTTTGTGGTATATATCAATTATCTAGATTTGAATATAGGGAGTATGATTAAGAAGTTTGCAGACAACAATAAAATTGGCTGTGTGGTTGATAATGAAGAGGAAAGTCATGGGCTGCAGGAGGATATCAATCTACTGGTCAGGTGGGCAGACAGTGACAAATGGAATTTAATTCAGTGAAGTGTGAGGTGATGCACTTTGGGAGGGCTAATAAGGAACGGGCATACACATTAAACGGTAGGCCATTTAATAGTGTAGATGAACAAAGGAACCTTGGAGTGCTTGTCCACAGATCCCTGAAAGTAGCAGGCCAGGTGGATAAGGTGGTTAAGGCGGCATACGGAATCTTTGCCTTTATTGGCCGAGGCATAGAATATAAAAGGGAGGTTATGCTTAAATTGTATAATACTTTGGTTAGGCTACATCTGGAGTACTGCGTACAGTTCTGCCCACCATATTATGGGAAGGACGTAATTGCACTAGAGAGGAAGCAGAGGAGATTTACGAGGATGCTGCCTGGAATGTAGAATCTTAGTTATGAGGACAGATTGGATAGGCTGGGTTTGTTCTCATTGGAACGGAGGAGGTTGAGAGGAGACTTCATTAGGTGTACAAAATATTGAGGGGGGACATAGTGGATAGTAAGGGTCTATTTCCACTGGTCGATGGGATCTATTATGAGGGGCATTGTTTTAAGGTTGTTGGTGGAAGATTTAAAGGAGATTTGAGGAGAGGGGGGGCTTCTTTACGCATAGGGTTGTGGGGATCTGGAACGCGCTGCCTAGAAGAGTGATGGATGCAGAAACCCTCACCACTTTTAAGAGATGGTTGGATGGGCACTTGAAGTGCAGTAACCTGCAGGGTTACGGATCGAGAGCTGGTAATTGGGATCAGACAGACTGACCTTTTGTTGGACGATGCAGATATAATGGTAAGTACTGCAGGGAATAGAATACGGCCAGGGTGATCTCCTGAACTAGTTTCGATCACCTGGAGGGTCAGAGAGGAATTTTCCCAGATTTTTTCTCCCAAAATTAGCCTGAGTTTTTATCTGGTTTTTGCCTCTCCCAGGAGATCACATGGCTCGGGTTGGGGTGAAGTGTAGATGTTTTCAGTATAAGGGGTGTTGCAGTGGTGTGAGGCGGACTGGTTGGCCTAGGTGCTCTTTGCCTTTCCGTCATTGTTCATAGGTTTACATGTAACCTTTAGGATTGCTGACCAAGGGCAATACGGCTCTTTGTCGACCGATGCGGATACGATGGGCTGAAATGGTCTCCTTCTGTGTTGTAAATTTCTATGTTTCTATTCTCCGAATTACTCCCGCGCGAGTGAGTACAAAAATGGGAGGATAGAGCAGATGAATGCGTGGCTGGAGAGATGGTGCAGGAGGAAGGGCTTTAGATTCCTGGGGCATTGGAACCGGTTATAAGAACGGAACAAATAGGAACTGGAGTAGGCCATACGGCACTTTGAACCTGATCCGCCATTCAGTAAGATCATGGCTGATCTGATCATCGACTCAACTCCATAACCCCATATCATTTAAGAAATTGTCCATTTCTGTCTTAAATTTATTCAATGTCCCAGCTTCCACAGCTCTCTGAGGTAGCGAATTCCACAGATTTACAACCCTCAGAAGAGATTTCTCCTCATCTCTGTTTTAAATGGGCGGCCCCTTATTCTAAGATCATGCCCTATAGTTCTTGTCTTCCCCCATCAGTGGAAACATCCTCTCTGCATCTGCCTTGTCAAGCTCCCTCATAATCTTACACATTTCAATAAGATCACCTCTCATTCTTCTGAACTCCAATGAGTAGAGACCCAAACTACTCAACTGTTCCTCAAAAGGCAACCCCCTCATCCCCGGAATCAACCTAATTAACCTTCTCTGAACTGCCTCCAAAGCAAGTATATCCTTTCTTAAATATGGAAGCCAAAACAGCACGCAGTATTCCAGGTGTGGCCTCACCAAAACCTTGTATAGCTGTAGCAAGACTTCCCTGCTTTTATACTCCATCCCCTTTGCAATAAAGGCCAAGATTCCATTGGCCTTCCTGATCACTTGCTGTACCTGCATACTATCCATTTGTGTTTCATGCACAAGTACCCCCAGGTCCCGCTGTACTACAGCACTTTGCAATCTTTCTCCATTTAAATAATAACTTGCTCTTTGATTTTTTTCTGCCAAAGTGCATGATCTCACACTTTCCAACATTATACTCCATCTGTCAAATTTTTGCCCTCTCACTTAGCCTGTCTGTCTTTTTGCAGATTTGTATTGTGCCCTCCTTACAGATTGCTTTTCTTCCCATCTTTGTATCATCAGCAAACTTGGCTATGTTACACTCAGTCCCTTTTTCCAAGTCGTTAATATAGATTGTAAATAATTGGGGTCCCAGCACTGATCCCTGCGGCACCCCACTACTTACTGGTTGCCAACCAGAGAATGAACCATTCACCCCAACTCTCTTCTGTTAGTTAGCCAATCCTCTATCCATACTAATATATTACCTCCAACCCCGTGAACTTTTATCTTGTGCAGTAACCTTTTATGTGGCACCTTGTCAAATGCCTTCTGGAAGTCCAAATATACCACACCCACTGGTTCCCCTTTATCCACCCTGTTCATTACATCCTCAAAGAACTCCAGCAAATTTGTCAAACATGACTTCCCCTTCATAAATCCATGCTGACTCTACCTGACCGAATTTTGCTTATCCAAATGTCCTGCTACTGCTTCTTTAATAATGGACTCCAACATTTTCCCAACCACAGATGTTAGGCTAACTGGTCGATAGTTTCCTGCTTTTTGTCTGCCTCCTTATTTAAATAGGGGCGTCACATTTGCAGTTTTCCAATCTGCTGGGACCTCCCCAGAATCCAGGGAATTTTTGGTAAATTACAACCAATGCATCCACTATCCCTTCCGCTACTTCTCTTAAGACTCTAGGATGCAAGCCATGAGGTCCAGGGATTTATCTGCCTTTAGTCCCATTATCTTACTGAGTACCACCTCCTTATTGTGATTGTGTTAAGTTCCTCCCCACCCGATAGCCCCTTGACTATCCACTGTTGGAATATTGTTTTGTCCTCTACCGTAAAGACTGATACAAAATATTTGTTCAGAGTTTCTGCCATCTCCATGTTCCCCATTACTAATTCCCCGGTCTCGTCCTCTAAGGGACCAACATTTACTTTAGCCACTCTTTTCCTTTTTATATACCTATAGAAACTCTTGCTATCTGTTTTTATATTTTGTGCTAGTTTACTTTCATAGTCTATCTTCCCTTTCTTAATCATTTTTTTAATCGTTCTTTGCTGACTTTTAAAAGCTTCCCAGTCTTCTGTCCTCCCACTAATTTTGGCCACTTTGTATGCTCTTGTTTTTAATTGGATACCGTCCTTTATTTCTTTAGTTAGCCACGGATGGCTATCTTTTTTCTTACACCCTTTCCTCATCACTGGAATATATTTTTCTTGAGAGATGTGAAATATCTCCTTAAATATACACCACTGTTCATCAACCGTCCTAAACTTTAATCAATTTTCCCAGTCCACTTTACCCAACTCTGCCCTCATACATAGAAACATAGAAAATAGGTGCAGGAGTAGGCCATTCAGCCCTTCGAGCCTGCACCACCATTCAGTAAGATCATAGCTGATCATCCACCTCAGTACACCTTTCCTGCTTTCTCTCCATACCTCTTGAGACCTTTAGCCATAAGGGCCATATCTAACTCCCTCTTGAATATATCCAATGAACTGGCATCAACAACTCTCTGCGGTAGGGAATTCCAGAAGTTAACAACTCTGAGTGAAGAAGTTTCTCCTCATCTCAGTCCTAAATGGCTTACCCCTTATCCTTAGACTGTGTCCCCTAGTTCTGGACTTCCCCAACATCGGGAACATTCTTCCTGCATCTAACCTGTCCAGTCCCATCAGAATTTTATGTTTCTACGAGATCCCCTCTCATCCTTCTAAACTCCAGTGAATACAGGCCTAGTCGATCCAGTCTCTCCTCATATGTCAGTCCTGCCATCCCGGGAATCAGTCTGGTGAACCTTCGCTGCACTCCCTCAATAGCAAGAACGTCCTTCCTCAGATTAGGAGATCTTAACTGAACACAATAATCCAGGTGAGGCCTCACCAAGGCCCTGTACAACTGCAGTAAGACCTCCCTGCTGCTATACTCAAAACCCCTAGCTATGAAGTCCAACATACCATTTGCCTTCTTCACCGCCTGCTGTACCTGCATGCCAACTTTCAATGACTGATGTACCATGACACCCAGGTCTCGTTGCACCTCCCCTTTTCCAAATCTGCCGCCATTCAGATGATATTCTGCCCTCGTGTTTTTGCCCCCAAAGTGGATAACCTCACATTTATCCACATTATACTGCATCTGCCATGCATTTGCCCACTCCCCTAACCTGTCCAAGTCACTCTGCAGCCTCTTAGCATCCTCCTCACAGCTCACACCGCCACCCAGTTTAGTGTCATCTGCAAACTTGGAGATATTACACTCAATTCCTTCATCTCAATCATTATTGTATATTGTAAATAGCTGGGGTCCCAGCACTGAACCCCACTAGTCACTGCCTGCCATTCTGAAAAGGACCCGTTTATCCTGACTCTCTGCTTCCTGTTTTCCAACCAGTTCTCGATCCACGTCAGTACATTACCCCCAATACCATGTGCTTTAATTTTGCACACCAATCTCTTGTGTGAGACCTTGTCAAAAGCCTTTTGAAAGTCCAAATACACCACATCCACTGGTTCTCCCTTGTCCACTCTATTAGTTACATCCTCAAAAAATTCCAGAAGATTTGTCAAGCATGATTTCCCTTTCATAAATCCATGTTGACTTGGACCGATCCTGTCACTGCTTTCCAAATGCGCTTCATAGTCCAAATACCTTCATAGTCTCCTTTATTTAAGTTTAGTATGCTGGTTAGAGATCCAACTTTCTTACCCTCCTTCTGAATTTGAAATTCAATCATGTTATGATCAGTCATTCCAGGGGGATTCTTTACTTGGAGATTGTTTATTAATCCTGTCTCATTACATAGGACCAGATCTAAGATAGCCTGCCCCCTGGTTGGTTCCATTACATACTGTTCAAGGAACACGTCCCTTATGCACTGTATGAACTCCTCCTCAAGGCTACCCTGACCAATTTGATTTGTCCAATCAATATTGAGGTTAAAATCACCCATGATTATTGCTGTTCCCTTTTTACAAACCCCCACTATTTCCTGGTTTATGCTCCGACCAACAGAGTTGCTACTGTTAAGGGACCTATAGACTATGCCCACCAGTGACTTTTTCCCCTTATTATTCCTTATCTCCACCAAAACTGTTTCAACACCCTTATCATTTGAGCCAATATCGTTTACTATTGCAGTGATTCCATCCTTTACCAATAGAGGTACCCCACCTCCTTTTCCTGTCTGTCTATCCTTCCGGATTGTCAAGTACCCCTGAATATTTAATTCCCAGTCCTGGTCACCTTGCAACCACGTCTCTGTCATGGCTATCAGATCGTACCCATTTGTCTCAATTTGTGTCGTCAACTCATCTATTTTGTTACAAATATTACGTGCATTTAGACAAAGTGCCTTTAAGTTTGTTTTTTTACCCTTTTTTCCTGCTTGTTTCCTCTCTTTCAAACTCACTTTCTTTATTTTTGCTTTCTAACTACAGCTTTACTCCTCTCCTACTGAATCTATTTTCAGGTTCTCATCCTCCTGCCAAGCTAGTTTAAACCTGTAATGAAAC
The DNA here is from genome assembly GCF_044704955.1 of Pristiophorus japonicus. Classification (NCBI taxonomy): domain Eukaryota; kingdom Metazoa; phylum Chordata; class Chondrichthyes; family Pristiophoridae; genus Pristiophorus; species Pristiophorus japonicus. The sequence goes on from NC_091985.1 coordinate 218,167,642, forward strand.
AGTGGTCTGCCTTTAAAGAAGAAATAGTTGAGGTACAGTTGAGTACATTCCCACTGGTGGGAAAGGTAGGGCAACTAAAGTCAAGGCTCCCCGGATGACGAAACACCTAGAGAACATGATCAAGCAGAAAAAGAGCATGTATGACAGATGTGAGGTTGCTAATACATCTGAGAATAGGCTATAGAAAGATCAGAAGGGAAGTGAAGAAGAAAATAAGAGGGGCAAAGAGAGGGTATGAGAATAGAATGGCAACCAACATCAAAGGTAATCCAAAAGTCTGGAGTTTAGAAGAATGAGAGGTGATCTCATTGAAACATTCAAAATTCTGAAGGGTATTGACTGGGTGGCTGCTGAGAGGTTGTTTCCCCCGGCTGGAGTGTCTGGAACTAGGGGGCACAGTCTCAGGATAAGGGGTAGGCCATTTAAGACTGAGATGAGGAGGAATTCCTTCACTCAGAGGGTTGTGAATCTTTGGAATTTGCGGTCCCAGAGGGCTGTGGATGCTGAATCTCTGAATATATTCAAAGCTGAGATATAGATTTTTGGAGTCTAGTGGAATCAAGGAATATGGAGATCAGGCAGGAAAGTAGAGTTGAGGTCGATGATCAGCCATGATATTGAATGGCGGAGCAGGCTCGAGGGGGTGTTGGGCCTACTCCTGCTCCTACTTCTTATGTTCTTTTTCAGGCATATAAATAGTAAAAGGGTGGGGCTGATTAAGGACCAAAAAGGAGACCTATGCATGGAGGCAAAGGGTATGGCTGAGGTACTAAATAAGTACTTTGCATCTGTCTTCACCAAGGAAGAGGATGCTGCCATAGACAGTGAAGGAGGAAGTTGTGGAGAGTGGAATACACTCAACTGTACCTCAACTATTTCTTCTTTAAAGGCAGACCACTGTTCCATTACAGGTTTAAACCTGAATGGATAGAAATTGATAGAGGTATTAAAAAGGCTGGCTGAACTTAAAGTAGATCAATCACCAGGAGCGGATGGGATGCATCCTAGGACGCCGAGGGAATTGAGGGTGGAAATTGCAGAAATATTGGCCATAATCCAAACCTCCATAGATACGGGGGTGGTACCAGAGGACTGGAGAATTGTAAATGTTACACCATTGTTCAAAAAAGGTGTAAAATTAAACCCAGCAACTCCAGGCCAGTCAGATTAACCTCAGTAGTGGGGAAGCTTTTAGAAACAGCGATCAGAGTCAAAATTAATATAGTCACTTGGATAGGTGTGGATTAATTAAGGAAAACCAGCACAGATTTGTTAGAAGGCAAATCGTGATTAATCAACTTAATTTGAGTTTTTTGATGAGGTAACCGAGAGGGTTGATGAGGGTGATGAGGGTAATGCGGTTGATGTGGTGTACACGGGTTTCCAAAAGGTGTTCAACAAAGTTCCACATAAAAGGCTTGCCAGCAAAGTTGAAGCCCATGGAATAAAAAGGACAGTGGCAGCATGGATACAAAATAGTCTAAGTGACAGGAAACAGAATAGTGGTGAATGGTTGTTTTTTAGACTGGGGGAAGGTATACAGTGGTGTTTGCCAGGGTCCTGTTCTAGGACCACTGTTTTTCTTGATATATATTAATGACTTGGGGCACAATTTCAAAATTTGCACATGACACAAAACTTGGAAGTATAGTGAACAGTGACGAGGAGAGTGATAAACTTCTGGAAGATATAGATGGGCTGGTAAAATGGGTGGACATGTGGCAGGGGAAATTTAACCCAGAAAAGTGTGAAGTGATACATTTTGGTAGAAAGAATGAGAGAAAATACAAACTAAATGGTACAATCCTAAAGGGGTTGTATGAACAGAGAGGCCTGGGGGTATGTATGCAAAAATTGTTGAAGGTGGCAGGGCAGCTGGAAAAAGCAGTTTAAAAAGGCTGACAGGATCCTGAGCTTCATAAATAGAGGTAGAGTACAAAAGTGTGGAAATTATGATGAACCTGTATAAAACACTGGTTCAGCCCCAACTGGAGTATTGTGTCCAATTCTGGGCAACGCACTTTAGGATGTGAAGGCCTTAGAGAGGGTGCAGAAAAGATTTATGAGAATGACTCCATGGATGGGGGACTTCAGTTATGTGAATACTTGTTCTCATTGGAGCGGAGACGATTGAGAGATTTGATAGAGATGTTCAAAATCATGAGCGATCTGGACACAGTATATAGAGAGACACTGTTCCCATTGGTTGAAAGGTCGAGAACCAGAGGACAGAGTTAAGGTGATGGCAAAAGGACCAAAGGCGACACAGAAACTTTTTTTATGCGGCGAGTGGTTAAGATCTGGAATGCACGGCCTGAAAAGGTGGTGGAGGCAGACTCAATCTTTTCTTTCAAAAGGAGTTGGATAAATATCTGAAGAGATAAAGTTTGTAGGCAGGGGAGAGGGACTAGCTGAGAGCCCACATGGGCTTCATGGGCCGAATGGTCTTTTGTGTTGTAACCATTCTATGATTCTAAGTTCTTTCTCTGCTGGTCACTGGGATCCTGAAGCCCAGGAGATGTTGGGACAGATGACCAAAAGATTGGGCAAGGAAACATAAGAAATAGGGGCAGGAAGGCCATTCGGTCCCTCGAGCCTGCTCTGCCATTCAATGAGATCATGGCTGATCTTCTACTTCAACTCCACTTTCACATCCAATCCCCATATCCCTTGATTCCCTTATTATCTGAAAATCTATCCATCTCTGTCTTGAATATACTCAAAGATTGAGCCTCCACAGCCCTCTGGGGTAGAGAATTCCAAAGAATCACCACCCTCTGAGTAAAGAAATTTTGCCTCTTCTCAGTCCTAAATGGCCAACCCCTTATTCTGAGACTGTGACCCCTGGTTCTAGATGCCACAGCCAGGGGGAACATGCTCTCTGCATCTACCCTGTCAAGCCCTATGAGAATTTTACACGTTTCAAGGAGATCACCTCTCATTTTCTAAACTCTTGAGTGTGTAGGACAATCCCCCCCCATCCCAGGAATCCATCTGGTGAACCTTTGTTGCACTTCCTCTATGGCAAGTATATCCTTCCTTAGGTAAGGAAACCAAAACATAGAAAATAGGTGCAGGAGTAGGCCATTTGAGCCTGCACCGCCATTCAATGAGTTCATGGCTGAACATGCAGCTTCAGTACCCCATTCCTGCTTTCTCGCCATACCCCTTGATCCCCCGAGTAGTAAGGACTTCATCTAACTCCTTTTTGAATATATTTAGTGAATTGGCCTCAACAACTTTCTGTGGTAGAGAATTCCACAGGTTCACCAGTCTCTGGGTGAAGAGGTTTCTCCTCATCTCGGTCCTAAATGGCTTACCCCTTATCCTTAGACTGTGACCCCTGGTTCTGGACTTCCCCAACATTGGGAACATTCTTCCTGCATCTAACCTGTCTAAACCCGTCAGAATTTTAAACGTTTCTATGAGATCCCCTCTCATTCTTCTGAACTCCAGTGAATACAAGCCCAGTTGATCCAGTCTTTCTTGATATGTCAGTCCTGCCATCCCGGGAATCAGTCTGGTGAACCTTCGCTGCACTCCCTCAATAGCAAGAATGTCCTTCCTCAAGTTAGGAGACCAAAACTGTACACAATACTCCAGGTGTGGCCTCACCAAGGCCCTGTACAACTGTAGTAACAAGCTCGGGATCTTTTACATCCACCTGAGAGAGCAGACACGACCTCTCAGTTTAACGTCTCATCTAAAAGACGACACCTCTAACAGAATGGCATTCCCTCAGCACTGTGCTGGAGTGTCAGCCTAGATTTTGTAAAGCTCCCTCTACACTGTTCCATCAAACACTCCCAGGGCAGATACAGCACAGGTTAGATTCAGAGTAAAGTTCCATCAAACATGTAGAAAGTGAGTTTGAAGGACAGAGGAAACAAGCAGGAAAAAGGGTAAAAAAAACAAATTTAAAAGCTCTTTGTCTAAATTCACGTAGCATTCGTAACAAAATAGATGAGTTGACGGCACAAATAGATACAAATGGGTATGATCTGATCGCCATTACAGAGACGTGGTTGCAAGGTGACCAGGACTGGGAACACAATATTCAGGGGTATTTGACAATTCGGAAGGACAGACAGAAAGGAAAAGGAGGTGGAGTAGCATTGTTAATAAAGGATGGGATCAGTGCGTTCGTGAGAAACGATATTGGCTCAGAGTATCAAGAGGTTGAATTAGTTTGGGTAGTGATAAGGAATAATAAAGGGAAAAAGTTGCTGGTGGGCGTAGTCTGTAGGCCCCCTAATAGTAGCTACATGATTGGATGGAGCATAAATCAAGAAATAATGGAGACTTGTAAAAAAGGAATGACAATAATCATGGGTGATTTTAACCTTCACATGTTTTGGTCTCTGTAACTAAGGAAGGAAATACTTGCATTGGAGGCTGTTCAGAGAAGGTTCACTAGGTTGATTCTGGAGATGAGGGAGTTGACTCATGAGAATAGGTTGAGTAGGTTGGGCCTATACACGTTGGAGTTCAGAAGAATGAGAGGTGATCTTATTGAAACTTATAAGATAATGAGGGAACTCGACAAGGTGGATGCCGAGAGATTATTTCCACTCATGGGGGGGAAACTAAAACTAGGGGACATAGTCTGAAAATAAGGGGCCGCTCATTTAAAACTGAGATGAGGAGAAATTTCTTCTCTGAGGGTTGTAAATCTGTGGAATTCTCTGCCCCAGAGACTAACCTCTGCTGTACATGCCCTGGAAGTGTTTGATGGGACAGTGTAGAGGGAGCTTAAATCTGTATCTATCCCAGGCTGCATCTGCCCCCGGGAGTCTTGGAAGCGACAATGTAGAGGGAGCTTAAATCTGTATCTAATCTGTACTGCACCTGCACTGGGAGTGTTTGATGGGACAGTGTACGGCGAAACAAAGAGATCAAACAGTTTCCTCTACAATGTGTCTTGCTTTCTCTCCCTGTCTCGCTCCCTCTCCCAGTGTATCTCCATCTGTCTCTTTTCTTTGATTTTGATCTCACTGTCTCCCTCATTCTCCCTCTCTCTCTCTGTCTCCCTCTCTCTCTGTCTCGCTTACTTCAACTGTATCGCTCCCAGTCTCTGCCCCATTCTCTGCCAGTCATTTGAACATAAAAGCAAAAAAGCATAAGACCCCCTGGGGTAGAGCATTCCAAAGAGCCACAATCCTTTGAGTGAAGAAATTTCTCCTCATCTCAGTCCTAAATGGCTGACCCCTTATTCTGAGACTGAGTCCTAGTTCTAGACTCTCCAGTCTGTCCACAATACTCCAGGTGTGGTCTCACCAGGGCCCTATATAATTGCAGTAGGACATCTTTATTCTTGTACTCAAATCCTCTTGTAGTAAAGGCCAATATACCATTTGCTTTCCTAATTGCTTGCTGTACCTGCATGTTAACTTTGTGATTCTTGTACAAGGACACCCAGGTCCCTCTGAACACCAACATTTCCCAATCTCTCTCCATTTAAAAAATACTCTGCTTTTCTATTTTGCTGACCAAAGTGGGTAACTTCACATTTCTCCACATTACATTCCATCTGCCATGTTCTTGGCCACTACTTTAACCTGTCTGTGTCCCTTTGCAGCCTCTTTGCATTAACCTCACACATTACTTTCCCACCGAGCTTTGTATCATCAGTCAACTTGGATACAGCACACTCGGCCCCCTCATCTAAGTTATTGATACAGATTGTGAATAGCTGAGGCCCAAGCATCCATCCTTGCGGTACCCCACTGGTTACAGCCTGACAACCTGAAAATGACTGTCAATCCGTGTAATATATTGCCCCCAATCCTATGGGTCCCAACTTAGTGTCTCGCTGTGTCCCCGCCCCCACCCTCTCTCAGTCTCTCTGTCTGTCTGCCTCTCTCGGTCAGTCACTCTCTCTCTCTCTCCCAGTGTATCTCCATCTGTCTCTTTTCCTCTATTTTGATCTCACTGTCTCCCTTGGTCGAGCTCCCCCTCTCCCTCGCTGTCTCTCACACTATCTCTCTCCTACATCTATCTCTCTGTCTCTCTCGTCTCCCGCTGTCTCTCTCCTTCTGTCTCCCTACATCTATCTCTCTGTCTGTCTCTAGTCTCCCACTGTCGCTCTCTCTCTCTCTCTGTCACTCACTCCATCTGTCTTGCTGTCTCTGTCTCTATGTCTGTCTCCCTCTGTCTTTCCCTCTGTCCATATCTCTCTCCCTCTCTAGCATAACTAAAACCACCTCCGTAACATCGCCCGGCTTTTGGTGTTTCGGACAGGGGGGTAATACCCCTTTGGAATTTTGTATTCCTTACTGTCACTTTTGATTAGCTCACGCTTTTCGAAGTTTACTACTCAGCCATTCTTGCCCTTGTCCATTGGCTTGTCCTTTAGATTTTTGGTGTTATGGACAGAGGGGTAATGTCCCCTTGGAGTTTTGTATTCCTTACTGTCCCCTGTAAATTGGTTTAGCTGTTTTTTTAGAAATTATGCTACTCGATCTTTCTTGTTCTTAGTCTTATCACTTCCTTTATTTGGGTTATCTCTTGTTCCTTATGTTCTGGTGTTCTATGTTATAATCTCTGTGTCGTTCTGGACCCTGGGGCATGTTGTTCCTTTGGAATTGTTTGTGTGTCGGTGGGGGGGAGGGCGGTTTATTCTTGGATTTTCTAGGGATTGGTGTTTTGTCTCTCATTTCTAAGTTAAGATTTTTTATTTTATTATTCCTACCTTGCTGTGCATATGTGTTTCGTTCTAGACACTGATGCAATTTAGTATCTTTAGGTTTTAGGTCTGTGTTGGGTTTGGTCTTGGGCTCTGACGGCTTAGGTTTTGTGGTGTTTGGGTCTTGACTAATCCTTGTGGGGTTATGTTTTAGATTAGGGTTGATTGGCTGTTTGGTTCTGGGTTAGGGTTTGGTATTGGGGCTCCAATTTGGTTAATATGTTTCCAGGTAGGGATCTGTTTTAGAAACATAGAAACATAGAAAAATAGGTGCAGGAGTAGGCCATTCGGCCCTTCGAGCCTGCACCGACATTCAATAAGATTATGGCTGATCATTCCTTCAGTACCCCTTTCCTGCTTTCTCCCTATACCCCTTGATCCCCTGAACCGTAAGAGCCATATCTAACTCCCTCTTGAATATATCCAGTGAACTGGCATCAACAACTCTCTGCGGCAGGGAATTCCACAGGTTAACAACTCTCTGAGTGAAGAAGTTTCTCCTCATCTCAGTCCTAAATGGCCTACCCCTTATCCTAAGACTATGTCCCCTGGTTCTGGACTTCCCCAACATCGGGAACATTCTTCCTGCATCTAACCTGTCCAGTCCTGTCAGAATCTTATATGTTTCTATGAGATCCCCTCTCATTATTCTAAACTCCAGTGAATAAAGGCCCAGTTGATCCAGTCTCTCCTCATCCCTGGAATCAGTCTGGTGAACCTTCGCTGCACTCCCTCAGTAGCAAAAACGTCCTTCCTCAGACTAGGAGACAAAAACTGAACACAATATTCCAGGTGAGGCCTCACTAAGGCCCTGTACAACTGCAGCAAGACCTTCTTGCTTCTATATTCAAATCCCCTAGCTATGAAGGCCAACATACCATTTGCTTTCTTTACCGCCTGCTGTACCTGCGTGCCCACTTCCAGTGACTGATGAACCATGACACCCAGGTCTCGTTGCACCTCCCCTTTTTCTAGTCTGCCGCCATTCAGATAATATGCTGCCTTTGTGTTTTTGCCCCCAAAATGGATAATCCCACATTTATCCACATTATACTGCATCTGTCATGCATTTGCCCACTCACCTAACCTGTCCAAGTCACCCTGCAGCCTCTTAGTGTCCTTCTCACAGCTTACACCGCCACCCAGTTTAGTGTCATCTGCAAACTTGGAGATATTACACTCTATTCCTTCATCCAAATCGTTAATGTATATTGTAAAGAGCTGGGGTCCCAGCTCTCCACTAGTCACTGCCTGCCATTCTGAAAAAGATCCGTTTATCCCGACTCTCTGCTTCCTGTCTGCCAACCAGTTCCTTATCCATGTCAGTATATTACCCCCAATACCATGTGCTTTGATTTTGCACAACAATCTCTTGTGCGGGACCTTGTCAAAAGCCTTCTGAAAATTCCAAATACACCACATCCACTGGTTCTCCCTTGTCCACTCTGCTAGTTATATCCTCAAAAAATTCCAGAAGATTCGTCAAGCATGATTTCCCTTTCATAAATCCATGCTGACTTGATCCGATCCTGTCACCGCTTTCCAAATGCGCTGCTATTTCGTCCTTAATGATCGATTCCAACATTTTCCCCACTACTGATGTCAAGCTAACTGGTCTATAATTACCCGTTTTCTCTCTCCATCCTTTTTTAAAAAGTGGTGTTACATTAGCTACCCTCCAGTCCATGGGAACTGATCCAGAGTCAATAGACTGTTGGAAAATGATCACCAATGCATCCACTATTTCTAGGGCCACTTCCTTGAGCACCCTGGGATGCAGACTATCAGGCCCCGGGGATTTATCGGCCTTCAATCCCATCAATTTCCCTAACACAATTTCCCGCCTAATAAGGATATTCTTCAGTTCCTCCTTCTCATTAGACCCACTGACCCCTACTACCTTCGGAAGGTTATTTGTATCTTCCTTAGTGAAGACAGAACCGAAGTATTGGTTTAATTGTTCTGCCATTTCTTTGTTCCCAATTATAATTTCACCTGAATCCGACTGGAAGGGACCTACATTTGTCTTTACTAATCTTTTTCTCTTCACATATTTATCGAAGCTTTTGCAATCAGTTTTTATGTTCCCTGCAAGCTTCCTCTCGTACTCTATTTTCCCCCTCTTAATTAAACCCTTAGTCCTCCTCTGTTGAATTCTAAATTTCTCCCAATCCTCAGGTTTGTTACTTTTTCTAGCCAATTTATATGTCTCTTCCTTGGCTTTAACACCACCCTTAATTTCCTTTGTTAGCCATGGTTGAGCCACCTTCCCAGTTTTATTTTTACTCCAGACAGGGTTGTACATTTGCTGACGTTTATCCATGTAATCTTTAAATGTTTGCCATTGCTTATTCACCGTCAACCCTTTAAGTATCGTTTGCCAGTCTATTCTAGCCACGTCACACCTCATACCGTTGAAGTTACATTTCCTTAAGTTCAGGACCCTAGTTTCCGAATTAACTTTGTCACTCTCCATTTTAATAAGGAATTCCACCATATTATGGTCACTTTTTCCCAAGGGGCCTCGCACAACAAGATTGCTAATTAGTCCCTTCTCATTACACAATACCCAGTCTAGGATGGCCAGCTCCCTGGTTGGTCCTCGACATATTGGTCTAGAAAACCATCCCTAATACACTCCAGGAAATCCTCCTCCACCTCATTGCTACCAGTTAGGTTAGCCCAATCAATGTGTAGATTAAAGTCGCCCATGATTACTGCTGTACCTTTATTGCACACCTCCCTTATTTCTTGTTTGATGCTGTCCCCAACCTCACTACTACTATTTGGTGGTCTGTACACAACTCCCACTAGCGTTTTCTGCCCTTTGGAATTCCGCAGCTCCACCCATACCGTTTCCACATCATCCAGGCTAATGTCCTTCCTTACAATTGCATTGATTTCATCTTTAACCAGCAACGCCATCCCGCCTCCTTTTCCTTTCTGTCTATCCTTCCTCAATGCTGAATACCCTTGGATGTTGAGTTCCCAGCCTTGGTCCACCTGCCTCGGGCCATGTCTCCATGATGCCAATCACATCGTATCCGTTAACTGCTATCTGTGCAGTTAATTCATCCACCTTATTCCGAAACTTCTCGCATTGAGGCACAGAGCCTTCAGGCTTGTTTTTTTAACACACTTTGCCCCTTTAGAATTTTGCTGTAATGTAGCCCTTTTTGTTTTTTGCCTTGGGTTTCTCTGCCCTCCACTTTTACTTTTCTCCTTTCTATATTTTGCTTCTGCCTCCTTTTTATTTCCCTCTGTCTCCCTGCATAGATTTCCATCCCCCTGCCATATTAGTTTAACTCCTCCCCAACAGCACTACCAAACACTCCCCCTAGGATATTGGTTCCGGTCCTGCCCAGGTGCAGATCGTCCGGTTTGTACTGGTCTCACCAACCCCAGAGGTGGGACCAGTACAAAGTTCAGTTCAGGGTTGGGTTTTAGGGCTTGGTTTTCATTCATCGGTTGTTTGGGTTGTGCTTAAGTTTTTAGGGGTGGGTGTTACCGTGTTTTGGGCAGTGGCGGAAGTGGGGGGGGTGTTGTTACCATGTTTTCGGCAGTGAGGGGTGGGGTTACCGTGTTTTGGGCAGTGGGGGTGTAAATGTGGATTCTTTTCCCTCAATCTGGTACAGCGAAATCACTGAGTCAAATACCGATTCTGCTTTAAACAAAGCGAGCATTTATTTCAAAAGCAAATCCCGATCGGGGACTTTATCAGACAGAAGGAATGCAACTCTGATAGATCGCACTCACTTCCTACGGACAAAGTGATGTTACATTGTAAAGGCACGACGGTTATACATTTTCGGAAAAAGATAACAAGATACAATATGAGTGACATCCTAGTTCAGCCTATCCTCTTTGATCCCTCTTTCCCTTTGTCCACTCATAAGCCGATCTAAGAATGGTCTGATTTTACACAGGCCCATTATTCTCTTACTGTTAATGTTTCAGGTTAGCAATGTGAGTTAGTACGACCTTGAGGTTTGTTTTGCAAGCTGTGGGTTTTGTTTCAAAATGTGTTAGTGTTGTAACATTTTGCAGTCTCGAGTCTGAGATGTCATGGCTATTCCTCCATGAATTCTTTGTTAGCTTACACTGTCCCTATACAATTCCCACGTTCTCAACTTAAATGTCTCTATACATTTTTAAATATTCACAGGGGGGTGGTGTTACCATGTTTTGAGAGTGGAGGGGGGATGTTACCGTGTTTTGGGCAGTGGTGGGGGGGCGTTGGTGGCTGGGGTTAATTGTTGTGATTGGTGGGATGGTGTCTTGGGTCAATCGGTGGTTTGTGTGTTTGGGCCTAGTGCTGATGATCAGCCTCGGCTGGATTTCTGTGTGGCTCGGGAGGGAGGCGGGTTGGAGCAGAGGTCCTGTTGTTCCCGGGGAAGGGATCAGTCTCTGGGTTTTTTAGGGGGTTGATTTTAAGTCGTTGTTACGTTCTTTGTGGAGATTTAGTTTTGTACTTTGGTGGACTGATTTTTATTTTTGGATTTTTAATTTAATTATTTAATAATAAAAAAAATTACATTGTTGTAACTATTTTTAGGTGAGGGTTCTTTTTATGAATGATTGGGCTGTAGGGTGGGGAAGGGGATTATGGGCCTTAAATTGTGAATGGTTTTGGTGGGTTGATCAGGATCCGTGCCGTGTTGACTGACCACGTGGGGAGGTGGGGGGGGGGGTGGGGAATTTAGGAAGCATTTTTTTTCTTGTTTTTCAATTTATTTTCGTATGTGTACACTACGGTTCGACGGCAATAATTATCGGTTGGTGGTGGGTGAGGTCAGGGGGACAACAAGGGGGAACAGAGAAATCACGGTACCACAGCAGACAATTATCTTATTTAGTTCTAGTTAGTAGTACAATTAGAGCTGGTACAGGAAAGATTTTTTTAGAAGCGGAGAAAAATGAGAGAGGTTTTTTTAAAGACAGCACCGTGGATCTGAAATCTGGATAGAGTGAGAGAGAAATCCACCAGGGAGGGGGGAGAAAAAGGTCAGGGGGATTTTTTGGGGGAGGATTTATAAAACTCACTTCACGATCCGTCGTCTAGGTGGCTGATTGTAGTCTATAGACCTAACGTTTCACATTTACTGGGGCTTCATCTGAGGCCAGGAAAAGCAAACGGGTGCGGGGGTGGGGGGGGTTAGTGTGGTGGGGGTTCAAGAGTCACGCGAGTTTTCGATCGAAAAACGTACAGTGAGAGGTTATGGAGAATTTAGAGCTCCTTACCTTCCACTAGGTCAGTCAAAACGAGAAGGGCTGTGAGGAGGGAAAAGAACTATTTAAACCTTTGTTTCTCTCAATGATCAGGTGTCAATTGTTTGCTTTGTCTGGTCTTCTGGTTCTTCTTTCTCCTTCTGATGTATTCTCTCTGTGTGGTCTGTTGTCCTACCTGTTTGTTAGGTGAAAATGTAGAGTCCGCCTTCTCTTTGTTAGTGTGTAGTATGTGATGCCTCACCTAGTTGAATGTCCATGGTTTGGAGTGGGGATTTTTTGTTAGGCGGGGTCTAATGTTTTAATTTCTTAGTGGTTTGTTTGTTTCCTTTCTGCCGTATATCTCATTTTCCCTTACTTTTCATAAATATTTGTTTTTTTGATTTAAATAATTTTTAAAAATGTATAAAAAAAATTTTTGTTATTGTTTAGGGGTTGGTTCTGTTATTTTTATTACTGTCTTAGTTTTGCTATCTGTTTTTATATTTCGAGCTAGTTTACTTTCATAGTCTATCTTCCCTTTCTTAATCATTTTTTTAGTCATTCTTTGCTGGTTTTTAAAAGCTTCCCAATCTTCTGTCCTCCCATTAGTTTTGGCCACGTTGCATGCCCTTGTTTTTAATTGGATACCATCCTTTATTTCTTTAGTTAGCCACGGATGGCTATTTTTCCTTTTAACCCTTTCCTCCTCACTGGAATATATTTTTCTTGAGAGTTATGAAATAGCTCCTTAAATGTACACCACTGTTCATCAACCGTCCGACACTTTAATCTATTTTCCCAGTCCACTTTAGGCAACTCTGCCCTCATACCTTTGTAGTCTCCTTTATTTAAGCTTCCTACGCTGGTTTGAGATCCAACTTTCTCACCCTCCATCTGAATTTGAAATTCAACCATGCTATGGTCACTCATTCCAAGGGGATCCTTTACTAGGAGATTGTTTATTAATCCTGTCTCATTACACAGGACTAGATCTAAGATAGCCTGCCCCCTGGTTGGTTCTGTTACATACTGCTCAAGGAACCTGTCCCTTATGCACTCTATGAACTCTTCCTTAAGGCTACCCTGACCAATTTGATTTGTCCAATCAATACGGAGGTTATAATCACCCATGGTTATTGCTGTTCCCTTTTTACAAGCACACACTATTGGTTTATACTCCGACCAACAGAGTTGCTACTGTTAGGGGGCCTATAGACTACGGCCACCAGTGACTTTTTTCCCCTTATTATTCCTTATCTCCACCCAAACTGTTTCAACATCCTGATCATTTGAGCCAATGTTGTCTCTCACTATTGCAGTGATTCCATCCTTTATCAACACAGCTATTTTGTTTTCCTGGAGTTCCTATTATGAATTTCAGAAACTTCGGTGCCAAGTGGACCAGGTGTTTAAAGGTCATTCATTTCCCTCTTTCCATGTTGCTGTTAGTTAAAGGTACAGAGATTGATTTCCCCCTCATTATGCATCTTTAGTAGTTAAACAAAAATCCTTCCTATTCGTAGTGAGTCACTCTGCACTGGGAGAGATGGCTGGTGACTTCAGCCTTTAAAATACTCCTCTTGTTCAAATCCCTGTGTAAAGAATGTAAAGCCCTTACTCTACAGCATGAAACCATACGAGGCACATTCTGGGACAAGGTCACTCTGTGATCTGCTCTCTTTATTTACAGGACTCCAAAGACGATGACCCTGTGTAGGACCTCCCTTTTTATACCTGTGTGATCAGGTAAGGAGTGTCTCTCACAAGTTCACCCCATGTGGTCAAGATGTGCATCTAGGTTGAATGTATACAGTAATACAGTGGTGTTACATTGTGGTTACATACATGACATCACCTCCGCCCCCCCCCCCCCCCCCAAAAGTCATATCGGGATCATAGGTCTAGTCTTTCAGGTGGTCTACGCTCCCTCGTGGAGCGCTGCAGTTGGGGCTCTGGTTGTTGGACACTCACGTGAGTGTCTGTCACCTGTGGTGATTCCGGCCTCTCCGGGCTGACCGCAGGGACTGTGCATTCTTCTGATTGCTCTTGTTGCTCGTTCACTGGCGGTGTTGTGAAATCCATCTCATGGTCTTCTTCAGGTTCCTCCGTGTCGGTGCTGAACATTTTTTTTTACTTGGTCCAGATGCTTACGGCATATCTGACCATTGTTGAGTTTTACCACGATGACCATATTCCTCTCTTTGTCAATTACAGTGCCCTCAAGCCATTTGGGCCCCACGGCGTGATTGAGGATGAATACAGGATCATTTATTTCTATACACCTCCCCCCTCGAATTACAGTCATGGTACTCATTTTGAGACTTGCGCTTGCCCTCAACTATGTCGGTCAGGACTGGGTGAATGAGGGACAGCCGAGTTTTGTGTCCGTTTCATTAGTAGCTCTGCGGACGGGACCCCCGTGAGCGAGTGCGGACGGGATCTATAGGCCAGCAGGAGGCGCGACAGGCGGCATTGTAGGGAGGGTCCTTGAATCCTGAGCAACTCTTGCTTAATGATTTGGACCGCACGTTCCGCCTAGCCATTGGAGGCCGGCTTGAACGGCGCAGTCCTGACGTGGTTGATGCCATTGCCCGACATAAACTCTCGGAATTCGTAGCTTGTGAAACATGGTCCGTTATCACTAACCAGGATGTCTGGCAAGCCATGGGTTGCAAAGATCGCATATAGGCTTTCCACAGTGGTGGATGACATGCATGAATTCAGAATGACGCACTCGAACCATTTCGAATACGCATCTACCACAATAAGGAACATCTTACCCATGAATGGGCCCGCATAGTCAACATGAATGCTTGACCATGGCCTGGTGGGCCAGGGCCACGGGCTGGGCGGGGCCTCCCTGGGGGCATTGCCCGGCTGGGCACACGTGTGCCTGCGAACACAATGTTCCAGGCCACCAAACGTGTGACCGGCAATAGCCTTCATCAGCACAATGCCTGGGTGCTCGCTGTGGAGTTCCCTGATGAATGCCTCCCTGCCCTTCTGGGGCATAACTACCTGGAGAGCTCATCCATCCGTCTGTGGAACGGTCTGACCTCCTCAGGGCATGCTCCGTGTGCGGGCGCCCAATCCCCAGTCAGGACACATTTCTTAATCAGGGATAGGAGGGGATCTCTGTTCGTCCAGATTTTGATCTGGCAGGCTGTGATGGGGGAGCCTGCGCTGTCAAAGGCATCGACAGCCATGACCATCTCGGCACTTTGCTCCGCTGTCCCCTCAGTGGTGGCCAGTGGAAGCCTGCTGAGCGCGTCAGTGCAATTTTCAGTGCTGGGCCGGTGCCGGATGGAGTAGTCATAGGCAGCCAGCGTGAGAGCCCATCGCTGTATGCGAGCTGATGTGTTGGCATTGGTGGCCTTGCTGTCTGACAATAGGGATGTTAATGGCTTGTGGTCCGTCTCTAATTCAAACTTCCTACCAAAGAGGTACTGATGCATTTTTTTTACACCATAGATACACGCAAGCGCTTCCTTCTCGACCATCCCATATCCCCGTTCTGCTTGAGAGAGCGACCTGGAGGCATAAGCCACAGGTTGTAGTTGACCCTCAGCATTGCCCTGCTGCAACACGCACCCAACCCCATAGGACGATGCATCACATGTCAGAACCAATTTTTTTACAGGGGTCGTACAGGGTCAACAACTTGTTTGAACAAAGTAGGTTTCGCGCCTGATCAAAAGCCCGTTCCTGACAGTCCCCCCAAAACCAATCGCAACCTTTATGCAGGAGCACGTGTAGCGGCTCCAACAACATGCTCAAGTTCGACAGAAAGTTCCCGAAATAGTTCGAGTCCCAGGAATGAACGCAACTCCGATGTGTTGCAGGGCCTGGGTGCTCGTCGAATCGCCTCTGTTTTGGATTCGGTGGGCCGAATCCCATCTGCAGCAACCCTCGTGCCCAGAAACTCAACCTCAGGAGCTAAGAACAGACATTTAGACTTCTTGAGTCGCAGGCCTACCTGGTCCAGTCGTCATAGCACCTCCTCCAGGTTGTGGAGATGTTCCTCGGTGTCTCGATCCGTGATGAGGATGTCGTCCTGGAATACGATCATTCCAGGAATGGATTTAAGTAGGCTTTCCATGAATCATTGAAAAATTGCGGCCGTTGATCTAATGCCAAACAGGCACCTGTTATAAACGAACAGTCCCTTGTGCGTGGTGATGGTGGTCAGTAGTTTAGATTCGTCGGCCAGTTCCTTGGTCATATAGGCTGAAGTGAGGTCAAACTTGGTGAACAGCTTGCAGCCTGCCAGCGTGGCGAAGAGGTCCTCTGCTGTCGGGAGCGGGTATTGATCTTGTAGGGACACCAGATTGATGGTGGCCTTGTAGTCTCCACAGATCCTGACAGAGCCATCCTCTTTTAGGACGGGCATGATGGGGCTCGTCCAGTCGCTGAATTCAACAGGCGAGATGATGCCCTCTCTCAACAACCGGTCCAATTCGCTCTCGATCTTTTCCCGCATCACATATGGCACCGCTCTGGCTTTGTGGTGCACTGGCCTGGCGTCTGGGGTGATGTGTATCACTACCTTAGTGCCTTTGAAAGTCCCGACGCCCGGTTGGAATAGTGAATCGAATTGTTGTAGGACTTGTGAGCACGAACTTCGCTCCACAGACGACATTGCGTGAACATCCCCCCATTTCCAGTTCATCTCGGCTAACCAGCTCCTCCCCAACAGTGCTGGACCATTGCCCGGGACAATCCAGAGTGGCAGCCGATTCACTATCCCATTGGGTGTGACAGCCAACATTGCACTGCCTAGTACCGGAATGATTTCTTTGGTGTAAGTCCGTAATTGTGTCTCTATGTGCTAATTTGGGTCTGTTGGCTTTAAGTGGCCATAGCTTCTCAAATTGCTGAACGCCCATGAGTGACAGGCTGGCCCCAGTGTCCAGCTCCATGCGTACAGGGATGCCGTTTAATAAAACGCTCATCATCATTGATGGCGTTCTGGTGTATGAGCTGTGAATATTCGCCACATGGACCCGCTAAGCTTCGGCATCCATCGATTCGCCCCAAAAGTCATCCTGCTTCAAAGAACCCTCTCCTGATCCATCCGCCTCATATATTAGTCTGGTTGCAGGCTTCCTGCACATTTGAGCTAAATGGCCACTGAGATTACAGTTCCTGCAGACAAACTGTTGAAATCTGCAAGATCTAGCTGAGTGTTTTCCCCCACACCTCCAGCATGAGTTAAAGTTTCTATTGTTGGGAACAAAGGGACTATGGCCAGGCATTCCTCGCTGACTGTCCCTTTGACTGCTCTTAAGTACCCTATTAGTGGGTGTCAATGGCCCCGTCCCGAGCCACATTGTCCACTGTGATGGCGTGAATGTCCGTTCAGCCTGCCATTGTCTGTTACAGTCCTACTCTGGGGTCTATTGCTGCCTGGGGAATGTTGGACTGCCCCTGCCTGCCTGAGTCACATTGATGATGTTGACTCCCTGATCCATCACCGCGTTAGAGGCAGAGTTGCGCGCGTATATTATTTTCGTGTCTTCCTCCCCCGCCATGAAAGTTTGAGCCATCAACGCCGCCGCTTCTAAGGTCAAATCCTTGGTCTCAATTAATTTGTGGAAATTCCCGCATGACCGATGCCCTCGATAAAGAAATCCCTTAGCAAATCCCCGTGCAGGCGTCTGTGAACTTAGAGGCTGGCCAAACGCCAGAGGTCCGCTACGAAGTCCGGTATGCTCTGTCCTTCATGACGTCAGTGGGTGTAGAATCTGTGTCAGGCTATATGTATGCTACTCGCCGGTTTGAGGTGCTTCCCAATCAATTCAGTAAGTTCTTCAAAGGTTTTGTCCGCCGGCTTTTCGGGTGCTAGTAAGTCCTTCATGAGCATGAAAGTCTTTGGTCCGCAGCCGATCAAAAGATGAGCCCTTCGCTTGTCAGCCGCTGCATCATCTAGCCATTCTTTCGTAATGAAGCTTTGCTGAAGCCTCTCGACAGAATCGTCCCAGTCTTCCCCAGCACAGTACCGTTCCTCTGTGCTACCGGTGGCCATTCTCGTGAATTCCCGTTTCTTGTCGCCAATGTAAAGTCCTTACTCTACAGCATGAAACCACACGAGGCACATTCTGGGGACAAGGTCACTCTGTGACCTGCTCTCTTTATTTGCAGGACTCCAAAGATGATGACCCTGTGTGGGACCTCTCTTTTTACACCTGTGTGATCAGGTAAGGAGTGTCTCCCACAAGTTCACCCCTTGTCAAGGTGTGCATCTAGGTTGAGTGTATACAGTAATACAGTGGTGTTACATTGTGGTTACATACATGACACCCTCCAAGGCCTTGCCCCTCCCTATCTCTGTAATCTCCTCCAGCCCGCCAACCCTCTTAATAAGGAGAAATAATTTTCAGTGTCAGAAGGGTCGGTAACCAGAGTGGAGTTGAGGTAGAAGATCAGCCATGATATTACTGAATGGTGGAGCAGGCTCGAGGGGCCAATGGGCCTAATCCTGCTCCAATTTCTTGTGTTCTTAAAGGGTAATGGAAATGCAGAACTCGATGTTTCCCATATAACTGAGGCTGGGGGCCAATTGATCAGGCTCAAGGGGCCGAATGGCCTATTCCTGTTTCTATGTTCCTACTTACAGTGACGACTTTTGTAAACAGCTTTTACAGGGGTTTAGAAGGAGAGGATACGCCGAGGGGATTAAACCTGGGCCCCTCCTGTTAATGTGACTCAGTCACACTGGTCGGTGCCTTTACCCACTGAGCCATTGGGAGGAGGCTCCAGTGACCCTGCTGGAAAATGCACGTGTGAGGCCTCAGGTGAGGACAGGGGAATAGCTTGTCGACACTCACTGTCGAGGTTCACACGTGGACATTGGGCACATGGGTCACATATTGGAGAGAAACTGGTGAGTGTAGAACTGAACCCAGCCAGAGTCAGCACCTTCAGGGGAGGAGAACCAGTGAGTGTAGAACTGAACCCAGCCAGAATCAGACATTAGTGAACCAGTTGGGTTTTTACGACAATTCGGTCGCTTTCATGGTCACTTTGTTCTAGTGCCAGCCCCACAAATTAGCAGGCTCATTAAGTTCAAATTACTAATCTGCCTCTGTTTTCTCTCTCTCACTCCCTTTTTCCTGTTTTAAATTAATTTTACAGGGTATTAGAAGGGGAGGATTTGCAGACGGGAAACTCAAATCGCAGACCGCATCAAGATCTGACAGCGTCACTCGATTCATCGGGACCCGAATATCATCGGCCTCTCAATATGGAAGCAAAAAGCACCGTTGACAGTGGGGAGAAAGTGTACACGTGTTCTGTGTGTGGACAAGGCTTCAGCCAAATCTCTGGCCTATTGAGACACAAGTGCAGTCACACCGGGGAGAGGCCGTTCACCTGCTCCGAGTGTGGGAAGGGATTCGCTCGTTCATCCCACCTTCTGATACACCAGCGAGTTCACACTGACGAGAGACTTTTTAAGTGCCCGGACTGTGGGAAGAGCTATAAACATTCCGGGGAACTGACGTACCATCAACGTGTTCACACCGGGGAGAGCCCATTCAGGTGCTCTCACTGCGGGACTGGGTTCAGTCGATCATCTAAACTCGCTATACACCAGCGCACTCACACTGGGGAGAGGCCGTTCACCTGCTCTGTGTGTGGGAAAGGATTCAGTCGGTCAGGTAGCCTGCTGAGACACCAGCGAGTTCACACTGGGGAGAGGCCGTTCACCTGCTCTGAGTGTGGGAAGGGATTCACTGATTCATGCAACCTGCTGAGACACCAACGAGTTCACACTGGGGAGAGACCGTTCACCTGCTCGGAGTGTGGGAAGGGATTCACTCGGTCATCTGACCTGCTGAAACACCGAGTGCACACCGTGGAGAGGCCCTTCACCTGCTCTGATTGTGGGATGGGATTCACTCAGTCATCCAACCTTCTGAGACACCAGCGTATTCACACTGACGAGAGACCTTTTAAATGCCCGGACTGCAGGAAGTGCTATAAAAATTCAGCAGAACTGAGCTGCCATCAACGTGTTCACACTGGGGAGAGACCGTTCAGGTGCTCCGTGTGTGGGAAGGGATTCATTCGGTCATCCGACCTTCTGAGACATCAGCGAGTTCACACTGCAGAGAGGCTGTTCACCTGCTCCGAGTGTGGGAAGGGATTCGTTCAGTCATCCGACCTTCTGAGACACCAGCGCACTCACACTGGGGAGAGACCGTTCACCTGCTCAGAGTGTGGGAAGGGATTCACTCGGTCATCCTTCCTCACTGAACACCAGCGCATTCACACTGGGGAGAGGCCGTTCACCTGCTCAGAGTGTGGGAAGGGATTCACTCAGTCTTCGATCCTGCTGAAACACCAGCGAGTTCACAAGTGACTGCAGAGGTGGGATTCTGCTGTTCTTGCTACTGTTAATCACATCCCGGACTGAACCATGTTCATTCTGACAGTTGGTTTATTTTTCTGCTGATGACTCCTATAACTGGGCTGGAGTTTAATATTCTGGATGAATGGGAAATAAATCAGCTTTGCTTTTCACACATTGCTGTGGATTTTTGTCTTTCTCACCTGAGTGTTTAGCATCACCTGGCGAACTCAGAGAGGACAATCTGGGGGGAGGATTGTACGGTGGGAACAGAACTTCAGCCTGGACACAGTCCTTCAGGGCCACACTGAGGGGGCCAAACGGCACTTTGGTCTTTCTCGTCTATCATCACCGACAACAAAGTCGCCGTGCGGGTTAATCTTGAGCTGTGTCAGAAATGTGTCCCAGCCGCTCTCTTCCATGGTTTGGCAATGCTAAATAGTATATACTTCAATGCAAGGAAGATGATACAAAAGTTGACTGTGTGGTTGATAGTGAAAAAGAAAGCTATAGACTGCCGGAAGATATCAATGGACTGGTCAGGTGGACAGAACAGTGGCAAATGGAACTCAATCCGGAAAAGTGTGAGGTAATGCATTTGTGGAGGGCTAACAAGGCAAGGGAATACACAATAAATCGTAGGACAATGAGGTGTAAAAGAACAAAGGGACCTTAGAGGGCATGTCCACAGATTTCTGAAGGTCGCAGGAAGTAGATAAGGTGGTTAAGAAGGCATGCAGAATACTTGCCTTTATTAGCCGCGGCACAGAATACAAGAGTAGGGAGGTTATGCTTGAACTGTATAAAACACTACTTGGGTCACAGCGAGAGTACTGTATGCAGTTCTGGTCACCACATTATAAGAAAGATGTCATTGCACTAGAGAGGGTACAGAGGAGATTTAGGAGGATGTTACCTGGACTGGAGAATTTAGCTATGAGGAAAGATGGGATAGGCTGGGGTTTTTTTATGGAATAGAGGAGGCTGAGGGGAGACCTAATTGAGGTGTATAAAATTATGAGGGGCCTAGATAGAGTGGATAGGAAGGACCTATTTCCCTCAGCAGAGGGTCAACAACCATGGGGGCGTAGATTATAAAGTGGTAGGAGGTTTAGAGGGGAGATCTCTTCACCCAGAGGTGGTAGGTGTCTGGAGACCACTGCCTGAAAGGGTGGTAGAGGCAGAAACCCTTGTAGCATTTAAAACGAACTTGGATGTGCACTTGAAGTGCCGTGATCTACAAGGCCACGGACCAAGAGCTGAAAAGTGGGATTTGGCTGGATAGCTCTTTGTCGGCCAGCACGGACACGATGGGCTGAATGGCCTCTCAGTGCTGTAAACTTCTGTGATTCTATGATCCTGTACTTAGTGATGAAGTTTGTAAATTATGAGAAATATAGAAGATTAAGGGGTGATTTAATTGAGGTGTTTAAGATGATTAAAGGAGTTGATGGGGTGGATGGAGAGAAACTATTTCCTCTGGTGAGGGAGTCCACAACAAGGGGACACAACCTTAAAATCAGAGCTCGGCCATTCAGGACTAATGTCAGGAAGCACTTCCTCACACAAATGCTGATTGGCTGTTTCTCTTGTCTGGAGAGTCTAGAACTAGGGGTCATAGTCGCAGGATAACGGACGGCCATTTAGGACTGAGATGTGGAGAAATGTCTTCACTCAAAGGGTTGTGAATCTTTGGAATTCTCTGCCCCAAAGAGCTGTGGATGCTCAGTCATTGAGTGTATTCAGGGCCGAGATCGATAGATGTTTGGACACTGAAGGAATCCAGGGATACGGGGAAAGTGGAGTTGAAGTACAAGATCAACCTTGATCTTATTGAATGGCGCGGCAGGCGAGAGGGGCCGTACGATCTACTCTTGCTCCTATTTCTTATGCTCTTACAGCGTAGTGGAAATCCGGAACTCTGTTCCCCATAAAATTGAGGCTGGGGCTAATTGAAAATTCCAAAACTGAGATTGATAAATTATTCTTCGGCAAGGGTATTAAGGGCGATGGAACCAAGGCAGGTAGATGGAGTTAAAATACTGATCAGCCACGATCTAACTGAATGGCACAACAGGCTCAAGGGGCTGAATGGCCTTTTTCTGTTCCTCTGTTCCTACACAGTGATGACTTTTGTAAACAGCTGTTACAGGGGATTAGAAGGGGAGGATATGCAGACAGGATTAAACCTGGGCCCCTCCTGTTCCTATGATTCAGTCACACTGGGTGTTACCTTTACCCATTGGGAGGAGGCTCCAGTGACCCTGCTGGAAAATGCACGTGTGAGGCCTCAGGTGAGGACATAGAAACATAGAAACTAGGTGCAGGAGTAGGCCATTCGGTCTTTCGAACATTCAATAAGATAATAGCTGATCATTCACCTCAGTACCCCTTTCCTGCTTTCTCTCCATACCCCTTGATCCCTTTAGCCGTAAGGGCCATATCTAACTCCCTCTTGAATATATCCAATGAACTGGCATTAACAATTCTCTGCGGTAGGGAATTCCACAGATTAACAACTCTCTGAGTGAAGAAGTTTCTCTTCATCTCAGTCCTAAATGGCTTACCCTTATCCTTAGACTGTGTCTCCTGGTTCTGGACTTTCCCAACATCGGGAACATTCTTCCTGCATCTAACCTGTCCAGTCCCGTCAGAATTTTAGATGTTTCTATGAGATCCCCTCTCATCCTTCTAAACTCCAGTGAATACAGGCCCAGTCAATCCAGTCTCTCCTCATATGTCAGTCCTGCCATCCTCGGAATCAGCCAGGTGAACATAGAAACATAGAAAATAGGTGCAGGAGTAGGCCATTCGGCCCTTCTAGCCTGCAGCGCCATTCAATGAGTTCATGGCTGAACATGCAACTTCAGTACTCCATTCCTGCTTTCTCACCATACCCCTTGATTCCCCTAGTAGTAAGGACTTCATCTAACTCCTTTTTGAATATATTTAGTGAATTGGCCTCAACAATAGAACCTTCGCAGCACTCAATAGCAAAAATGTCCTTCCTCAGATTAGGAGACCAAAACTGAACACAATATTCCAGGTGAGGCCTCACCTGTACAACGGCAGTAAGACCTCCCTGCTCCTGTACTCAAATCTCCTAGCTGTGAAGGTCAAAATACCATTTGCCGCCTTCACTGCCCTGCTGTACCTGCATGCCTACTTTCAATGACTGATGTATGTACCATGACACCCAGGTCTCGTTGCACCTCCCCTTTTCCTAATCTGCCGCCATTCAGATAATATTCTGCCTTCGTGATTTTGCCCCCAAAGTGGATAACCTCACATTTATCCACATTATACTGCATCTGCCATGCATTTCCCCACTCACCGAACCTGTCCAAGTCAACCTGCAGCCTCTTAGTATCCTCCTCACAGCTCATACTGCCACCCAGCTTAGTGTCATCTGCAAACTTGGAGATATTACACTCAATTCCTTCATATAAATCATTAATGTATATTGTAAGTAGCTGGGGTCCCAGCACCGAGCTCTGCGGCATTCCTCTAGTCACTGCCTGCCATTCTGAAAAGGACCCATTCATCCCGACTCTCTGCTTCCTGTCTGCCAACAAGTTCTCTATCCACGTCAGCACATTACCCCCAATACCATGTGCTTTAATTTTGCACACCAATCACTGTCGAGGTTCACACATGGAGATTGGGCACATGGGTCACATAGTGGAAAGAAACTGGTGAGTGTAGAACTGAACCCAGCCAGAGTCAGCACCTTCAGGGGAGTAAAGGGAGGGGAACCAGTGACTGTAGAACTGAACCCAGCCAGAATTGGTAGTGAAAACTGGGAGTGGAGGAGAAACAGTCTAGGAGATGTGCGATGTGCTTGGATTTCAGCACAGCAGGAGGGACAATGTGTGGGACAGGGATTTACAGCTTTATGGGAACAAGAAAGGAAAGAATCTTCCATGGAAAGTACATATGCCTATTCTGAATTTCTGTCCTGTACTTTCAATGATGAGTTTTGAAATCTCCTTTCACAGTGTATTAGAAGGTGAGATTTGCAGACAGGAAACTCAAATGAAACATCACGTCAAGATCTGATGTAGTTATTCGATTTCTCAGGACTTGAATATCATCAGCCTTTGAATGTGGAAGGAGAAATGTTTCTCTGTTCTGTCTGTGGGAACAGATTTCAAACATCAGTGTGACTGGAAAAGCACCGAGACACACACACCCGTGTGAGAGTGTTCCAGTGCACTGCCTGTGGAAAGAGCTTTAACCAGTTACACAGCCTGAAAAAAACATCGCACCATTCACAGCAGGGAGAAACCATACATGTGTTCTGTGTGTGGACGAGGCTTCAACTGATCATTCTACCGGTTTCCAGCTTTGCTGCTCGCTGGCTTGTGGTTTTAATTTTCTCTGCCGCTTCTCTGGACTCTGGGGAGGTACCAGCGGATTGGAAAGCAGCTAATGTAATGCCTCTGTTTGTTTAAAAAAAGGGGGCAGACAAAAGGCAGGTAACTATAGGCCGGTTAGTTTAACATCTGTAGTGGGGAAAATGCTTGAAACTATCATTAAGGAAGAAATAGCAGGGCATCTAGATAGGAATAGTGCAATCAAGCAGACGCAGCATGGATTCATGAAGGGGAAATCATGTTTAACTAATTTACTAGAATTCTTTGAGGATATAACGCGCATGGTGGATAGAGGTGTACCGATGGATGTGGTGTATTTAGATTTCCAAAAGACATTCGATAAGGTGCCACACAAAAGGTTACTGCAGAAGATAGAGGTACGCGGAGTCAGAGGAAATGTATTAGCATGGATAGAGAATTGGCTGGCGAACAGAAAGCAGAGAGTCGGGATAAATGGGTCCTTTTCGGGTTGGAAATCGGTGGTTAGTGGTGTGCCACAGGGATCAGTGCTGGGACCACAACTGTTTGCAATATACATAGATGACCTGGAAGAGGGGACAGAGTGTAGTGTAACAAAATTTGTAGATGACACTAAGATTAGTGGGAAAGCGAGTTGTGTAGAGGACACAGAGAGGCTGCAAAGAGATTTGGATAGGTTAAGCGAATGGGCTAAGGTTTGGCAGATGGAATACAATGTCGGAAAGTGTGAAGTCATCCACCTTGGGGGAAAAAAAACAGTAAAAGGGAATGTTATTTGAATGGGGAGAAATTACAATATGCTGAGGTGCAGAGGGACCTGGGGGTCCTTGTGCATGAATCCCAAAAAGTTAGTTTGCAGGTGCAGCAGGTAATCAGGAAGGTGAATAGAATGTTAGCCTTCATTGTGAGAGGAATGGAGTACAAAAGCAGGGAGGTCCTGCTGCAACTATACAGGGTATTGGTGAGGCCGCACCTGGAGTACTGCGTGCAGTTTTGGTCACCTTACTTAAAGAAGGATATACTAGCTTTGGAGGGGGTATAGAGACGATTCACTAGGCTGATTCCGGAGATGAGGGGGTTACCTTATGATGATAGATTGAGTAGACTGGGTCTTTACTCCTTGGAGTTCAGAAGGATGAGGGGTGATCTTATAGAAACGTTTAAAATAATGAAAGGGATAGACAAGATAGAGGCAGAGAGGTTGTTTCCACTGGTAGGGGAGACGAGAACTAGGGGGCACAGCCTTAAAATACGGGGGAGCCAATTTAAAACCGAGTTGAGAAGGAATTTCCCAGAGGGTTGTGAATCTGGAATTCTCTGCCCAAGGAAGCAGTCGAGGCTAGCTCATTGAATGTTTTCAAGTCACAGATAGATAGATTTTTAACCAATAAGGGAATTGAGGGTTATGGGGAGAGGGCGGGTAAGTGGAGCTGAGTCCACAGCCAGATCAGCCATTATCTTATTGAATGGCGGAGCAGGCTCAAGGGTCTAGATGGCCTACTCCTGTTCCTAATTCTTATATTCTTATTGACCTACGGTGACCTCCAACTTGCAAATGTTTCGCCATCAGCTTCCTTTCCCGCCACCGACTCTGATTCCTATGGCAACAACCTCCCTCCTCGAACTCTCTGCCCCTCAAATAGCCTCTGGACTTCACTCGCCTGCTCCACCTGTCTCTGAATTTGGACAGCGGTTCGTCGATGCTCCGTGTCGGCCCCATCCTGCTGACACCGGCTTTGTCCCTCCATGGGACCTCGGACTTTGACCCTGGTTCTAGCCTCTAGCCCGTTTTAAGTTGGGCCTGTCCCAATGGAACAGCTCCGTCTTTCCCTAGTACTGGTGCCAGTGTCCATGAAGCAAAACCCTTGCCTCCCACACCACTCTTTGAGTCACACTTTTAACTTTCCAATCTGCTTCTCCCTGTACCAATTGCCGCGTGGCTCACGTAACAATCCAGAGATTATTACCTTTGAGGTTCTGCTTTTTAATTTGGACCCCGACTCCTTCAGCAGAACCTCATTTCTAGTTCTACCTATGTTGTTGGTTCCTACATGGACCACGACAACTGGATCCCCCCCTTCTCACTCCAAGTTCTTCTCCAGCTGTGAGGAGATTCTTTAGCCCTGGCACCGGGCAGGCAACACAACCTTCGAAACTTCCGGTCGCGTCTGCAGAGAACAGTATCTATCTCTCTGACTATACTGTCCCCCAACACAACTACATTCCCTTTCAAAGTGTCCAGATAACTCCCCCCTCCCTGATGCCCCACAATGTCTGCACCTCAGACTCCAGCTCAACAACTCTGAGCTGAAGCTCCTCAGCATGCATGCACTTACTGCAAAGGTGTTTGTCCGGGATCACAATGCTCCCCACAAACTCCCACATGCTGCATTTGTGACACACCACCTGCACTGCCAGCCCTATATCACCATGTTCTATTTAATTAAATGTTATTACATTTGTATTTAAGTAACTTATTTTACAGTTTAGTTCTTTGACTTCTTACTTGATCTGCATTGAGTAATGGATAATGACATTAAATATCTACCTGTAACACAAAGCATTACAAACAGTGTGGCAAAAAGCTGCAACTCCTTCCCCCTCTTCTCCCAATTCCCACTCTTTCCAAGTTCCCAAATAAACCATTCTGTTTAAGTACACTCCGTTTAAGACCGCACTGTGCAGACCACTCAAGGAGTGGTGAGGGAGTCCACAACAAGGGGAAATAACCTTCAAGTCAGAGCTAGGCCATTCAGGGGTGATGTCAGGAAGCACTTCCTCACACAAATGCTGAGAGGCTGTTTCTCTTGGCTCGAGAGTCTAGAAATAGGGGTCACAGTCTTGGGATAAGGGGTCGGCTATTTAGGACTGAGATGAGAAATGTCTTCACTCAGGGATGTGAATCTTTGGAATTCTCTACTCCAGAGGACTGTGGATGCTCAGTCATTGAGTATATTCAGGGCGGAGATCGATAGATTTTTGGGCACGAAAGGAATCAAGGGATACGGGGATAGTGAGGGAAAGTGGAGTTGAGGGAGAAGATCAGCCATGATCTTATTGAATGGCGGAGCAGGCTCGAGGGACCGCATGGCCCACTCCTCCGATTTCTTATCCTCATATGTTCTTCAAGGGTAGTGGAAATCAAGAACTCTGTTCCCAATAAAACTGAGGATGGGGGATAATTGAAAATTACAAAACTGAGGTTGATAGATTCTTCTTCGGCAAAGGTATTAAGGGCGATGGAACCAAGGCAGGTAGACGGAGTTAAAATACTGATCAGCCATGATTTAATTGAATGGCGGAACAGGCTCAAGGGGCCGAATGGTCTTTTCCTGTTCCTATGTTCCTGATGATATTTGTAAACAGCTTTTACAGGGGATTAGAAGGAGAGGATATGCAGACAGGATTAAACCTGGGTCCCTCCTGTTCCTATGATTCAGTCACACTGGGCGTTACCTTTACCCACTGAGCCATTGGGAGGAGGGTCCAGTGACCCTGCTGGAAAATACACGTGTGAGGCCTCAGGTGAGGACAGTGGAATAGCCTGTTGACACTCGCTGTCGAGGTTCATACAGGGAAATTGGGCACATGGGTCATGTATTGGTGAATGCAGAATGGAACCCAGCCAGAGTCAGCACCTTTTAAGGGTGGAGAGGGAGAGGAACCAGTGAGTGTAGTACTGAACCCAGCCAGAGTCAGCACCATCAGGGGTGGAGAGGAAGAGAAGGGTAAAATAGTAGCAATTTGTGCAATATGCCTTGTTCTCTCCCTGGATCTTAAACTACTGAACTCACTCTTCCTCTAAAACTTCAGCTTGGTGTCCCTCAGTCCCTACTCCTTGATTTACCACACCTTCTCTCTCTTTCCCCCTGGATGTGTTCCACACTCTGGACCTTGGGCCTTCCCCAGGGATTCTCAGTATGAAGAGGGGGAATGTGTGTTGAGACAGGATGTCCCAGCTCTCCACCTTTAAAGGGACATGGAGAGGACCAGCTGGGCTGAATGGCCTGCTTTATGACATCACTGCAGTGCCTCGCAACCAACCTCACTGAGCCCTGCTCATTGTGGACTGGCAGTGTTTGATGGGACAGTGTAGAAGGAGCTTTACTCTGTATCTAACCCGTGCTGTACCTGCCCTGGGAGTGGTTGATGGGACAGTGTAGAGGGAGCTTTACTCTGTATCTAACCCGTGCTGTACCTGCCCTGGGAGTGGCTGATGGGACAGTGTAGAGGGAGCTTTACTCTGTATCTAACCCATGCTGTAGCTGACTGCAGAGTGCTTCAGGCAGACAATATGATCTCAGAATATCCCATTCCCCAGCACTGACATCCATCACCTCGATGAGAACATCATTTAACCCAAAGATAAGAGAAACCCATCACCTGGACACAGATGCAGAGGGACAGTGAGTGTCCCGAACATTGTTGTGCAGTGTGCTCGATAGTTCCTCCCTGGGTCTGAGCCTTTTGGTGATGATTTGAATTTGATGTCCTCGAGTTACTGACTCACCGACTGGTGGAAATAGTTTTTCCTCATTTACCTGATCACATTCTGACCACCTCCCTCAGATCTCCAATTCTCCTTTGTTCTAATGAAAAGAGCCCCAGTTTCTCCAATCTCCCCTGATAACTAAAGGCTCTTGTCCCTGGTATCGTCTCAGTGAATCTCTCTGCACCCTCTCCATGGCCTCGACATCCTTCCTGGTGTAAGATCCCCAAAACCTGACACAATATTCGAACTGAAGTCGAACCAATGATTAGTACAGGTTTACATGACCTCTGCCCTTTTGTACTCCACACCCCTATTTATAAAACTTAGGATCACATGTGCTTTTTAACCACTTCATCAACTTGTCCTCCCACTTTTAAAGGTTTGTGTATCTGAAGCCCTTCTAGGTTTTAGAGATATTAACATAACATGGCTAAAATACATCTCATGGGATTAAGGGTAATATATTAGCATGGATTGATGATTGGTTAATGGACAGAAAACAGAGTAGGAATGAACGGGACTTTTTCATAGAATCAAAAAAATGTACAGTATGGAAGGAGGCCATTTCGGCCCATCGTGTCTGCACCTGCCGACCAAGACCTTTGCTTAAAAAGGGAGAAAGGGATAGACCGAGTTATTACAGGCCAGTATGCTAACCTCAGTGGTGGGAAAAGTATTGCAAAAAATCCTGACGGAAAGAAATCTTCATTTGGAAAGACATGGATTAATCAAGGACAGTCAGCATGGATTTATTAAGGGAAGGTCATGCCTGACTAACTTGATTGAATTTTTCAAGGAGGTAAACAGGAGGGTCGATAAGATCAGTGCGTATATTGTAGTGCAAATTAATCTTAGCAAATCTTTTGATAAGGTCCCACATGGCAGATTGGTTATGAAAGTAAAAGCCCATGGGATCCAAGGTAAAGGGGCAAGTTGGATCCAAAATTGGCTCAGAGGAAGGAAGCAAAGGGTAATGGTTGATGGGTGTTTTGTGACTGGAAGTCTGTATCCAGTGGGGTTCTGCAGGGCTCAGTGCAGGGTCCCTTGCTTTTTATGGTATGTATCAATGACTTGCACCTAAATGTTGGGGGTATGATTAAGAAGTTTGCAGATGACACTAAAATAGGCTGTGTAGTTGATAATGAAGAAAGCTGAAGAACAGTGACAAATGGAATTCAATCCGGAGAAGTGTGAGGTAATGCATTTGGGGAGGTCTAATAAGACAAAGGAATACACATTAACTGGTACGGCATTGAAAGGTGTAGAGGCACAAATGGACCTTGGAGTGTAGGTTCACAGATCCCTGAAGGTAGCAGGCCAGGTAGATAAGGTGATTAAGAAGGCATGTGGAATACTTGCCTTTATTAGTCGAGACATGGAATATAAGAGCCAAGGACATTATGCTTGAACTGCATAAAACACTGGTTAGGCCGCAGCTGGAGTACTGTGTGCAGTTCTGGTCACCATATTACAGGAAAGATGTGATTGCACTGGAAAGGGTGTAGAGGAGATTTACAAGAATGTTGCCTGGTCTGTAGAACTTTGGCTATGAGGAAAGATTGGATAGTCTAGGTCTGTTTTCTTCAGAACAGAGGAGGCTGAGGGGAGACCTGATTGAAGTGTATAAGATTATGAGGGGCCTGGATAGAGTAGATAGGAAAGACCTGTTTCCCTTGGCAGAGGGGTCAACAACCAGAGGGTCTAGATTTAAAGTAATTGGATGGAGGTATAGAGGAGACATGAGGGGAAATGTATTTACCCAAAGGGTGGTGGGAGTCTGGAACTCACTGCCTGAAAAGGTGGTAGAGGCACAAACCCTCACCACATTTAAAAATACTTGGATGTGCACTTGAAGTGCCGTAACCTGCAGGGCTACGGACCTGGAGCTGGAAGATGGGATTAGGCTGGATAGCTCTTAGTCGGCCGGTATGGACACGATGGGCCGAAATGGCCTCCCTCCGTGCTGTAAATTTCTATGGATTCTATGACATAAACTGGCTGATATAATGTGTATAGCGTGAAAGAGAAGTTTAGTCTGAGTTAGAAACTCGACAATCGATTCGGTGCAGACAGGTTGCCATGGCAACACTGATAAGACATTCCATTCACTGAATCCACTGTTGGAATCTGTAATCAGATCAGGGGAATGAACAGGGTTTGTCTGTCAGTAACCACAATGCAAGCTGAAACCAGAGTGAATGTCACAATAGATTAGATTTATAATGTGTGATGTTTATCCCTATAATTGTGAAACTATAAGAAATAACAACTATCAGCAGGCAGGGTAGTTTAGAGATAATGAGAAAATTACTGAAGAAAAGTAACTGCTGGGAACCAGGGAAAGTGTCCTTGTAAATCACAGATTAGAGAAATTCCAGCTGTCTTTTCCCAGCTTCCTGCCCAAACCCAGCAGAGAAGACACAGAAGAGTCAGGTGCCAGAGGTGGATCACTGCAGTGTATAAAAGTGAGGGGAGACTGATGTAAGGGGACAGTCAGGACTGGAGACACCGGAGATCAAGCTCAGGGCGCTCGAGGTTCCATCCAGCGGGCTGACCTTGTGTCAGTTACTGTGGGCACGCGGGACTTGCATGTTTACTCTGATTGATGGGTCAATATAAGTTACGGTGGAGGACAGAGAATCTGCTCATCTTACATTTATTTGCTAAGGTAATAGTTTCTGACACTGGACTTGCTAATTAACAGGACAAGGCATTAGCTAGAATCTAACACCTCTTTCCTATTCTGCTTCTCTACTGCTTTTACATTTTTACCATTTAATGTACTTTTCTTAAAATTTCCTTGTCCCAAAATGTATCACCTCACATTTCTCTCTGTTACATTTCAGCTGACATCTACCTGCCCCATTTACTAACCTGTGTATTCACACTGAAACTATGTACAGTCCTTTCAGTTGGCCATGGGCCCTTTTTTGGTCTCCTCTGGAGATTTTGATCGTGTGCCCAATATACCCAAGCCCAAATCATTTCTCTATATTGAGCAGAGCAATGGTCCCAACACTGACCCTGGGGACACCACTGTTTACATTTCTCGGATCTGAAGAGCATCCATTAACCACTATTCTCTGTTTTCTGTCCTATACCCAACTTCCTCTCCACGCTGCCCCACTCCCTTTAATAACATGAGCCTTAATTTGATCAACAAGCCTCCTGTCCAGCACCTTATCAAACACCTTTTGACAATCCATCTACACAACATCCACTGCATTTCCTTTCTCACTGCACTGTTATTTCCTCAAATAATCCCTGCTGTCTGTCCTGAACTAATCCATTTCACTACCAAACATTGCAATGTTTGCCCCACCCAACAGGGTTTCTTCTGTTGAAAGCCACAACAGAAAGATCCACAAAGCGGCGACTCGTCAGGGAGCGTCTGCAAATGAAGCAGAAACATGGAGTGGTCAGGGGGTGCCTGTAAATGAAGGAGAAATGGTGACAGGCCAGGGAGGGTCTGTAAATGAAGGAGAATTGGTGATTGGTCAGGGAGGGTCTGTAAATGAAGGAGAATTGGTGATTGGTCAGGGAGTGTCTGTCAGTGAGGGAGAAATGGCGAATGGTCAGAGAGGGTCTGTAAATGAAGGAGAATTGGTGATTGGTCAGGGAGCGTCGTAAATGAAGGAGAATTGGTGACAGACCAGGGAGGGTCTGTAAATGAAGGAGAAATAGAGACTGGTTTCCCTCTCTCTCTTGTCCCCTGTCATATGCAATATATGTGGAGGATTTTTATGAAAACTGATCAAAAAAGAATTTTACAGAAAATAACTGATTTCACATCTTATGTAATATAGTTATAAATTGGGATGGT
Organism: Pristiophorus japonicus; assembly: GCF_044704955.1. Taxonomy (NCBI): domain Eukaryota; kingdom Metazoa; phylum Chordata; class Chondrichthyes; family Pristiophoridae; genus Pristiophorus; species Pristiophorus japonicus. The sequence goes on from NC_091985.1 coordinate 218,200,555, forward strand.
TCAAAGGAACTTCTTTGTCCATATTTGTAAAACAACAAAGAGTGGGCGGGAGAGAAAATCATTGACTCATTGATTTTGTTCTCACTCTGCACACAGGGGCTTTCTCAGCATCTCTTCTGAAGGTGCTGGTAATTGCCGGGGAGACGGTTTACAGCCCATAGAATTGTAACAGGTGGGCCCAGATTTAGATCACCCTGTTCTCTGAACTGCTCAAGTCCCACTCCAGAGACTTGAGCACAAAAGTCCAGGCTGGCACTCCAGTGCAGCACTGAGGGAGCACTGCACTGTCAGATGTCGTCTCTTGTGATGCGACGTTAAACCGAGAACCCGGCTGTAACTCGAGTGGATTTAAAAGATCCCATGGAACTATATCGAAGAAGAGCAGGGGAGTTACCTCGGCGACCTGGCCAATATATATCCCTCAATCAACATCACGAAAATACGTTATCTGTTCATTGCTGTTTGTGGGAGCTTTCTGTGCACAAATTAACTGCCACATTTCCTACATTAAAATAGGAAATACAACACCTGCCCTTTCACCTCCTCCCTTCCCACCATCCAGGGCCACAGACACTCCTTCCAGGTGAAACAACGATTTATTGTACTACTTTGAATTTAGTATACTGTATTCGCTGCTCACGATGCAGTGTCCTCTACATTGGAGAGACCAAATGCAGATTGGATGATCGCATCGCGGAACACCTTCGTTCAGTCGCAAGCGTGACTCTGAGTTTCTGATCGCTTGTTATTGAAATTCTCCCGACCACTCCCTCTCTGACCTCTCTCTCCTCGGCCTCCTCCACTGTTCTAATAACGCTCGAGGCACAGAATTTCACCTTCCGGACTCAACATTGAGTTCCACAATTTCACCATAACCACCGCTCCCATTGTTTAGTACAGCAGCTGTTGGTAATGATCTCCATTTACACCTCCTCCAGACCCATCTTTTGTTTCTTGTCCCATCACCATCTCCTTTTGCCTTGCTGCATCATCCCTTTTGTCATTTAATCACTCCTGTCTTTCCTCCCCTCTTTCCCTGCCTCTGCACTAATTTAAAACTTATATTCAAGACTGAGATAGATAGATTTTTGGAGTCTCGGGGAATCAAGAGATAGGGAGATGGGGCGGGAAAGTGGAATTGAGGTTGATGATCAGCCATGATCTTATTGAATGGCGGAGCAGGCTCGAGGGGCCGGAGGGCCGACCCCTGCTCCTATTTTCCAGTTCTGATGAAAGGAAAGTGACCTGATACGCTAACTCTATTTCTATCTCTACAGATGTTGCCTGAGTATTTCCATTATTTTCTTTTATATTTCAGGTGACCAGTGAGTGTAGAACTGAAACCTGCCAGAGTCAGCACCTTCAGGGGAGGAGAGGGAGAGGAACCAGTGAGTGTAGAACTGAACCCAGCCAGAATCAGCACCTTCAGGGGAGGAGAACCAGTGAGTGTAGAACTGAACCCAGCCAGAGTCAGCACCTTCAGGGGAGGGGAACCAGTGAGTGTAGAACTGAACCCAGCCAGAGTCAGCGCCTTCAGGGAAGGGAGAGGGAGGGGAACCAGTGAGTGTAGAATTGCACCCAGCCAGAGTTGGTGGTGAAAACTGGGAGCGGAGGACAAACTGTCTTGAGACGTGCGATGTGTTTGGCTTTCAGCACAGGGAGGAGGGAGAGAGTCGGATGGGGATTTACAGCTTTGGGGGAACAAGAGAGGAAAGAATGTTCCATAGAATCTAGAATTGTCTGTTCTATACTTAGTGATGAGTTCTGTAATCTCCTTTTACAGGATATTAGAAGGGGAGATTTTCAGACTGGAAACAGAAACCAAACATCACGTCAAGATCTGACAGTTACTTGATTCCTCAGGCCTTTGAATGTGGCAGGAGAATTATTTGCTTGTTCTGTCTTTGAGAAAATATTTCACAAATCGGCATGACTGGAAAAGCACTGAGACACACACATCCGCGTGAGTGTTCCAGTGCACTGACTGGAAGGAGCTTTAACCAGTTACACAACCTGAAAAAACATTGCACCATTCACAGCACGGAGAAACCATTACACGTGTTGTGTGTGTGGACGAGGCTTCAACTGATCATCCAAACATGGAGAGTCACAAGGACACCTGCACCATGGAGAAACCGTGGAAATGTGGGGACTGTGGAAAGGGATTCAGTTACCCGTCTGAGCTGGAAACTCATCGATGCAGTCACACCGGGGAGAGGCCATTCACCTGCCCCATGTGTGGGAAGCATTTCACTCAGTCATCCAACCTTCTGACACACCAACAAGTTCACACTGGGGCGAGCCCATTCACTTGCTCCATGTGTGGAAAGGGATTCCCTTCATCATCAACCCTGCTGACACACCAGCGAGTTCACACTGGGGAGAGGCTATTCACCTGCTGAGTGTGGGAAGGGATTCACTCAGTCATCCAACCTGCTGACACACCAGCAAGTTCACACTGGGGAGAGACTGTTGATCTGCTCTGAGTGTGGGAAGGGATCCACTAGTTCATTTAACCTTCTAACACACCAGCAAGTTCACACCAGGGAGAGCCTATTCACCTGTTTGGAGTGTGGGAAGCGATTCACTCAGTCATCCAGACTTCTTACTCACCAGCAAATTCACACTGGGGAGAGGCCGTTCACCTGCTCAGAGTGTGGGAAGGGATTCACTCATTCATCCATCCTGCTGACACACCAGCATGTTCACAAGTGACTGCAGGGGTGGGAGTCTACTGTTATTGCTGATGTTAAGCACATCCTGGCTGAACCATGTTCATTCTGACAGTTGGGGTTTGTTTCTGCTGATGTTAATGACCCCTGTAACTGGGCTGTTGTTTAATATTTTGATATTTCAAATAAAACAGTGTGTCGATATTTAATGTCTCCAAGATAAGAGGAAACTAATTGATGTCCTGTTTCTGACTGCTCTATTTTGGGCCTTTTTTCAATTCTAACTCTACATTATTTCAGTTCTCAAACCTGTTCGTTACTCTCAGGGACAAGTCCCAGCTCCCCCTACCTTCCAGAGTGCCTCTCCTTGCCTTGGTATCCAGGGACGGTCTCGGTAACATGCCCGGGATCACTAAACACAAAACACAGTTTGTTAATCATGTTCAGCTACTGGACTTAGCGTGTGCCTCACAGCATCTCTCTCACCATCGCTGTGTGAATAGAGCAGCATGCCTGCAAACCTCGTCTTGAATTTAAATCCACTCAGCAAATGTATTTAACAAAATATGAACAAGTAAATACATCACGGCCCAATAATCCAACTCCTTATTGACAGCAGGAAGTCTGTTGTCTAACTCCTCGAGTGAACAAAATAAAGAGCCCCTCGAATCCTTTAATACCTTTCAAATCGTGACCAGTTCCTTATTGTAGAATTCTCTGTCCCTGTGGGAGTCAATATCGGTCAAAAACTGCTGATTGAAAACTTATAAAAAATGTTCTCTTTTTCAGCGTTTCAAGCTGACCTGTTCCTTCTCTGAGAATCTCCAAGGAGACTCTTTGATTTGAACACATCTCTCTTTTATATCCACCATTAGAGTTACGGGGAATTCGAATACATGACCACTCAAATTTAAAAGAGCCCATCAGTCATATACAGACTGAACCAAACACACAGCTCGGTGTCAGTATGAACTATTCCTCTCACCAGCCTGTAAATGAAACCTGTAATACTGAGGCTAAAATTCCCCCTCCGTGTGCTGGGGGTGCAGGCAGTGCTGGGCAGAAGGAGCAGCAAACTGGCTTCAGAGCTGACTTTTTCCTTTGCCGGGGTTTTGCGATGAGCATATGCTGGGGCCCATTGAGCTTTCACTGCTCCTGACAGGGTAGATGAGAGAGGATGTTTCCCCTCATGGGGGAACCGAGGGGCCATAGTTTCAGAATAAGGGGTTGCCCATTTAAAACAGAAATTAGGAGGAATTTCTTCTCTGAGGGTGGTGAATCTTTGGAATTCTCTACCCCAGAGAGCTGTGTAGGATGGGTCTTTGAACATATTTAAGTGATGATACAGATTTTTGAAGGAGAACGGAGTCAAGGGCTTTGGGGAGCGGGCAGTGAAGTGGAGTTGAGGCCAGGATCCCATCAGCCATGATCTTATTGAATGGCGGAGCAGGCTCAATGGGCCAAATGGCCTACTCCTGCTCCTATTTCTTATGTTCTCTGGGATATTTCCAAGCATGTTCTCACTGCCCCTGGAATTCTAATGCATTGACCCCCTGGGTGTGAGGCCAGCACTCTGTGCCATTAAACACTGGAGTGAAGCCGAGTCCTGCAGCCACACAGTCACTAGGAGCAGTTGCTAACTGTCTTGAGTGACCTTGGGGCGATTAGTCCCACTTTTGGGCTGGTTGTGGTTTCTTCCCGCTTCCCTTGGATTGCATTTTTATTTGTTCCCTCTGGTTTGGTTTAACTTTCATTGCTGGACACACCACTCAAAGCACTTTGTCCGATCTGCCCCTCATTTCCCACACTGCACCGTCTCGCCTCCTCTTTCCCCCTTAGTTGTGTTACACACTCTGGGCCCTGGCCCTTCCCCGGGGATTCTCAGTATGAACAGGGGGGATGTGTGTTGAGACAGGATGTCCCAGCTCTCCACCTTTAAAGGGACAAGGAGAGGACCCGCTGGGCTGAATGGCCCTGCTTTATGACATCACTGCAGTGCCTAGCAACCAACCTCCCTGAGCCGGAGCCGCAGGTTGTTGTTCGGGGCCTGAGGCCCACAGCGGGTGTGTGTGAAGCGGATAATGCGGAATGTTGTCTCTTGGACGGGCGGGGCCTGTGCACGCACTCGGTGTGTGTGAAGTCCGCGGCCGGCCCCCCGGGGTTTATTAACCCGTTCCCTCCCTCCGCCCATCTCTCACCTGCTGCCTCAGACACAGCCGCCCCACCGCGCATGCTCAGCTCACATTGCCCGGGTGATTGACAGCAGCTCCGGACCAATAGAAAGAGCGGGGGCGGGGCTGGAGGATCGAGCGGGCAGTTGGTCCTCCAACCAATCGGAGTGTGCGAGAGGCGGGGCTGAGCCTGGTTGTGGGCGGGGCCGAGCCCGGGTGTTGCTGCCAATGACCAGACTGACGGACCTGGGCGGCGCCACAAGATGTTCCCCCGGGATCGCAGCAGCTTCTCAACCCCCGGCCGCAGGCCCTCAATAAGCTGCTAATCGGCCCAATGATTCAGGCCTGAACAGCAGAAGCTGCGGGATCCTTGTCCCATCCGTCAATCACACCATCCTGCTGAAGGAAAGTTCCAGAACAAACCGCCTCAAACTGCCCGCCCAGCACCACGTGTGCTCGGCCTGACTGACGGGAGCTCGGACCAATAGGAAGAGCCCCGGCAGAGATGGGCGGAGCGAGCTGGCGGCGGGTCCTCCAACCAATGGCGGCGCAGCAAGGGGGCGGGGCCTGGTGCCCAGCTCAGGTGTGCGGGGGCCGATTGTGACGCGCTGTCCCCAGGTGAGAGCAGCTGAGTGAGCCCAGAGCTGGGACTGGAATCTGGGTGAGGGGCCACAGTGAGCACAGAGCTGGGGCTGGAATCTGGGAGAGGAGCCACAGTGAGCACAGAGCTGGGGGTGGAATCTGGGAGAGGGGCCACAGTGAGCACAGAGCTGGGGGTGGAATCTGGGAGAGGGGCCACAGTGAGCACAGAGCTGGGCTCGAATCTGGGAGAGGAGAGCTGGGACTGGAATCTGGGAGAGGGGCCACAGGCAGCACAGAGCTGGGGCTGGAATCTGGGAGAGGGGCCACAGTGAGCACAGAGCTGGGACTGGAATTTGGGAGAGGGGCCACAGTGAGCACAGAGCTGGGGCTGGTATCTGGGAGAGGGGCCACAGTGAGCACAGAGCTGGGGCTGGAATCTGGGAGAGGGGCCACAGTGAGCACAGAGCTGGGACTGGAATTTGGGAGAGGGGCCACAGTGAGCACAGAGCTGGAGCTGGTATCTGGGAGAGGGGCCACAGTGAGCACAGAGCTGGGGCTGGAATCTGGGAGAGGGGCCACAGTGAGCACAGAGCTGGGGCTGGTATCTGGGAGAGGGGCCACAGTGAGCACAGAACTGGGGCTGGAATCTGGGAGAGGGGGCCACAGTGAGCACAGAGCTGGGATTGGAATCTAGGAGAGGCCACAGTGAGCACAGAGCTGGGGCTGGTATCTGGGAGAGGGGCCACAGCGAACACAGAGCTGGGGCTGGAATCTGGGAGAGGAGCCACAGTGAGCGGCCTTTCAAAGGGCCAGAGGGACATCAGCATCACCTGATAAGTTATTCAAATACACATTTCCTGCAGTATCAGAGACAGCCTCTGTCACTTTGCAAAAACTGTTTAATAATGGCCCGGAATTTGTGGTCAGCAGTGAAGCAAATACTTTCACCCCCGGCCCCAAAGTAAGCTTCCCACAAAGATGTGGCAATCTCTGTGTCGAGATGTTCGTGTTTTCCAACGTGTTATTCAAATCAACAGAGTGCAGTGGGAATCCCCGAGCGCGAGTTGCTGTGATGTCAACAAGCTGCCGAAACAGCCAATCAAAACACAGAATTCTCAACACGAACAAAGAAGTGGATAAGCTCTATAAATGTTTACTTCTTAGAAAAATGTTACAACAAAACAAAGATTGGGGCTCCCATATGGGGAAACAGCGAACCTGAAATAAAGATGAACAAACTTTAAAAAAAGGCTTCTTAAATTTAATGTTTATTATAATGGATAAATTTAACACTGCACAATTTTATTCTTAAAACTGACTGATTTGACATTATCGCACTCACCAGGTGTCATGTCAGTTGATTCAACAAACTCACAAAGACACTTCAGTTGGGTGTAAAACTTTATTTGTCCAAAGTCCATCCGAATTTAACCAAGCATCACAGTCTTAGCTAGACATCAATCCTACGACACCTGCTCTACCACAAGCCGTCAGTGATTACACCCTCATGACCCGGGTAGAACCTCGGCTGAGTCAAGGAGCTGGGCTCCGTTCTCCCAATATGATGGGTAACTAATTACATAGAATATACGGCACAGAAACAGGCCCTTCAGCCCAACCAATCCATGCTGGCATTTATGCTCTACTCGAACCTCCTCCCATCCTTCGATATCTGACACTATCAGCATAATCCTCTATTCCCTTCTCCCTCATGGTCTTGTCTAGCCTCCCCTGAAATGCATCTATATTATTTGCTTAAACCACTCCCTGTGGTAGCGAGTTCCACATTTTCACCATTCTTTGGGTAATGAAGTTACTTCTAAATTCTCTATTGGATTTCTTGGTGGCTATCTTATATTGATGGCCTCTAGTTATGCCCTTTGCCACAAGTGGGAACATTCTCTCTGTATCTACTCTATCAAAACCTTTCATAATTTAAAAATACCTCTATTCGGTCACCCCCCCCTCAGCTATCACCTTTCAAGAAAAAAGAAACCCAGCCTGTTCATCCTTTACTGATAAATATAACCTCACATTTCTGGTATCATCCTTGTAAATCTTTGTTGCACCCTCTCTATGCCTCTATAAACCTTTTTATAATATGCTGACCAGAATTATACACAAGCATGCTCCAACGAAGGTTCGATACAAGTTTAGCATTACTTCTCTACTTTTCAATTCTATCCCTCTATAAATAAACCCTCGTGCTTGGTTTGCTTTTTTATGGCCTTATCAACCTGCGTCGCTACTTTTAGTGGTTTGTGTACTTGTATTTTTAAGTTCCCTTTGCTTTGCAACCCCATTTAGATACATATTTTCCATGCAATATGTGACCTCCTTATTTTTCTTAACAAAATCTTACACTTATCTGTATTGAAATCATTTACCAATTATATGTCCATTCTGCAAGTTTATTAAAGTCTTCTTGTAACGTGTTGCTGTCATCCTCAGTATTGACTATTCCCTACACCCACCCCCCCAATTTTGTGGCATCCGCAAATTTATTCCCCTCCCCCACTTATATAATTGTTCCTGTGTATAACTCGGGTCAGTGAACATGAGAACACGGCAGTAGAACCACAGCTGCTTCAGAGACCCCTCTCTTATTTCCACTGTCTCAAAGCTGCAGACTGTTCACTCCTTTCTTTCTCCAGTGCCTTCTATCACCTCTCTGTCTCTGTCTTCACCTGATCTTCCTCTTCTGGCCGCTTTGCTCAGAAACATGTTTTCCCGAGGCTTTTGTGTCAGCAAAGCACTTGTGGGGCCACGAGACTGGCTGCATGTTCGACCTCAGGCTAACTTTGCTTACCCATGATGCTAGTGTTAGCCACTTTCTCATTGTTTAGCACGAAATTCCGGCATAAAAGGAGCATTTATCTTCCAACAGACGTATATACAGAATATTAAACTCCAGTCTAATTATTCTGGGTTATTATCAGCATCAACAAACCCCCTAAAATACCATAATTAACATGGGTCAGGCCTGAGTGTGATTAATTGCAGAATCAGACCACTGCAGTGAAGTGTGAACTCGCTGGTGTCTCAGCAGGTCAGATGGACTGGTGAATCACTTTTCACTCAGGGCGCAGGGGAACGGCCTCTCCCCGGTGTGAAGCCACTCATGTTTCAGAAGGCCGGATGATTGTGTACACGTCTTACCTCAATGAGAGGATTTGAACGGGCTCTCGTCAACGGTCTTTGGAGCTCCTGAAGCTCTTCTCACTGTCGGAACATTTAAACGGTGCCTCCTCGCTGTGAACTCACCAGGGTCGCTGACCTCCCAAACCTCTTCCCGCAGTGAGAGCAGCTGAACGGCCTCTCCCCGGTTGATGCATCTTTAGTTCCTCAGTGCTTTTAAAGCTCCTCTTGCATTCGGGGCATTTATAGGGTCTCTCGTCAGTGTGAACTCGCTGGTGCACATGCAGGTAGGATAAATGAGTGAATGCCCTCCCACACACGGAGCAGGAGAACGGTCTCTCCCTGGTGTGAATCTGCTGGTGTGTCAGCAGATTGAATGACTGAGTAATCGCTTCCCACATACTGAGCAGGTGAACGGCCTCTCCCCAGTGTGAATTCGTTGGTGTACCAGCAGGGTGGATGAACAAGTGAATCGCTTCCCACACACGGAGCAGGTGAACGGCCTCTCCCCAGTGTGAACTCGCTGGTGTACCAGCAGGGCGGATGAACACGTGAATCGCTTCCCACACACTGAGCAGATGAACGGCCTCTCTGCAGTGTGAACTCGCAGGGTGTACCAGCAGGGCGGATGAATGAGTGAATCGTTTCCCACACACTGAGCAGATGAATGGCCAGTGTGACAGCGCTGGTGCTGTATCGGGTTGCTGGACCATTTAAAGCTCTGCTCACAGTCAGAGCATTGAAAAGGTCTCTCCTCGCTGTGAACCAACTCGTGTGACAACAGATTGTAAGACTGTGTAAACCTCTTCTCACAGTGAGAGCAGGCGAACGGTCTCTCCCTGGTGTCTCAGCAGTTTCCACGAGTGGTTAAATCCCTTCACACACACGGAGCAGATGAATGGCCATTTTCTGGTGTAACTGTGTTGATGAGTTTTTAGCTGAGACACAGAGTTTACTCTCGTCCCACAGTCCCCACATTGATGGGGTCTCTCCACAGTACGGCTGCACTTGTGTCTCCCCATGCTGGATGGTCGGCTGAAGGAGTGTCCACAAAGGGATCACGCGTAAGGTTTGTCCGTTCTCAGATTGCTGCTTTCCACTTCCATATGCCGACAATATTCAGGCCCTGACTCTGTCAGATCTTGACGTGATCTTTGCTTCAATCTTCCCTTCTGCACGTCCTCTCCATGTAATGCCCTGACATTACTAATGACTGTAAGTGCAGGAGAGAATTTCAGAATACACAATTTTCAATCTTACATTTTCTTTATGTTTTGCCCAAAATTGCTCTCCCTCCTCTCTGCACTGAAATCAAGATGTATCACAATCCCACTGTCCCTTTAACAACAACAACTTGTATTTATATAGTGCCTTCAATGTAGTAAATTGTCCCAAGGCATTTTACAGGAGTATTGCAACACAAACAATTTGACACTGAGCCACACAAGGAGAAATTAGGATATTTGATGTAGGTTTTAAGAATCATCTTAAAGCAGGAAAGAGAGGTAGAGAAGCAGAAGTTTAGGGAGGGAGTTCCAGAGCTTAGGGCCCAGGCAGCTGAAGGCACGGCCACCAATGGTTGAGTGATTATAATCAGGGATGCTCAAAAGGGCAGAATTAGAGGAGCAGAGACATCTCAGGAGGTTGTGGGGCTGGAGGAGATTACAAAGATAGGGAGGGGCGAGGCCATGGAGAGATTTGAAAATGAGGAGAATTTTGAAATCAAGGTGTTGTTTAACCGGGAGCCAATGTCGGTCAGCGAGCACAGGGGAGATAGGTGAATTGGACTTGGTGCGAGTTCGGACATGGGCAGCCGAGTTTTGGATGACCACAAGTTTACGTTGGGTAGAAAGTGGGAGGCCAGCCAAGAGTGAATTGGAATAGTCAAGTCCTGAGGTACCAAAAGCATGCATGTAGGGTTCAGCAGCGGATGAGCTGAAGAAGGCGGAGACGGGCGATGTTACAGAGATGGAAATAGGCAGTCCTAGTTAGACTGCGGATATGTGGTCGGAAGCTCATTTCGGGGATAAGTATGGCACCAAGGTTGCGAACAGTGTGGTTCAGCCTCAGACAGATGCCAGGGAGAGGGATGGAGTCAGTGGCTAGGGAACGGAGTTTGTGACGGGGACCGAAAACAATGGCTTTGGTCTTCCCAATATTTAATTGGAGAAAATTTGTGCTCATCCAGGACAAGCAATCTGCCAATTTAGAGGCCATGGAGGGATTGAGAGAAGTGGTAGTGAGGTAGAGCTGGATGTCATCAGTGTACATATGGAAACTGTTGCTTTGGTTTTGGATAATATCACCAAGGGGCAGTATATAAATGAGAATTAGGGGGCCAAGGATAGATCCTTGGGGGACACCATAGGTAACGATGCGGGAGCAGGAATTACATAGGATTACATCGGATATACGACACAGAAGCAGGTCATTTGGCCCCACTAGACCCGGCAGCGTTAATGCTCCACTCGAGAATCCTCCCATCTTTCCTCATCTAAATCTATCTGCATAACCCTCGATTCCCTTCTCCCTCATATGCTTGTCTCGTCTCTCCTTAAATGTATCTATACTATTCACTTCAACCACTCCCTGTGGTAGTGAGTTCCACATTCTCACCACTCTTTGGGTAAAGAAGTTTCTTCTGAATTCCCTATTGGATTTCTTGTTGACTATCTTATATTGATAGCCTCTAGTTATGCTCTTCCCCAGTAATAGAAACATTCTCTCTCTATCCACTCTATCAAAACCTTTCATAATTTAAAAGACCTCTATTAGGTCACTCCTTGGCCTTTTTCAATAGAAAAGAGACCCAGCCTGTTCATCCTTTCCTGATATGTATACCCTCACATTTCTTGTATCATCCTTGTAAATCTTTTCTGCACCCTCTCCAATGCCTCTATATCCTTTTTATATGGTGACCAGAACTGTATACAGTATTCTAAGTGTGGTCTGACTTCCCTACATTTCAACTCTATACCTCTAGAAATAAACCCGAGTGCTCAGTTTGCCTTTTTATGGCCTTGCTAACCTGTGTCGTAACTTTTAGTGATTGGTGTATTTGTACTCTGAGATCTCTTTGTTCCTCTACCTCACCCAGACTCGCTCCCTTCCAGTAATAAGTGACCTCCCTATTCTTCCCACCAAAATGTAATACCTCACAGTTATCTGTGTTGAACTACATTTACCAATTATATTCCCATTCTGCAAGTTTATTAATGTCCTCCTCTAATTTGTTGAAGGCATCCCCAGTATTGACTATTGCTCCCAATTTGGTGTCATCCGCAAATTTAGAAATTGTGTTTTTGATTCCAAAGTCTAAATTGTTAATGTAAATTGCGAACATGTGGTCCCAGCACTGATCCTTGTGTAACACCACTGCCCACCTTCTCCCACTGTGGATAGCTACCCTTTACCCCTACTCTCTGCTTTCTGTCTTGAAGCCAGCGAGCTATCCATTCTGCTACTTGTCACCTGACTCTGAAGAGAAGCCATTGCAGGTGATTCTCTGGCTACAATTAGATAAGAATGGAACCAGGCGAGTGCACACCCACCCAGCAGGATGATGGTGGAGAGGCATTGGAGGAGGATGCAGTGGTCAACCGTATCAAAGGCTGCAGACAAGTCAAGAAGGATGAGAAGGGATAGTTTACCTTAGTCACAGTCACAAACAATGTCAGTTGTGACTTTGATGAGAGCTGTTTCAGTACTATGGCAGGGTTGGAAACCTAATTTGATGGATTCAAACATGGAGTTGCGGGAAAGATGGGAATGGTTTGGGAGGTGACAACATGTTGACGATCTTTGGAGAGGAATGGAAGGTTGGAGATGGGGTGGTAGTTTGCAAGAATGGAGGAGTCAAGGGTTGTTTTTTTGTGGAGCGGGGTGATGACAGATGTGAGGGAAAAGGGGACTGTACGTGAGGGGAGAGAACCATTAACAATGGCAGCGGACATTGGAGCCAGAAAAGGAAGTTGGGTAGTCAGCATATTGGTGGGAATAGGGTCGAGGCAGCAGGAAGTGGGTCTCATGGACAAGATGAGCGTGGAGAAGTCATGAGGGGAAATTGGAGAGAAACTAGAAAAAGATATGAGTTTAGGGCTAGGGTAGGAGGGAAGTTCAGAGGAAGTTTGGCCCAGTGGGCTAGGGGGAGGAAGGGAAGTGGCAGAGGCGGCTGAACGGATGGTCTCAATCTTTGAGACAAAGAAGGCCATGAGCTCCTCTCACATTGTCGGAGGAGAGGGTGGAGACTGAGGAGAGTGGTTTAAGAAGATGGTTAGCCATGGACAATAGAAGCCGGAGTTTATTTTTACATTCCAGAATGACTCTGGAATAGTGTTCCTGGAATTAAACACAAGACAGAGACAGAGACAGGGTCAATGAGTGCAGTACATTTGATGTAGTCTATGTAGATTTCAGCAAGGCTTTTGATAAGGTCCCACATGGCTGACTGGTCATGGTAGTAAAAGCTCGTCGGATCCAGGGCAAAGTGTCAAGTTGGATCCAAAATTGGCTCAGAGGCAGGAAGCAGAGGGTAATGATTGATGGGTGTTTTTGTGACTGGAAGACTGTTTCCAGTGGGGTTCCGCAAAGCTCAGTACTGGAACCTTGCTTTTTGTGGTATATATCAATGATTTAGAATTGAATGTAGGGGGTATGATTAAGAAGTTTGCAGATGATACAAAAAATTGGCTGTGTGGTTGATAATGAAAAAGAGCGTTGTAGACTGCAGGAAGGTATCAATGGACTGGTCAGGTGGGCAGAATAGTGGCAAATGGAATTCAATCCAGAGAAGTGTGAGGTGATGCATTTGGGGAAGGCTAACAAGGCAAGGAAATACATAATAAATGGTAGGACACTGAGAAGCGTAGAGGGACTTTGGAGGGCATGTCCACAAATCCCTGAAGGTAGCAGGACAGATAGATAAGGCATACAGGGTACTTGCTTTTATTAGCCAAGGTAGCATACAAGAGCCAGGGAGGTTACACTTGAACTGTATAAAACACTAGTTAGGCCACAGCTAGAGTACTGTGTGCAGTTCTGGTCACCACATTACAGGAACGATGTGATTGCACTAGATAGGGTACAGAGGAGATTTCTGAGGATGTTGCCTGGACTGCAGAATTTTAGCTACGAGGAAAGATTGGATAGGCTGGGGTTGTTTTCTTTGGACCAGAGGAGGCTGAGGGGAGACCTTATTGAGGTGTATAAAATTATGAGGGGCCTAGATAGAGTGGATAGGAAGGACCTATTTCCCTTAGCAGAGGCGTCAACAACCAGGGGGCATAGATTTAAAGTAATTGGTAGGAGGTTTAGAGGAGTTTAGAGGGGAAGTGTTTTCACCCAGAGGATGGTGGGGGTCTGGAACTCACTGCCTGAAAGGGTGGTAGAGGCAGAAACCCTCTCCACTTCTAAATAGTGCTTGGATGTGCACTTGAAGTGCAGTAATATGGACCAAGAGCTGGAAAGTGGGATTAGGCTGGATAACTGCTTGTCGGCCGGCACGGACATGATGGGCTGAATGGCCTCCTTCCGTGCCGTAAATTTCTATACAATGATCATGAGGCAGTTTAAAAAAACAGTCCCTGACCAGAGATTGCTGGATGCTGACACTCGTTGCTCACAAAGATAGCATGTCCCATTCCTCAGGCTGTAGGAATTCACAGAACAATGGCAATGTATCTTGGAGCAGAGACGGTTAAGTGGAGATGTGATAGAGGTGCTTTTTTTTTTTAAGAGCAAACAAGGAGAAAATATTGTCAGTGGAAGGATGGCTGGTAATGAGAAGACACAGATTTTAGATAATTGGCAAAAGAATCCAGAGGGGGAATGAAGAGACAGTTTTTACGCAGTGAGTTTTTATGTTTTGGAATGCACTGCCTGAATGGTTGGCAGAAGCAGATTCAATATTAACTTTCAAAAGGAAATTGGATATATAGTTGAAAGCAGAAATTTGCGGGGCTGTGGGGAAAGAGCAGGGGAGCGGGACTAATTGCGTAGCTCTTTCAGAGAGCTGGCATTAGCATGATGGGCCGAAAGGCATCCTACTGTGCTCTGATTCTGTAACATCAGCTCCTCTCTGCACACTAGCACGGAGAGAACATGGAAGAATCTTTAAATCCAGCCCACTTATTGGGGATTCTTAACATTAACAAGCCCCAGTTGCCTGAATGTGTTCAGTCCTGGATGTGTTTAAAAGCATTGGAAATAATGCAATTGAACCACTGCAGTCATGATGTGGAAATTCTGGTGTGTCAGCAGGTGAGATACCCCAGTGAATCCCTTTCCACACACTGAGGTTGACTTAAATGATCCAGAGTCCAAGGGTTTTGGACATCAGGTAATCAAGCTTACAAGAACATAGATTGTGATAATTCCCTCAGTCTGCAGAATAGAAGTACAGTGGCTTCACAGGCGATCTTCTGGAGTCTGTTCCAACTGACAATGACTTAAATTCAGGGAATGGGATTGTTTGGACCTATCCATTGACCGTCTCCTGAACTCCTGTTAATTCCGGGAGTTTTGTCCATCTGTGACCAGACTATAACCACAAGCCCGTCTGGTTATCGCACCTATACGGTCCCTGAGGTTATTATTAGATTCACACCCAGACACTGGGCCTTTACTGTCTAGCACTTCATCCCATAACATGGGGCTCAGTAATGTTTCATTCCTCAGAAAATCATCATCATAAGCAGTCCCTCGGGGTCGATGATGACTTGCTTCCAGACCAAAGATGAGCACCCAGGTGACCGATGAACTCATTTTAAACGGTTTAAACATTTTAAAATGCCTGTGCCTGAATTATTTTAATGTGAGCTGGCCGTTGCACACCAGCCACCACACGGACTGGACGGAGCAAGGTCTTGGTCCAGTGGTAAGGGGATCCAAGACAACTGGAGACCAGGCTCTGCCACATGTGCCAATACATACACACAATCTCAAACATACTCCTACTGTCCTCCTTCCTCCCTCCTTCCACAGGGCCCCTCTCTATCTCTATATCCCTGGATCCTTCCACAGGGCCCCTCTCTATCTCTATATCCCTGGATCCTTCCACAGGGCCCCTCTCTATCTCTATATCCCTGAATCTTTCCACAGGGTCCCTCTCTATCTCTATATCCATGGATCTTTCCACAGGACCCCTCTCTATCTCTATATTCCTGGATCATTCCACAGGACCCCTCTCTATCTCTATATCTCTGGATCTTTCCACAGGGCCCCTCTCTCTCTATATCCCGGGATCCTTCCACAGGGCCCCTCTCTATCTCTATATCCCTGGATCTTTCCACAGGACCCCTCTCTATCTCTATATCCCTGGATCATTCCACAGGACCCCTCTCTATCTCTATATCCCTGGATCTTTCCACAGGACCCCTCTCTATCTCTATATCCCTGGATCCTTCCACAGGGCCCCTCTCTATCTCTATATCCTGGGATCATTCCACAGGGCCCCTCTCTATCTCTATATCCCTGGATCTTTCCACAGGACCCCTCTCTATCTCTATATCCCTGGATCCTCACACAGGGCCCCTCTCTATCTCTATATCCCTGGATCTTTCCACAGGACCCCTCTCTATCTCTATATCCCTGGATCTTTCCACAGGACCCCTCTCTATCTCTATATCCCTGGATCCTTCCACAGGGCCCCTCTCTATCTCTATATCCCTGGATCCTTCCACAGGACCCATCTCTATCTCTATATCCCTGGATACCATTAACTAACAATATTATCGATCTCAGTCTTGAAAGCTCCAATTATCCCAGCATTCACAGCCATTTGGGGAGATAATTCCAGTTTTGTTTACAGCCTTTTATATGAAAAAGTGTTTCCTGATTTCCCTCCTAAATGGCCTAGCTCTAATTTTAAGATTATTTCCCTTCATGATAAAATAGTTTCTCCATATCTAACCTATCGAATCCTTTGAACATTTAAACACGCTAATCTGTAGCTCAATGTTTTTATTTACTTGATATTGGCACTAATGTGGATCAGAACTGTGCCCCCTATATTCTAGGAAAAAGCAAGGTTTCTGGGAGATATGACTATGTTGAACTGAGGACTGTACACAGCTGGGTTATATCATTGTGTTGTAATCAATGCTCCTATCACAGTGTCCTGACCTAACTCTCATTACTTTCCACAACTTCAAACCATTAGCTTCCTCTTACAACCAGGCTTTAAAAAACCCAAGCTCGGTGGCACCAATTACTTCCTGATTTATTTTGCTTTCTAATGTTTTTAACCATCCTTTGTTCCTGTGTATCTCAAACCATTAATTTCTCAACAAGAAAAAATGAGCTTGTTAGCTGTAGTTAAAGCTTTGATACTTAACTCACTCCAACTGTTTTTTTTTAAACTTTGTTTTAAAATGAGAGGACCTGCTCATACTTTTTTTTTTTAAAGTGAAAATTAGTGGCGATAATTAACCTCTGCGTTTGTAATCATGGGTCAGATATTTGAAGTGTTTTACGTCTCTTGTTTTCTCATCCCTATAAATAGTTTCAGAACTTGTTAACGTGAAGTATTACCATGAAGGAACACAGTGCTAAGTTGTTTATACTGTTGGTTGCTAATCCAAAGCTGCAATTATCTTGCAGCTCCGATAACTTCATTTATTTAATATCATCAGAACAAGTAAAGCACAACGACATACTGCTCAGCTTAACAGAAGCTCAACATATTTCTGGTGCCATAAATATAAGATAGTCACTAATAAATCCAGGAGGAAACTCAGGAGAAACTTCTTTACTCAGAGAGTGGTTAGAATGTGGAACTCACTACCACAAAGAGTCGTTGAGGTGAATAGCACAGATGCATTTAAGGGGAAGCCAGATAAACACAAGGGACAAAGCTATACAAAGTTATTTTCATCGGGTTAATTAAAGTAGGGTCAAAAGAGGTTCGAATGGAGCATAAACACCAGTATAGACTGGTTGGGCCGAATGGCCTGTTTCTGTGCTGTATATTCTATGTAATAGCATGAAAAGTCAAATAAAGGGAATTATCAGCACAACAGTTTGAAAGATTATCAGCAGTACAAGAATTTATAAAACATTCATCCGTTCCATGTTCATGTGGGCCCAGCTTTCTGCAGGGCCCTGTGTTACAGAACAGTGTGAACTCGCTGGTGTGTCAGCAGAGTCAAGGACCGAGGGAATTCTTTCTCACACACAGAGCAGGTGAACAGTCTCTTTCCCGCTCTCTCCAGCTGGTGTCTCTTCAGCTCCTGGGACCGTTTAAACTTGTTTCCCAATGCCCGAACGTTTCACTGGCCTGTTCCCAGTGTGAACTCACTGGTGTGTCCGCAGGTGGGTCAGCCGAGTGAATCACTTCCCACACACAGAGCAGATGAACGGCCTCTCCCCAGTGTGAACTCGCTGGTCTGTCAGCAGAGTCGAGGACTGAGTGAAGCTCTTCCCACACACAGAGCAGGTGAACGGCCTCTCCTCAGTGTGAACTCGCTGGTGTGTCAGCAGAGTCGAGGATCGAGTAAATCCCTTCCCACACACGGAGCAGTGAAATAGTCTGTCCCCACTGTGATCACGCTTGTGTGCCATCAGATTCCCGAAGCTTTTAAAGCTCTTCCCACAGTCAGAACATTTAAAAGGTCTCTCATCGGTGTGAACAAGCTGGTGTCCTTTCAGATTCCCGGAGCATTTAAAGCTCTCCCCACAAACAGAACATGTGAACGACCCCTCATCAGTGTGAACTCGCTGGTGTCCCTTCAGATCCCCAGAGCTTTTAAAGCTCTTCCCACAGTCAGAACATGTAAATGGTCTCTTATCAGTATGAGTTCGCCGGTGTGTCATCAGGTGGGATGTCCGAGTGAATCTCTTCTCACACACGAAGCAGGTGAACGGCCTTTCCCCAGTGTGAGCACGCTGGTGTGTCAGCAGGGTGGAGGAGAGACTGAATCTCTTCTCACACACGGAGCAGGTGAATGGCCTCTCCCCAGTGTGAGCACGCTGGTGTGTCAGCAGGGTGGAGGAGAGACTGAATCTCTTCTCACACACGGAGCAGGTGAATGGCCTCTCCCCAGTGTGAGCACGCTGGTGTGTCAGCAGGTTCCCGAAGCTTTTAAAGCTCTTCACACAGTCAGAACATTTAAATGGTCTCTCGTCAGTGTGAACATTCTGGTGTGTCAGCAGGCTGGATGACTGTTTGAATCCCTTCCCGCACATGGAGCAGGTGAACAGTCTCTGTCCAGCTCCCTCCAGCTGGAATTGCTTCAGCTCCTGAGACCTTTTAAAGCTTTTCCCACGGTCAGAATGTTTCACCAGCATGTCCCCCCCCATGAACTCACTGGTGCCTCAGCAGGTGGGATGACTGAATGAACTCCTTCCCGCACACGGAGCAGGTGAACAGAATCTCTCCTATTCTCTCCAGCTGATGTCCCTTCAGATCCTGGGAACTTTTAAATCTCGTTCCAAAGTCAGACCATTTAATTGGTTTCTCATCACTGTGCATAAACTGGTGTCTCAGGAGGGTGGAAGAATAAGTGAATCGCTTCAAAAACACGAAGCAGGTCAACCGACCCTCATCAGAGTGGACATGCTGGTGTCTCAGCAGCACGGATGGTGCAATTAATCCCTTCCCACTAATGGAGCGGGTGAACGGTCCCTCCCTACTGCAAATTCACTGGTGTTAATCGCAGCGGATGATCGAGTGAATCCCATCCCTCACACAAGCAGGTGAATAGGCTCCCTCAGTGTCTCGGCGCTGGTGTCTCTTTGGGTACTTGTAGATTTTGAAGGCCTTCCCACACTCAGATTGAAAAGGTCTGTCATGAGTGTGAACTCGCTAATATGCCAGATGATTCGAGGACCGATTGAATTAGGTCCTGATGAATCGTGTGACTCTGTCAGATCTTGACGTGATGTTTGTTTTGAGTTTACAGTTGGTAAATGCTCCTCTTCTAAAACCCTGTAAAAGGAGTGCAGATAAAATTCAATACAGTGAGGTGGTCCATTTTGGTCGGAAGAATGAGAGACAATACATTCCAAATGGTACAATGTTAACAGGATGGAAGAAGAGAGAGACCTGCGGATGCCTGTGCAAAATTCTTTGGAGGTGGCAGGACAGGTTAACAAAGCCAGGAATTGATGCTAAATCTATATAAAACACTACTGCATCTCGCTCTCCAACCAGTATTCCGTTCTGAGTACTGGTGAGGGTGAGGAATATAGCCAGGGCCAAATCCATGTCACCACGAGTGGCTCAGCTGTACAGCGGGGGAGGGAGGAAGGAGGAAGATAGGAAAAGCAATAGTGGTAGGGACTTCGATAGTCAGGGGAGCAGACAGGTGTTTCTGCGGCCACAGATGTGACTCCAGGATGGTATGTTGCCTCCCTGGTGTTAGGGTTAAGTATGTCACTGAATGGTTGCAGAACATTGTGAGGAGGGAGGGTGAACAGCCAGAGGTCGTGGTCCAAGTTGGTACCAACGACAGAGGTAGAAACTGGATGAGATCCTGCAGGCATTATAGGGAGTTAGGAAAGAGATTAAAAAGCAGGACCTCAAAAGTAGTAATCTCCAGATTACTCCCGGTGCCATGCGCGAGCGAGTATTGAAATAGTAGGATAGAGCCGATGAATGCATGGCTGGAGAGATGCTTCAGATTCCTGGGGCATTAGGACCGTTTATGTGGGAGGTGGGACCTGTACAGGCCAGACGGGTTGCACCTCAACAGAGCCGGCACCAATATCCCTGCGGGGAGGTTTGGTAGTGCTATTGGGGAGGGTTTAAACTAAGTTGGCAGGAGGATGGACACCAGGATGTAAAATTATAAAGGAAAAACAAAGGGCACAAAGGATTGGGAGAGACGGATAGCACCAAAGCAAGAAATAGTAAGGTATTAGGTGGGGTCAGACTAAGAGAGAACACAGAATGGTCTAAGATGGGTTTATGGTGTATGTATGTAAACACATGAAGCATAGTAAACAAGGCTGGTGAGCTGCAGGGAATATGATGTCATGGCAATAACGGAGACCTGGCTCAAAAAGGGCAGGATTGGGTATTAAATATTCCTGGATATAGGAGTTCAGGAAAGATAGGGAAGGACAGATAGGAGGTGATGTGGCAGTATTGGTTAAGGAGAATGTTACAATGCTGGAGAGAGAGGATGTCCTGGAGGGGTCAAGGACAGAATCTATATGGCTATGGTTAAGAAATAATAGAGGTTACACAATAGGTGTATTGTAAAGGCCACCAACTAGAGGGAAAAATATGGGACATGATGTACACCAGCACGGACACGATGGGACAGATAGCCCCATTCTGTGTCGTCATTTTTCTATGATTCTAAGGTTTATAAAAACATAAGAAATAGGAGCAGGAGTAGGCCATAGGGCCTCTCGAACCTGCTCCGCCATTTAATACAAACATGGCTGATCTGATCAAGGACTCGGGTCCACTTCCCTGCCCGTTCTCCATAACCCCTTATCATTTAAGAAACTGTCTATTTCTGTCTTAAATTTATTCAATGCCCCAGCTTCCACAGCTCTCTGAGGCAGAGAATTCCACAGATCCACAACCCTCTGAGAAGAAATTTCTCCTCATCTCAGGTTTAAATGGGCAGCCCCTTATTCTAAGATTATGCCCTCTAGTTCTAGTTCCCCCTATCAGTGGAAACATCCTCTCTGCATCCACCTTGTCAAGCTCCCTCATAATTTTATATGTTTCGATAAGATCACCTCTCATTCTTCTGAACTCCAATGAGTAGAGGCCCAACCTACTCAACCTTTCCTCATAAGTCAACCCCCTCTTCTCCAGAATCAACCTTGTGAACCTTCTCTGAACTGCCTCCAAAGCAAGTATATCCTTTTATAAATATGGAAGCCAAAACTGCACGCAGTATTCCAGGTGTGGCCTCACCAATACTCTGTACAACTGTAGCAAGGCTTCCCTGCTTTTATACTCCATCCCCTTTGCAATAAAGGCCAAGATTCCATTGGCTTTCCTGATCACTTGCTGTACCTACATATTAACCTTTTGTGTTTCATGCACAAGTGCCCCCAGGTCCCGCTGTTGCAGCACTTTGCAATCTTTCTCCATTTAAATCATAACTTGCTCTTTGATTTTTCCTGCCAAAGTGCATGATCTCACACTTTCCAACATTATGGGGGAGCAAATTTGCAGAGAGATGCAAGAACTACAGCGACACTCAGATTCCCCACACCAGGTGTGTAGGACGATTCTATAGTAAGTTATCAGCATCCAGACACAACCCAAACCCAGCACTGGTCCATGAATGGGAACACCCGATTGGCACAGTCCTCCCATGGGACTACCTGTAAAACTCTGAATCGCGTCCTGGAATCTAACCACAGGTACCTGGGCTGTACAACAATTGTTCTCAGTCCATTGAAACCGAGTTGAGGGCCTGTGTCATTAACAGAATGTCACAGTGACCAGATGCTGATGTATCTGAGCGAGCGACAATGTATCTCTCGATCACCAGCCACAGGATTCTGGAGAATTCAACACATCGAAACAAAATAACCCATTTTTGAAATGTCTCCTTTCACACTCCTCCCCCGCTGCCTGCAATAGATACACTTTGCGACACTCCTCAGTCAGGCTGTGTTTCCACTGTTCACTGTCCAAGAACAGACACTGTGAGATTGGAACTGAATCAGGAACATTCACTACTAATTTGGGGGAAGAAAGCAGCACTGATTTGAAAGAGCGAGGTGATTTACTTTCTCTGTTACCTTACACTGTACACTCAGCCCAAGAATGGCCTCCCCCTTCCACCACTCACTCCATGTTCCACAACTAGTTCCTGCTCCACTCTGCCCCTTACAAACAGCCCCCGACTGCCGCTGAACTTACCCCGACACAAAGCCCATCTGTGGACACAGTCCCAATGCGATGAGCTGCTGGAAGGAGGCTGCTGTTTGCTCCCTTACTCGGGCCCGGGATATCTGCACTCCCTGATGTGTTCAACGATCATCAGCCGAGCACAGAGGAAACGGCAGCCGCTGACAGAGCTGAAGGAGGGGAGCTCGCCTGGGCCCTTCCCGTCGGTTTAAACACTGTGTGGGGA
The DNA here is from genome assembly GCF_044704955.1 of Pristiophorus japonicus. Taxonomy (NCBI): domain Eukaryota; kingdom Metazoa; phylum Chordata; class Chondrichthyes; family Pristiophoridae; genus Pristiophorus; species Pristiophorus japonicus. The sequence continues at coordinate 218,223,166 of NC_091985.1, forward strand.
GGGGAGGAGCAGCATGTATTTAGCGCATGCTCAGACCATCTTTTTGTCACAAATTAAATTAGAAAAAATGGGATTGTTTCACAAGTTGCTTTTATCACTCATAGGGCCCAAGTTTCCACATGATTTGCACCTGATTTTTAGGAGCAACTGGTGGAGAACGGACTATCTTAGAAATCGCAATTCTCCACATTTTTTTTTCTGCAGTTCTAGTCAGGTAGAACAGTTCTACTTTGGAACAGAATTTTTTTCTTCAAAAGGGGGCATGTCCCGCCACTGATGCCTGATTTCAAAGTTTCCACAGTGAAAACGTACTCCAAACTAAGTTAGAATGGAGCAAGTGAAGATTTTTGTAGAACTGAAAAAATCTGTTCTACACATTAAAAAATCAGGCGCAGGTTACAAATTAGGCGTCCAGAACGAGGTTGGGGGGGGGGGGGGGGGAAGGGAAGTCATTAAATTCTACAATAAATCCTTATTTATACTTCTACAAATATTATACAAATAAATCCAACCTGAATAAACATTTATAAGCAAAGAAAAGATTAAATAAACCATCTTCCTACCTGTGTGAAGGCACGGAGAATGCTGCAGTCAGCCTGAGGCGCCCGTTCTTCCCGCGGGGGGGGGGGGGAGGAGAGGAGGCGCCCGTTCTTTCCCACGGGGGGGCGGGGGGAGGAGGCGCCCGTTCTTCCCGCAGGGGGCGAGGAGGCGCCCGTTCTTCCCGCGGGGGGGGGGGGAGAGGAGGCGCCCGTTCTTTCCCACGGGGGGGCGGGGGGAGGAGGCGCCCGTTCTTCCCGCAGGGGGCGAGGAGGCGCCCGTTCTTCCCGTGGGGGGGGGGGGGGAGGAGGCGGCGCCCGTTCTTCCCGCGGGTGGGGGGGGAGGCAGTGAGAAGGCTGCAAGTGCTGATGTGCTGATGGCAATGTGCGTTTATTAAAAAAAATTTCAAAAATTAAACAGCGACAAAGAACTACAAAAATGGCCGAGTGCCAATGTTTTTTTCACACTGCGCGTGCGCGAACGCTCCAACACACAGCATTGCCGGCAGGGAAAAAACTAATTGAAATAGTACCCGCCCCCTCCCACTTACAAAATCGGCGCGAGTGTAGGCTCCGCCCCCCTGGGCACCGCGCCAGGCAGACAAAGAGCTGCAGAACGCTCCAGAATCGCGATTTTTTTTTTAGGCACCGTTTTAGGCGCGAAAAACGGGCGCCCAGCTCGGAGGGGCCCCCGTTTTTTATCGTGTGGAAACTTGGGCCCATTAAATGGGCCACATTGAGAGCATGTTAGTTATCATCCGAATTACTGAATAAACAATTGTGTGAGCCTGACACTGGAGTAAGAGTGACTAACCTGTTCTATTTGTTCCGTCAGTCTCTGGTGTGAGTGTTTCCCTGTCAGTTTCTAATAGGCGGATGTGGGTTTTACTTGCATATTATTGTTCAGATACGTGGATGTGGGTTTCATACTGTACCGGTCAGTTTCTGTGATGTGAATGTGGGTTTTACTCTGTACCTGTCAGTTTCTGGTATGTGAGTGTGGGTTTTATTCTGAACCTGTCATTTTCTAGTATCTGAGTGGGATTTATTCTGTATCTGTCAGTTTCTGGTATGTGTGCATTGGTTTTATTCTGTATCTGTCAGCTTCTGGTATGTGAGAGTGTGTTTTATCCTATATCTGTGATTTTTTTTCTCTCATTATATTGGATGAATGCGATTCAGAAATATTTTGAGTAGAGACGAGCTATTAGTACATAATATAAACCATATGTGTCTGTGGTACAGTGAGTGAGTGTGGGATTCACTCTGTATCTGTCATAAATGCAAGTGTTTGTTGTTGCTGTAGAAATGAAGCTTTTCAGTTACTTACGGTGGCTAACATTTACGCAGAAGAAAATGTCAGAAGCAGCCTCGTGGATAACCATCAGGAAAGTGCTGTTACTGGTGAGATCACGATGTGCTCGATACAAACTTGGCTAATAACTCTAGAGGTGATGGAAAAGAAAGCAACATTTGAGCGAGATGAGAAAACATAATCAGCACAAGGAGCCCAATCAGAGAGCTGGTGGGCAAGAAGCAGTGAGCTCCTGTTTACTGCCCGATGCTATTTCCAAAACAATGGGGAAGAACAGTCCCTGGATCTGTGAACTTGAGGAGGCCTTTCAGCACATGGAACCTGGAGGCAAATCATACCTTCGAGCCTGTTACATAAGGAACAGGAGGAGGCCATTCAGTCCCTTCGAGCCTGTTACATAAGGAACAAGAGGAGGCCATTCAGTCCCTCGAGCCTGTTACATAAGTAACAGGAGGTGGGCATTCAGCACCTCAGCCTTGCTAATAAAGGAATTGGTGGAGGCGATGCATCGACTGGATACTGTTACACAGGAATAGGGAGGCCATCTATCCTCTGGAGCCTTTCACATCGGAACAGGGGTAGGCCATTCAGACCCTCAAGCATGTTATGTAGGAACTGGAGGAGGCCATTCAGCCCACCGACAATGTTATAGGAACTGGAAGAGGCCAATAAGCCAGTCGCACATGTTATATTGGAACTGGAAGAGGCCACTCATCCCATCTAACTTATTACACAGGAACAGGAGGTGGCTGTTCAGCACCGAATGTTGTTAGACAGGAACAGGATGAGGCCATTCGTCCCCTTGAGCCTGTTACATTGGATCAGGAGGATGCCATTCAGCCCTTCCATTCTGTGATGTGGGAAGAAGAGTCCATTCAGCCTCTCTAACATTAGAAACACAAGAAAACCACTCAGCCTTTGATTCTGTGACATGGGAACAGCAGGACGTTTTTCATCCCCTCGAGCTTCTTACATTAGGAACAGGAGAAGACCACTCAGTCCCTCGGGTCTGTTACATAGGAATAGGAGTAGGCCAATTCCACCCCTCGGAACTGTTAACCAGGAACAGGAGGTGACCATTCATCCCCTCAAGCCTGTTACAGAGGAATTGGAGGAGGCCATTCAGCCCCTCCTGCATGTTATATAGGAGCAGGAGGAGGCCATTCAGCTCTTCGAGCTTATTATATTAGGAACTGGAGAAAGCCATTCAGCTCCTCAAGCCTATTACATTAGGAACTGGAGAGGGTCATTCAGCTCCTCGAGCCTATTACATTAGGAACTGGAGCGGGTCATTCAGTTGCTCGAGCCTATTACATTAGGAACTGGAGAGGGCCATTCAGCTCCTCGAGCCTATTACATTAGGAACTGGAGAGGGCCATTCAGCTCCTTGAGCCTATTACATTAGGAACTGGAGAGGGCCATTCAGCTCCTCGAGCCGATTATATTAGGAACTGGAGAGGGCTATTCAGCAACTGGATTTAAAAAGCAATAGGATGATGCAATTCTGCCCCTTGGGTCTGTTACATTAGGAATAGGACAAAGGCAATCATCCCCATGGGATTGTTTCATGGGAACAGGAGGAGGCCATTCAGCCCCTCAAGCTTGTTACATAGGAACTGGAGGAGGCTATTCAGCCCCTGGAACCTGTTACATCAGAACTAAAGGAGGCCATTCATCCCATTCTAGCCTGATACATAGGTACAGGAGGAGGTCATTCTGCCCCTAGAGGTGGTACATATGAACAGGAGGAGGCCAATAAGCCCCTCGTGTTTATAACATTAGGAACACGAGAAGGCCACTCAGTATCTCCAGTCTGTTAAATTAGGAACAGGAGACGGTTATCAGCCCCCTCGGGCCTGTTACACAGGAATAGGAGGCGGCCATTCAGCACCACAAACATGTTTAATTCGGATAACCTGTCTGTGTACCCGCACACTGTGATCGGTACCGTACCTACTGTGTGTGAGAAGGAGCTGGTTGCACTGTTCCTTATGTCTCAGGTGGAGGAAACTTCACATTTGTTCCGGTTCCTTCAATTCCTTGCCTGTAGGAGGATAAGGTACCTCTGATCATTCAAGAACAGGAGAGGTAGAAAAGACTAAAGTGATGAATGTAATCGTTCAATTAATATTCATTATGAACATTCACAAAGGGAAGCCAGCGATACAAACAGTGTCAGTGTCTGACTCCACTGCAGTACTGCAGTACTGAGCTTCTGCACACCAAGTGTGTTGGGCAGATTTACAGCAATTTACTGACATCCAGACACAACCCAACCCCTGCTTCAGGAATGGGACTACCCGATGGAGCACGGACTTTTACACAGCTCAGATTGCTACTCCCTTCTCCCAGGGCACTAACCGTTCAACCAGAAACAAAGAGCCGCTGTTTAAAACGTGTCCTTCACATTTCTCACCCGGTGCCTGCAATAGATGCTCCTTGTATAAATCCTCACTGTCCGGCTCTGCTTCCACCGCTCGTTGTCCAATGACAACAAACATGGTGAGACTGGAACTAAAGCAGGAACGTTCACTACTGGTTTACAGGGAGAAAGCAGCAATGACTGTAAACAGCAGATCCTTCCCATTCTGTCTCCCTTACCCGGGACACACGCTGTCCACACACAGCCCGAGAATGGCCTCTCCCTTCCCCCACTCACTCCACGCACTGAGACCAGTTCTTGCTCCACTCCGCCTGTTACACACATCCCCCGACTCCCCCTGAACTTCCCCCGGACTCAGTGCCGATCTCTGAGCCCATCTGCGGACACGCTCCCAAAGCGATGTGCTGCTGTAAGGAGGCTGCTGCTCGCTGCCTTACCCCGAGACCGCGGTGTGTCCATTCCCGGCTGTTTAAACCATCTTCTTCCGTTCACTGACTAAATGGCGCGCACAGGCTGGGCTGGGGGAGGGGAAGGCGCATGCGCTCTTCTGCTCACTGGAAATCGACTCAAGGTTCGGGGCTTAATCGCGCATGCGCAGCTCTGCAATAATTCAGCCTTCAAAAAGCAAAGTGCACTTTTCTCGATTTACTTTTATCAGAATCTGAGCTAAGGAACTGGGCCTGGGGGGCAAGGACAGAGAATGTTTAAAGCTGGGGGCCTTGCCCCTTTGAGATGCTCAATTTGTGATCATTCCGTGCAGGGTTTTTTTCTCTTCGTGAGCCTGTCCTCACAAAGCTATCCTGCAGAAACATCGGAGGGACGGCAGAGTAGGAGTGTTTGCTGGAACTGTGCAGGAGTTAATATCTGACAGAAACTGTCCCAGTTTAATTTAATCAGAGTGAAACATTCGGTCACTGAGAGTAATACCGAACGGCCCTGAGCTGCAAGATTACAGAGAGTACAACAGGCAAGCGAGGGTTAAATGTGGGACCTTGTTTCTCTCACTCTCTGACACTGTCCCGCAGTGTGGGACTAATAATGTGTCTGTCTGTGGTACAATATCAGTGAGAGAGGGGACTGCATCTTCTGTCCCTCCAATGGGATCTTTCAGGATAAAACCGGACCTCACAGGTCAGTCTAGAACTGATACTGTGCACGTTTCTGTGTCTCACCGTCCTGCCTCGCACTCCCCTGTCTCTCTCTCTCAGCCCACTCTTTCTCTCTCTGTCGCTTTCCCCTTTCTCTTGTACTGTCTGTGAAGGCGGGATTCTGTTATTTCGCGTGATGTGGAAACACTTATGAGTACAACACAATAGGAGCAGGGAGGTCTTACTGCAGTTGCACAGGGCCTTGGTGAGGTCACACCTTGAATGTTGTGTACAGTTTTGGTCTTCTAATCTGAGGAAGGATATTCTTGTTATTGAGAGAGTGCAGCAAAGGTTCACCAGACTGATTCCCGGGATGGCAGGACTGACATATGAAGAAAGACTGGATAGAATAGACTTATATTCTCTGGAATTTAGAAGAATGAGAGGGAATCTCATAGAAACATATAAAATTATGACGGGATTGGACAGGTTAGATGCAGGAAGAATGTTCCCGATGTTGGGGATGTCCAGAACCAGAGGTCACAGTCTAAGGATAAGGGGTAAGCCATTTAGGACCGAGATGAGGAGAAACTTCTTCACTCAGAGAATTGTTAACCTGTGGAATTTTCTACCACAGAAAGTTGTTGAGGCCAGTTCGTTAGATATATTCAAAAGGGAGTTAGATATGGCCCTGATGGCGTCGGCGAGAGGTGCGTGGAGAGACAGTCGGGACTTCGGTGAGAGGCCTATAAAAGGCACAGCAGGGAGTCCAGGGCCCAGAGTCGGTGAGAGGGATGTGGAGAGGCGTCGGGAGTTCATTGGTGAGGCCTATAAAAGGCACAGCAGGGAGTCCGGGGCCCAGCGTCGGCGAGAGGTGCATGGAGAGGCGTCGGGAGTTCGTTGATGAGGCCTATAAAAGGCACAGCAGGGAGTCCAGGGCCCAGCGTCGGCGAGAGGTGCATGGAGAGGCAGTCGGGACTTCGGTGAGAGGCCTATAAAAGGCACAGCAGGGAGTCCGGGGCCCAGAGTCCGCGAGAGGTGCGTGGAGAGGCGTGCCGGTGCAGCTATAGGGAGAAGGCAAAAAAGAAGTAGAAAGAAACAGAAAGGTGACATCACAGCCAAGGGGGTAAGTGATTGGCTGGTGATTGGGAGTAGTTTTTCGTTTTTCTTTTTTCTCTTCAAAAACAGTGAGTAAACTTTACCATTGTTGTTGCCTATCTAAGGGTTAAGTCATGGCAGGACAGCTCGGTCACATGTTATGCTCCTCCTGTACCATGTGGGAACTCAGGGACGACTCCAGTGTCCCTGACGACTACGTGTGCGGGAAGTGTATCCGCCTCCAGCTCCTGACGGACCGCGTTGTGGAGTTGGAGCTAAGGGTGGATTCACTCTGGAGCATCCACGATGCTGAGAATGACGTGAGTAGCACGTGTAGCGAGTTGGTCTTACCGCGGGTGAAGGGTCCACAGTCATATAGGGAATGGAAGACCAGCAGGAAGAGCAGTGCAAGGAAGGTAGTGCAGGGGTCCCCTGTGGTCATCTCCCTGCAAAACAGATACACTGCTTTGAGTACTGTTGAGAGGGATGACTCATCAGGGGAGGGCAGCAGCAGCCAAGTTCATGGCACTGTGGCTGGCTCTGTTGCACAGGAGGACAGGAAAAAGAGTGGGAGAGCGATAGTGATAGGGGATTCAATTGTAAGGGGAATAGATAGACGTTTCTGCGGCCGCAACCGAGACTCCAGGATGGTATGTTGCCTCCCTGGTGCAAGGGTCAAGGATGTCTCGGAGCGGATGCAGGACATTCTAAAAAGGGAGGGAGAACAGCCAGTTGTCGTGGTGCACATTAGTACCAATGACATAGGTAAAAAAAAGGGATGAGGTCCTACAAAACGAATTTAAGGAGCTAGGAGCTAAATTAAAAAGTAGGACCTCAAAAGTAGTAATCTCGGGATTGCTACCAGTGCCACGTGCTAGTCAGAGTAGGAATCGCAGGCTAGCGCAGATGAATACGTGGCTTGAGCAGTGGTGCAGCAGGGAGGGATTCAAATTCCTGGGGCATTGGAACCGGTTCTGGGGGAGGTGGGACCAGTACAAACCGGACGGTCTGCACCTGGGCAGGACCGGAACCAATGTCCTAGGGGGAGTGTTTGCTAGTGCTGTTGGGGAGGAGTTCAACTAATATGGCAGGGGGATGGGAACCAATGCAGGGAGACAGAGGGAAACAAAAAGGAGACAAAAGCAAAAGACAGAAAGGAGATTAGTACACGTGGAGGGCAGAGAAACCCAAGGCAAAGAACAAAAAGGGCCACTGCACAGCAAAATTCTAAAAGGACAAAGGGTGTTAAAAAAACAAGCCTGAAGGCTTTGTGTCTTAATGCAAGGAGTATCCGTAATAAGGTGGATGAATTAACTGTGCAAATAGATGTTAACAAATATGATGTGATTGGGATTACGGAGACATGGCTCCAGGATGATCAGGGCTGGGAACTCAACATCCAGGGGTACTCAACATTCAGGAAGGATAGAATAAAAGGAAAAGGAGGTGGGGTAGCATTGCTGGTTAAAGAGGAGATTAATGCAATAGTTAGGAAGGACATTAGCTTGGATGATGTGGAATCTATATGGGTAGAGTTGCAGAACACCAAAGGGCAAAAAACGTTAGTGGGAGTTGTGTACAGACCTCCAAACAGTTGTAGTGATGTTGGGGAGGGCATCAAACAGGAAATTAGGGGTGCATGCAATAAGGGTGCAGCAGTTATAATGGGTGACTTTAATATGCACATAGATTGGGCTAACCAAATTGGAAGCAATACGGTGGAGGAGGATTTCCTGGAGTGCATAAGGGATGGTTTTCTAGACCAATATGTCGAGGAACCAACTAGGGGGGAGGCCATCTTAGACTGGGTGTTGTGTAATGAGAGAGGATTAATTAGCAATCTCGTTGTGCGAGGCCCCTTGGGGAAGAGTGACCATAATATGGTGGAATTCTGCATTAGGATGGAGAATGAAACAGTTAATTCAGAGACCATGGTCCAGAACTTAAAGAAGGGTAACTTTGAAGGTATGAGGTGTGAATTGACTAGGATAGATTGGCGAATGATACTTAAGGGGTTGCCTGTGGATGGGCAATGGCAGACATTTAGAGACCGCATGGATGAACTACAACAATTGTACATTCCTGTCTGGCATAAAAATAAAAAAGGGAAGGTGGCTCAACCGTGGCTATCAAGGGAAATCAGGAATAGTATTAAAGCCAAGGAAGTGGCATACAAATTGGCCAGAAATAGCAGCAAACCCGGAATCTGGGAGAAATTTAGAACTCAGCAGAGGAGGATAAAGGGTTTGATTAGGGCAGGGAAAATGGAGTATGAGAAGAAGCTTGCAGGGAACATTAAGACGGTTTGCAAAAGTTTCTATAGATATGTAAAGAGAAAAAGGTTAGTAAAGACAAACGTAGGTCCCCTGCAGTCAGAATCAGGGGAAGTCATAACGGGGAACAAAGAAATGGCAGACCAATTGAACAAGTACTTTGGTTCAGTATTCTCTAAGGAGGACACTAACAACCTTCCAGATATAAAAGGGGTCAGAGGGTCTAGTAAGGAGGAGGAACTGAGGGAAATCCTTATTAGTCGGGAAATTGTGTTGGGGAAATTGATGGGATTGAAGGCCGATAAATCCCCAGGGCCTGATGGACTGCATCCCAGAGTACTTAAGGAGGTGGCCTTGGAAATAGCGGATGCATTGACAGTCATTTTCCAACTTTCCATTGATTCCGGATCAGTTTCTATCGAGTGGAGGGTAGCCAATGTAACCCCACTTTTTAAAAAAAGAGGGAGAGAGAAAACAGGGAATTATAGACCGGTCAGCCTTACATCGGTAGTGGGTAAAATGATGGAATCAATTATTAAGGATGTCATAACAGCGCATCTGGAAAGAGGTGACATGATAGGTCCAAGTCAGCATGGATTTGTGAAAGGGAAATCATGCTTGACAAATCTTCTGGAATTTTTTGAGGATGTTTCCAGTAGAGTGGACAAGGGAGAACCAGTTGATGTGGTATATTTCGACTTTCATAAGGCTTTCGACAAGGTCTCACACAAGAGATTAATGTGCAAAGTTAAAGCATATGGGATTGGGGGTAGTGTGCTGACATGGATTGAGAACTGGTTGATAGACAGGAAGCAAAGAGTAGGAGTAAATGGGTACTTTTCAGAATGGCAGGCGGTGACTAGTGGGGTTCTGTGCTGGGGCCCCAGCTATTTACATTGTACATTAATGATTTGGACGAGGGGATTAAATGTAGTATCTCCAAATTTGCGGATGACACTAAGTTGGGTGGCAGTGTGAGCTGTGAGGAGGATGCTATGAGGCTGCAGAGCGACTTGGATAGGTTAGGTGAGTGGGCAAATGCATGGCAGATGAAATATAATGTGGATAAATGTGAGGTTATCCACTTTGGTGGTAAAAACAGAGAGACATTATCTGAATGGTGACAGATTAGGAAAAGGAGAGGTGCAATGAGACCTGGGTGTCATGGTACACCAGTCATTGAAGGTTGGCATGCAGGAACAGCAGGCGGTTAAGAAAGCAAATGGCATGTTGGCCTTCATAGCGAGGGGATTTGAGTACAGGGACAGGGAGGTGTTGCTACAGTTGTACAGGGCCTTGGTGAGGCCACACCTGGAGTATTGTGTACAGTTTTGGTCTCCTAACCTGAGGAAGGACATTTTTGCTATTGAGGGAGTGCAGCGAAGGTTCACCAGACTGATTCCCGGGATGGCGGGACTGACCTATCAAGAAAGACTGGATCAACTGGGCTTGTATTCACTGGAGTTCAGAAGAATGAGAGGGGACCTCATAGAAACGTTTAAAATTCTGATGGGTTTAGACAGGTTAGATGCAGGAAGAAGGTTCCCAACGTTGGGGAAGTCCAGAACTAGTGGTCACAGTCTAAGGATAAGTTGTAAGTCATTTAGGACCGAGATGAGGAGAAACTTCTTCACCCAGAGAGTGGTGAACCTGTGGAATTCTCTACCACAGAAAGTTGTTGAGGCCAATTCACTAAATATATTCAAAAAGGAGTTAGATGTAGTCCTTACTACTAGGGGGATCAAGGGGTATGGCGAGAAAGCAGGAATGGGGTACTGAAGTTGCATGTTCAGCCATGAACTCATTGAATGGCGGTGCAGGCTAGAAGGGCCGAATGGCCTACTCCTGCACCTATTTTCTATGTTTCTATGAAAGGGATCAAGGGGTATGGAGAGAAAGCAGGAATGGGGTACTGAAGTTGCATGATCAGCTATGATCATATTGAATGGTGGTGCAGGCTTGAAGGGCCGAATGGCCTACTCCTGCACCTATTTTCTATGTTTCTATGATACTGTTTCTGTTTCTCTCTCTGTTGCTACACATGACGGTGTGGCACTGTTACTGAGCGTAATATAGAGACACTGATACCAAGTGTAAGACTAATAATGTGTCTGTTTCCCTCTCTTTCGGTGGTGCTGTACATGAATGTGTGATACTATTATTGAGCGTAATATGGAGACACAGTTAGGGAGTTTAAGACTGATTCTGTGTCTGTCTCTCTGTCGCTCCCTCTGATAGCCATCTCTGGGTGGTGAGCATGGTATGGATAGTTCACCAGTTACTGTGATATGTCCCTCATTTTCGGAGGATAGAGAGAGACAAAGAGAGGGTGGAGGGGCGGTGAACTCATAATTTCTATTTTCACGTTAATCAAACATATTTCTGCGTACAAACAATGTAACAAATTAACAGCATATATGGGTTAAGCCAGCCACAGCTGTGATTGGCTCCTGCCCCTGAATCTGGGGAACAGACACTGAGGAGCGCCGACCTCAGAGTGTTTAACACTTACTGAGCTGGGAAACTTCAACTAACCCCGAGAATCGGCAGCACAGGCCGAGCGGAGAGGAAACCCTGTGCTGGGAGCTGTAAATCTGGGATAGTTTGTGCTGTGAATGTACAGATGTGAACATTGTGTGAGCGAGAGTGTGTTAAAGGGGCGGGCCGGTGAGACGAACGTCACTGTGTTTGTGTGTCCGTCTCATCGCCGGATTCCAGAGTCCCTCTTGTGTAAAATTCAAAGATTTCCCTGTCACAGGATCGCCCTGCTGCCCTGCTCAGGTCTAAAGTGGGAATTAAACGTTAAGTTTGATGTGATTTCAAATTTCAATCGAAAAACGAAGAAAATGTCCGCAATCGGGTGAGAGAGCGCGATCAGTGCAGCAATGAAACGGGTTTAAATCTAAATTGCTGCCTTCAATTCGGAGGAAGCTTTCTCGACAACAAACATCCCGGTCTTCGGGACAGAAAGAGGCCAGTCTGGGAATCTGGAGGGCCCGGGTTGAATTGGAATCGGACAGTTAATGAGGAGAGAGAAACACAGAGAGGCTGGAGGGGCGGGGAGCTGACAGCAGGATGTCTCCGCCCCGTCCGCTCGCTGCCTTTAAGTTGCTCTGTGCCGCCGCCTCCCGTTTCATTTCTGACCGAGCTCTGACTGTCAGAGAGATTTTCCACAGAGTCGCGGACATGACTGACACTGCAGCCGCCGAAACGGCCCCTCCTGCCGTCGCCGCTCAAACCAAGGCTCCCAGCAAGAAGAAGAAGGCAGCTCCCCGCTCCAAGCCAGCCGGTCCCACGTTGGGCGAACAGATCCTCAAGGTTGTGGCCGATGGCGGCGATCGCAAGGGGATGTCCCTGTCCGCGATAAAGAAGGCTCTGGCGGCCAAAGGCGTGAATGTGGACAAGCGCGGGTCCCAGATCAGGTTCAGTATCAAGAGGAATGTGACAAATGGCTTCCTGGTGCAGACCAAGGGCACGGGCGCCTCGGGCTCCTTCAGAGTCGCTAAGAAGGAAAACCAGGGGAAAGTGGGAAGGAACGTGAAGAAACCAGCAGCCAAGAAATCTCCAGGCAAAAAACCAGTAGCCAAGAAATCTCCGACCAAGAAACCAGCAGCCAAGAAATCTCCGGCCAAGAAACCAGCAGCCAAGAAATCTCCGGCCAAGAAACCAGCAGCCAAGAAATCTCCGGCCAAGAAAACGAACACCAAGAAGGCGCCAACAGTAAAAAAGACAGCGAAAGCTGCGGCTGGGAAGAAGGCGGCAGCGGCGAAGCCCAAGAGCCCCAAGAAGGCCTCGGGCGCAAAGGTGAAGGTGGCCAAAAAGGTGGAAAAACCGAGGGCCAAGGCCAAATCAGCAAAACCCAAGAAAGCAGCGCTCAAAAAGTAAATAAAAAGTGCAACTTGTAAGCATCTGAACCCAAAGGCTCTTCTCAGAGCCACCCACGCCTCTCAGAAAAGAGTTGATCCCCGAATCAAATGATCCCTGTCCCGGGGCCGGGCTCAGATTTCAGACAGAAATCATTGAACATGAAGCCAGGATCCCTGGTGACTCGCTGACATTGGCTGCTCTCACCCCTCCCCCAGTGTCTGCAATAAAACACACATTGAGAATGGGATGTCCGGCCCGGGCCTCACTGTAACTGGGGATGTGTTCAGCTCCAGTCTCAGTTCCTGCTCATTGTCATTTTCAGGGGGAAGAGTCTGTGAGACGGTGATACTGGCGGAGATACCCCGCCTCACAACTCAAACCCCAAACACCACATTCTCCAAATCAGCTGGAATAAGGTGTTTGTAAACTGTTGAACCCGGAGAGAAAATGTGGGGAGATGGAACAAGGTCTGAGATTGACAGGGAAAGGGCTGTATATAGGCGGGAATATTCGCGATTGTTAATTGTAACGGGACCTTATTTAAAAGCTTCTGGTTCCTGGAAGCTTTGAATATAAATTCCGAGTCTGTTTCGGTTCTATTGTCGGAAAACGGTTTGAAATTGGCGGCTGCAGAAAGCTGGAGGCGGAGCTGGAAGATCAGAGGCCGCTCTCTGCTCTGTCTGTCAATCTTGACTGTCTCCTCCCCTTCCCGCCTCTCTCACACTGCGCTTTCTCAGTCAGGTCGGCTCCGGCTCGATAAAAAGGAGCCGGCAGCAGTTCACTTCTCATTCAGCAGCTGTTTGAGTGAAGAGTCGTTATCATGTCTGGTCGAGGGAAAGGAGGCAAAGGATTGGGTAAAGGCGGAGCCAAGCGGCACCGTAAAGTGCTCCGTGATAACATCCAGGGCATCACCAAACCAGCCATTCGCCGCCTGGCTCGCCGTGGCGGTGTCAAGCGGATCTCGGGCCTGATCTACGAGGAGACCCGCGGGGTGCTGAAAGTTTTCCTGGAGAATGTGATCAGGGATGCAGTCACCTACACTGAGCACGCCAAACGCAAGACGGTCACTGCCATGGATGTGGTGTACGCTCTGAAAAGGCAGGGCCGTACTCTCTATGGATTCGGCGGCTGAATAACTCGACCCTTTTCCCCCAATCACAACACAAAGGCTCTTCTAAGAGCCACCCACCGGTTCACAGAGAGAGCAGCGACCTGGGGATCGGAGTGCGGACAGTTGGGTTGGGAAATGGTTTCGGCTGTTTAATTAATGGAAAGAAAGGTTTGGATTTATATAGCGCCTTTCACGACCACCGAACGTCTCAAGACATAGAAACTGAAAATATGTGCAGGAGTAGAATAGGCCATTCGGCCCTTCGAGCCTGCACCGCCATTCAACAAGATCACAGCTGATTACCCACTCCAGCACCTCCACTCCCCCACCCCCGCCCCCCCTCAGCCGCAAGGACCACATCCAACTCCCTCCCGAACACATCCAATGAACAAGACCAATGAAGTACTTTCGCTGTAGGAATATGGGAATTATTAAATATTTTACAACTGTTGTAAATATGAGAGATCAAAAACTCCGGCAGACAGTCACAACTACCGAGCAGGATACACAGTCCCAGACATTACAGTCTCCCCTCACAGATAATTCCTGTCATGTGCGGTTTCTGTGTGAGAATCGGTTAAATGGGACGGCACTGGCGGGATTGATGCGGGACTTTATGTTTACAGGAAGCAGTGACCGGGGATTTATTCCCGCCCGGTACAGACGGATCACGGAATGGAACAGAATTCAAACCGGAATGTGACAGAATGGGATTGGTGACTTATAATGGGGCACAATCGCCGTTATAAAGAGCGGGATTCTTAAATTGCTGGCGGGAAATTAGATTTTATTTAATCTCTGTTGGTTGATATTCTGAAATTGGCGGGCTTTTTGAAATTGACCAACTGTCAGTTTCAGTTCAGCCAATCAGGATCCAGTAATCCCCACCTTTCATTTTCACTCGGTGCTTGGTTCAAACTTGATTGGCGGTCAGGCTGCAGCCAATCACAGCCCCGGGGCCGACCCTCACACACTTTAAAAGGAGGCACAAGAGGAGGCTCTGCATTACCAGTCCCTGTGTCCCAGATTGTGTTGAGATCCGTTCAGAAAATGGCCAGGACCAAGCAGACAGCGCGCAAATCCACCGGAGGGAAAGCTCCTCGCAAACAGTTGGCGACCAAAGCGGCCCGGAAGAGTGCTCCGGCCACGGGCGGAGTGAAGAAGCCTCATCGCTACCGACCCGGCACCGTGGCTCTGAGGGAGATCCGCCGCTACCAGAAATCCACCGAGCTGCTGATTCGCAAACTGCCCTTCCAGCGCCTGGTGCGGGAGATCGCTCAGGACTTCAAGACCGACTTGCGCTTCCAGAGCTCGGCCGTCATGGCCCTGCAGGAGGCCAGCGAGGCTTACTTGGTGGGGCTCTTTGAGGACACCAACCTGTGCGCCATCCACGCCAAGCGAGTCACCATCATGCCCAAAGACATCCAGTTGGCCCGCCGCATCCGCGGGGAGCGCGCCTAGACTCCCCCTGCCTCGGCTCGAAGCTTCAGCACCAAGTGAAACAACGGCTCTTTTCAGAGCCACCAAATCAGCAAAGGAAAGAGCTGCGATCTCCTGTAACCAGAGCTTCGTGTTGTTCATTAACCCATTGTAGGGACGGGCAGAGGGTGTGGGACTGATTACTGATCGTGTGTTCATATACCAGCTCGGTTCACATGGGAGTTATTGACGATTAACTGATGAGCCCTTTAATATTTTCGGAAACTGACATCGGCTTTACGTCGCTCTGACCCCAAGTTCCCCGGGGCAGAGCACAGATTTCCCCATTCGGTGTTGCCGGAGAATGGGGGCAGGCAGATCTGGGAAGCACTGCAATGGACCCGGGTTCTGTATGTGTTGTGCAGTGCGGTCTAAACTGACCGGCTTAGCAGAGAAATACAAAGCCCGGGAACGGCCGGAGCTCCCGAGAACGAAACCAGCATTCAAACTATCTCAAACCAGACCAGAATTAAACTAGGCCCTTTTATTACTACATTAATTCATCATCGCCGACTCTCTCGTTTTCAGACAGATTAAAGAATATTTAAAGAACCGGTGGCGGTATTTATACAATTGTTGAGTGACAACTGTAGTTCAATTATTCGCTGTTAACGGGAAGAGTGTATCTGTGAGCAGAGAACCGTACTGCAGAGACCGTGAACTGAAAACTCCCGCATACGGATAAAGGGTAAGCCATTTAGGACTGAGATGAGGAGAGAGTTGTTAACCTGTGGAATTCCCTACCGCAGAAAGTTGTTGATGCCAGTTCGTTAGATATATTCAAGAGGGAGTTAGATGTGGCCCTTATGGCTAAAGGGATTTTGAAAGAAAGCAGAAAAGGGGTACTGAGGGAATAATCAGCCATGATCTTGAATGGTGGTGCAGGCTCGAATGGCCGCCTCCTGCACCTATTTTCTATGTTTACAGGTCTAAAACAGGCCAATCTATCGGTACATGAACTAAAGGTCTCTGACTCCATTAAGACAGTAAGCAGCCCTTTCACAGATACTGTGGGTGGCTCTGAAAAGAGCCTTTGGGTTATTAGATTAAATCTTGTCCGCTTTACTTGGTCTTGGACGAAGTGGTGGTTTTCTTGGGCAGCAGCACAGCCTGGATATTCGGCAGCACCCCGCCCTGAGCGATGGTCACCTTTCCCAGCAGCTTGTTGAGTTCCTCGTCGTTGCGGATGGCCAGCTGCAGGTGTCTGGGGATGATGCGGGTCTTCTTGTTGTCGCGGGCCGCGTTGCCGGCCAGCTCCAGGATTTCAGCGGTCAGATACTCGAGCACAGCAGCCATGTAGACCGGGGCTCCGGCACCCACACGCTGAGCGTAGTTCCCCTTTCGCAGGAGCCTGTGAACACGGCCCACAGGGAACTGCAGTCCGGCCCGGGAGGAACGAGACTTGGCCTTGGCGCGAGCTTTACCGCCGGTTTTTCCTCTTCCAGACATTTCCACGATCCACAAGTTCAGAAAAAAGAATGAGAAACTCCTCCCATATCTGCCCTTCTTATAGCTTCTGGAGGGATGCAGGGAGCGAACTTGTGATTGGTCGCTCTGAGGTGGATTTCATTGGTCTTTTCCGCTGACCAATCACCGTCTGTTTAGCCCGCCAATGAAAAGAGGGCGAAAATTACTGTTCGACTTCCAACGAATCTTCAATTTCAAAAACCCCGCCAATAATTTTTACAATGCGGATTATGTTAATAAATTCACCATTAGCCAAAGATTTCCAAACACTTTTTATTTCCTTTTGCCGTATTCCATATTACCTTCCAAATTCCAGGATGTTACAATCAGGTTTAAATTCGGGTTCAGTTTCATACGTTCTGTAACGGGACATATTCCCGCTCAATCTTTGTACAATTTGGGAATCACAGATCATGGATCGATCCTCCGCACAGGCGGGATTGAGACCAGAACTGGGAGTTCTTCTGTGAAAAGAGAAGAGGGACACAGGATTCAAACTCCCTGTTCTGGTCTCTGTAAGAACTCCCAGTCTGGGCCGTTGCACTCGGAATCTCGGATTAATAAGCGGGTTGACCCGAACTAGAATTTTTTTTATATTGTAAAGGGCTTGAGAGAGAATGAGGTGACTAAAGTCTGAATTTCACCTCCTAAAACAAGATCATAATTCATTGGCAGGCGGCCAGGGACAGTGTGTGCACTTTACTGGGAGGGAAATTCATCAGAGAAGCTAAGGTTGAACCGGACAGTAAAACCGTTTATCTGAGAATTCAAATCTAAATCTACAGCTGGAACTTTAAATGTTGTCAAACACTTGCTCAGGAAATAACTACAGTAAATTGAGTTTAAAGGGTGATGTGTTTGTGCAGCTCTTTCAGAGACGTTGTGGGTGGCTCTTAAAAGAGCCGTTGTGTTTCTGGTTTGTTGTATCAGGACAGAGTGGAGTTTTACTTGGAGCTGGTGTACTTGGTCACCGCCTTTGTCCCTTCCGACACGGCGTGCTTGGCCAGCTCCCCGGGCAGCAGCAGGCGCACGGCGGTCTGGATCTCCCGGGAGCTGATGGTGGATCGCTTGTTGTAATGGGCCAGGCGGGAAGCCTCACCCGCGATGCGCTCAAAAATATCGTTCACAAAAGAGTTCATGATGCCCATGGCCTTGGAGGAGATGCCGGTGTCGGGGTGAACCTGCTTCATCACTTTGTAGATGTAGATGGAGTAACTCTCCTTCCTCGACTTCCTGCGCTTCTTACCGCCCTTCGGTGGTGTTTTCTTGATCACTTTCTTGGCGCCTTTCTTGGCAGTAACTGATTTCTTCTCTTCAGGCATCGTCTTGTTCAATCCGACCCAGACATGACGTAAACTTAGCTCGGAGCTCTCATTATTTCGGCAGCCCCACACTCCGCCTACAGCCCTATGCTAATGAGGGATGGGTGAAGGCAACGATTGTGATTGGTTCACTCGCTGCGTTGTCAATTTCTATTGTTCTGTAATTCTCTGATTGGTCTCTTTAAACATCCAATCAGATTTACTGCTCGCCACAATCTCAAATTCTTGAATTAGGTCATCAGTTACATCCCCTCCCGAGCCATATTCTGTTCTTTATCGATCTAGATGTCTACATGTTCGACAGACATTGACCGGTTTGTAACCGAGATTGCCTGAGGGTCACTTCTGGTCAGGACTTGGGAGTCCTTCTATGAGGCAAAAGGCCCTCACTGTCCTTCCGCTCTCCTCCCACCGTTTAATTCAACACCTTTCTTATCTGTCACTGCTGTAACTACATTAGTTGTTTCAGTGTTACCTTCACCTGGAATATGCCGTACCTTCTGTGCCGTAAAGGGCCTATTTCCCTTAGCACAGGAGGCATAAATGTAAAGTAATTGGTAGAGGATTTAGAGGGGAAATATCTTCACGCAGGCTGCGGTCTGAAACTCACTGCCTGAAAGGGTGGTAGAGGCAGAAACCCTCACCACATTTAAAACTACTTGGACGTGCACTTGAAGTGCCGTAACCTGCAGGGTTACGGACCGAGAGCTGGAAAGTGGGATTCGGCTGGATAGCCTTTTGTTGGCCGGCACGGACACGATGGGCCGAAGTGGCCTCATTCCGTGTTGTAAGCTTCTATGATAAATGTCTATAATTCTGAAACTAAAAGGATATTCCGTCCATCGTGCATATGCTGATTTAAAACATATAGACCTTGGCGAAAAATATATATCTATACCGAACAAAATGTAAATGAACTGTATCTCCCTCCCTCCCCTCCTCTCCCCCCGTGAGGCGGTGGGTGGCACTTAGACGAGCCTTTGCTTTCTGCTTGGGGGAGAGGGTCGCGTTGAATCCATAGAAAGTGCGGCCCTGCCGTTTCAGAGTGTACAGCACATCCATGACAGTGACTGTCTTGTGCTTGGCTGCTTAGTGTCGGCCTAAATTGACCGGCTTAGGAGAGAAATACACAGCCCGGAACGACCGGAGATCCCGGGAACAGAACCAGCATTCAAACTCTCAAACCAGACCAGAATTAAACTAGGCCCTTTTAATAACCGCCGACTTTCTTCATACAGCTTTCATTGATAGATTAAATAATATTTAGGGAACCGGTTGCGGTATTTATACAATTTTTGAGTCTCTGACAACTGTAGATTAATTATTAGTTGCTAACTAGAACAGTTTGTGAGCAGAAAACCATAATGCAGATACCAGGAACTGAAAACTCCCGCATACAGGTCTGAAATAGACCAATTTATTGGTACCTGAAAACAAGGTCTCCATTAATACAGTAAGCAGCCCTTTCACATATATTGTGAGTGGCTCTGAAAAGAGCCTTTGGGTTATAAGTTTAAATCTTGTCCGCTTTACTTGGTCTTGGACGAAGTGGTGGTTTTCTTGGGCAGCAACACAGCCTGGATATTAGGCAGCACCCCGCCCTGAGCGATGGTCACCTTTCCCAGCAGCTTGTTGAGCTCCTCGTCGTTGCGGATGGCCAGCTGCAGGTGTCTGGGGATGATGCGGGTCTTTTTGTTGTCGCGGGCCGCATTGCCGGCCAGCTCCAGGATTTCAGCGGTCAGATACTCGAACACAGCAGCCATGTAGACCGGGGCTCCGGCACCCACACGCTGAGCGTAGTTCCCCTTTCGCAGGAGCCTGTGAACACGGCCCACAGGGAACTGCAGTCCGGCCCGGGAGGAGCGAGACTTGGCCTTGGCCCGAGCTTTACCGCTGGTTTTTCCTCTTCCAGACATTTTCACAATCCACAGGTTCAGACAAGGAATGAGAAACTCCTCCCACATCTGCCCTTCTTATACCTTCTGGAGGGATGCAGGGAGCGAACTTGTGATTGGTCACTCTATCATGGATTTCATTGGCTGTTTCCGATGACCAATCACAGTCTGTCTAGTCCACCAATGAAAGGAGGGCGGAAATTACTGGTTCTCAACAGCCAGAACCGAACGATTTTTTAAATTCAAAAATCCCGCCAATAATTGTTAAAATTGCGGATTATGTTAGCAACTTCACCATTAGCCAAATACTTTAAAACACTTTGTTTCCTTTTGTCTTATTCCATGTTCCCCTTGCAAATTCCAGCCTGTTACAATCAGGATTAAATTCGGCTTCAGTTTCAAACTGTCTGCAACGGGCGGGACTCAGTCCCCACTGATTCTGTAACGGGACACATTCCAGCTCCATCTTTGTAAAAGTGAACTTCTTTTCACAGGAGCTGCTGTGGGAGTGAGACCAGAACTGAGAGTCCTTCTGTAAAAATTGAAAAGGGACAGAGTGTTCAAACTGCCCCTGTTCTAGTCTCGAAGAACTCCCATTCTGGGTTGTTAACACTGCGGGGAGTCTCGGGTTAATAAACGGACTGAGCGCAACGGAATAAAAAAAACATGTAAAAAGGGCTTGAGTGAGAATGCGACTGAAATCGGAGTTTCCCCACCCCCCAAAATAAATTCGTGGCAGGCGCTGTGAATGAACGAGTGTGAGAACAAAGGGAAAGCGACCAGGGCCCGTGTTTGTAGTTTACTCACTGCAGCAAATTCCAGAGACACCAAGGTCACGCCGGTCAGTGAAGCTTTTTATGAGAATTCAAAACTAAATCTGCAGCTGGAACTACAAAGGTTCTCACACACACTTGTTCGGGAAATAATTACAGTAAATTCAGTCTAAAGGGTGATGTGTTTGTGCAGGTCTTTCAATGATGTTGTGGGTGGCTCTTAAAAGAGCCGTTGTGTTTGTGGGTTTGTTGTCAGGACAGCGTGGAGTTTTACTTGGAGCTGGTGTACTTGGTCACCGCCTTTGTCCCTTCCGACACGGCGTGCTTGGCCAGCTCTCCGGGCAGCAGCAGGCGCACGGCGGTCTGGATCTCCCGGGAGCTGATGGTGCGGCGCTTGTTGTAATGGGCCAGGCGGGAAGCCTCACCCGCGATGCGCTCGAAAATATCGTTCACAAACGAGTTCATGATGCCCATTGCCTTGGAGGAGATGCCGGTGTCGGGGTGAACCTGCTTCATCACTTTGTAGATGTAGATGGAGTAACTTTCCTTCCTCGATTTTCTGCGCTTCTTGCCGCCCTTCGGTGGTGTTTTCTTGATGACTTTCTTGGCACCCTTTTTCGAAGCTGGTTTCTTTTCCTCAGGCATCGTCTTGTTCAGTCAGTTACAGATATGAAGGAAAGTCTGCTCCGGGCTCGTATTATATAGGCAGCCCCACACTCCGCCCACATCCCTATGCTAATAAGGGATGGGTAAAGGTAACGATTGTGATTGGTTCATTAGCTGCGTTGTCAATTTCCATTGTTCTGTATCTCTCTGATTCGATGTTTAAAGGGACCAATCAGATTTATTGCTCGCCACAATCTCAAATTCTTGAATTGAGTCATCAATGACATCCCCTCCCGATTTATACTCCGTTCTTTATGTTTCTGTTCTGCTCTCAGGCAAAAATGGTTAATGACGGCCAAACTTATAAGGAAGGTTAATTCACGTTTTTTCCTATATATACATTCAATAATCTGAACAGCAAACTCGCTGCTGTGTATGTCGATCTAGATTTCTACATGTTCGAGACATTGACCGGTTTATAACTGAGATTGCCTGAGGGTCACTTCTGATCAGGACTTGGGAGTCCTTCTATGAGGGCAAGGGACCCTCACTGTCCTTCCGCCCTGATGCTGCCTTCATCCCATCGTTTAATTCAACACCTTTCTTATCTGTCACTGCTGTAACATGGATGTAACAGCATGGATTTATGAAGGGGAGTCATGTTTGACAAATTTGCTGGAATTCTTTGAGGATGTCATGAACAGGGTGGATAATGGGGAAGCCGTGGATGTGGTATATTTGGACTTCCAGAACGCATTTGACAAAGTGCCACATAAAAGGTTACTGACTGCACAAGATAAAAGTTCACGGGGTTGGGGTTAATATATTAGCATGGATAGCAGATTGGCAAACAAACAGAAACCAGAGAGTGGGGATAAATGGTTCATTCCCGGGTTGGCAATCAGTAACCAATGGGATGCCACAGGGATCAGTGCTAGGACCCCAACTATTTATGATCTATATTAACGACTTGGAAGAAGGGACCGAGTGTAATGCAGCCAAGTTTGCTGACGATACAAAGATGGGAGGAAAAGCAATGGGTGAGGAGGACACTAAAATTCTGCAAAAGGATATAGACAGGCTAAGAGAGTGAGCAAGGATTTGGCAGATGGAGTATAATATTGGAAAGTGTGAGGTCATGCACTTTGGCAGAAAAAAATCAAAGAGCAAGTTATTATTTCAATGGTGAAAGATTGCAAAGTGCTGCAATGCAGCGGGACCTGGGGGTACTTGTGCATGAAACACAAAAGGTTAGTATGCAGCTACAGCAAGTGATCAGGAAGGCCAATGGAATCTGGCCTTTATTGCAAAGGGGATGGAGTATAAAAGCAGGGAAGTCTTGCTACAGTTGTACAGGGTATTGGTGAGGCCACACCTGGAATACTGCATGCAGTTTTGGTTTCCATATTTACAAAAGGATATACTTGCTTTGGAGGCAGTTCAGAGAAGTTTCACAAGGTTGATTCCGGAATGAGGGGGTTGACTTGAGGAAAGGTTGAGTAGGTTGGGCCTTTACTCATTGGAATTCAGAAGAATGAGAGGTGATCTTATCGAAACTAAGATTATGAGGGGGCTTAACAAGGTGGATGCAGAGAGGATGTTTCCACTGCTAGGGGAAACTAGAACTAGAGGGCTTAATCTTAGAATAAGAGGCCGCCCATTTAAAACTGAGATGAGGAGAAATTTCTTCTCTGAGGATTGTGAATCTGTGGAATTCGCTGCCTCAGAGAGCTGGGACATTGAATAAATTTAAGACAGAAACAGACAGTTTCTTAATGATAAGGGAATAAGGGAATATGGGGCAGGGAAGTAGACCCGAGTCCATGATCGTATTAAATGGCGGAGCAGGCTCGAGGGGCCGTATGGCCTACATTTGCTCCTATTTCTTATGTTTTTATGTTCTTATGTTCTAACTACATTAGTTTTTTCAGTATTACCTTCATCTGGAATGCCCCGTAAATGTCTATGATTTGAAGACTAAAAGGACATTCTGTCCATCGTGTATATGCTGATTTAAAACACCTAACACCACAATATAGATCTTGGCAAAAAACATATCTATACAGAACAAAGTGTAAAGCAACTATCTCGCCCCCGTTCCCCAGGTCACTGCTCTCTCTGTGAGGAGGTGGGTGGCTCTGAGAAGAGCCTTTGTGTTGTGTTTGGGGGAAAGGGTCACGTTATTCAGCCGCCGAATCCATAGAGAGTGCGGCTCTGCTGTTTCAGAGCGTACACCAGATCCATGGCAGTGACCGTCTTGCGCTTGGCGTGTTCAGTGTAGATGACCGCATCCCTGATCACATTCTCCAGGAAAATCTTCAGCACCCCGCGGGCCTCCTCATAGATCAGGCCCGAGATCCGCTTGACACGGCCACGGCGAGCCAGGCGGCGGATGGCTGGTTTGGTGATGCCCTGGATGTTATTACGGAGCACTTTATGGTGCCGTTTGGCTCTGCCTTTACCCAGTCCTTTGCCTCCTTTACCTCCTCCAGTCATGATGATTCTTTACTGAAATCGCCGCTGAATGTTAATCTCTCGCCTTACCCATTGTCTGTTGAGACCACCAATGAAACGAGGGTGGAAATTCCTGTCCTCAACAGTCACACCTCGAAAGATTTTTAATTTAAAAAATACCGCCAATAATTTTTTAAAGTGCGGATTATGTTAATAAATGCACCATTAGCCAAAGGTTTACAAACAGGTTTTACTTCCTTTTATTTTATTCCATATTTCCCTTACTAATTCCAGGCTGTTACAATCAAAATTAAATTTGCGTTCACTGTTTCCAGGCTGTTACAATCAAAATTAAATTTGCGTTCACTGTCAATCTGTCTGTAACGGACGGCAATCAATCCCCACTGATTCTGTAACAGGACACATTCCAGCTCAAACTGTGTAAAAGTTGGGAATCACAAATCATGGATTGATCTTCCGCACAGGCGGGAGTGAGACCAGAACTGGGAGCCCTTCTGTGAAAAGGGAAGAGGGATAGAGTGTTCACACTGCTTCCCATTCTGGTCTCTGTACAAACTCCCATTCTGGGTTTTTACACTGCAGGGAGTCCCGGGTTAATAAACGGATTGACCGTAACAGGAATTGAAAAATAAACTTATAAAGGGCTTGCGAGAGAATGAGGTGCAGGACATTCTAAAAAGGGAGGGAGAACAGCCAGTTGTCGTGGTGCACATTGGTACCAACGACATAGGTAAAAAAAAGGGATGAGGTCCTACGAAATGAATTTAAGGAGCTAGGAGCTAAATTAAAAAGTAGGACCTCAAAAGTAGTAATCTCGGGATTGCTACCAGTGCCACGTGCTAGTCAGAGTAGGAATCGCAGGATAGCTCAGATGAATACGTGGCTTGAGCAATGGTGCAGCAGGGAGGGATTCAAATTCCTGGGGGATTGGAACCGGTTCTGGGGGAGGTGGGACCAGTACAATCCGGACGGTTTGCACCTGGGCAGAATCGGAACCAATGTCCTCGGGGGAGTGTTTGCTAGTGCTGTTGGGGAGGAGTTAAACTAATATGGCAGGGGGATGGGAACCAATGCAGGGAGATAGAGGGAAACATAAAGGAGGCAAAAGCAAAAGACAGAAAGGAGATGAGGAAAAGTGGAGGGCAGAGAAACCCAAGGCTAAGAACAAAAAGGACCATTGTACAGCAAAATTCTAAAAGGACAGAGGGTGTTAAAAAAACAAGCCTAAAGGCTTTGTGTCTTAATGCAAGGAGTATCCGCAATAAGGTGGATGAATTAATTGTGCAAATAGATGTTAACAAATATGATGTGATTGGGATTACAGAGACGTGGCTCCAGGATGATCAGGGCTGGGAACTCAACATCCAGGGGTATTCAACATTCAGGAAGGATAGAATAAAAGGAAAAGGAGGTGGGGTAGCATTGCTGGTTAAGGAGGAGATTAAGGCAATAGTTAGGAAGGACATTAGCTTGGATGATATGGAATCTATATGGGTAGAGCTACAGAACACCAAAGGGCAAAAAACGTTAGTGGGAGTTGTGTATAGACCTCCAAACAGTAGTTAGGGGTGCATGCAATAAAGGTGCAGCAGTTATAATGGGTGACTTTAGTATGCACATAGATTGGGCTAACCAAACTGGAAGCAATACGGTGGAGGAGGATTTCCTGGAGTGCATAAGGGATGGTTTTTTAGAACAATATGTCGAGGAACCAACTAGGGGGGAGGCCATCTTAGACTGGGTGTTATGTAATGAGAGAGGATTAATTAGCAATCTCGTTGTGCGAGGCCCCTTGGGGAAGAGTGACCATAATATGGTGGAATTCTGCATTAGGATGGAGAATGAAACAGTTAATTCAGAGACCATGGTCCAGAACTTAAAGAAGGCTAACTTTGAAGGTATGAGGCGTGAATTGGCTGGGATGGATTGGCGAATTATACTTAAGGGGTTGACTGTGGATGGGCAATGGCAGACATTTAGAGACCGCATGGATGAACTACAACAATTGTACATTCCTGTCTGGCATAAAAATAAAAAAGGGAAGGTGGCTCAACCGTGGCTATCAAGGGAAATCAGAGATAGTATTAAAGCCAAGGAAGTGGCATACAAATTGGCCAGAAATAGCAGCGAACCTGGGGACTGGGAGAAATTTAGAACTCAGCAGAGGAGGACAAAGGGTTTGATGAGGGCAGGGAAAATAGAGTACGAGTGGAAGCTTGCAGGGAACATTGAAACGGACTGCAAAAGCTTCTATAGATATGTAAAGAGAAAAAGGTTAGTAAAGACAAACGTAGGTCCCCTGCAGTCAGAATCAGGGGAAGTCATCACGGGAAACAAAGAAATGGCAGACCAATTGAACAAGTACTTTGGTTCGGTATTCACGAAGGAGGACACAAACAACCTTCCGGTTATAAAAGGGGTCGGGGGGTCGAGTAAGGAGGAGGAACTGAGGGAAATCCTTATTAGCCGGGAAATGTGTTGAGGAAATTGATGGGATTGAAGGCCGATAAATCCCCAGGGCCTGATGGACTGCATCCCAGAGTACTTAAGGAGGTGGCCTTGGAAATAGTGGATGCATTGACAGTCATTTTCCAACATTCCATTGACTCTGGATCAGTTCCTATAGAGTGGAGAGTAGCCAATGTAACCCCACTTTTTAAAAAAGGAGGGAGAGAGAAAACAGGGAATTATAGACCGGTCAGCCTGACATCGGTAGTGGGTAAAATGATGGAATCAATTATTAAGGATGTCATAGCAGTGCATTTGGAAAGAGGTGACATGATAGGTCCAAGTCAGCATGGATTTGTGAAAGGGAAATCATGCTTGACAAATCTTCTGGAATTTTTTGAGGATGTTTCCAGTAGAGTGGTCAAGGGAGAACCAGTTGATGTGGTATATTTGGACTTTCAGAAGGCTTTCGACAAGGTCCCACACAAGAGATTGATGTGCAAAGTTAAAGCACATGGGATTGGGGGTAGTGTGCTGACATGGATTGAGAACTGGTTGTCAGACAGGAAGCAAAGAGTAGGAGTAAATGGGTACTTTTCAGAATGGCAGGCAGTGACTAGTGGGGTACCGCAAGGTTCTGTGCTGGGGCCCCAGCTGTTTACACTGTACATTAATGATTTAGATGAGGGGATTAAATGTAGTATCTCCAAATTTGCGGATGACACTAAGTTGGGTGGCAGTGTGAGCTGCGAGGAGGATGCTGTGAGGCTGCAGAGCGACTTGGATAGGTTAGGTGAGTGGGCAAATACATGGCAGATGAAGTATAATGTGGATAAATGTGAGGTTATCCACTTTGGTGGTAAAAACAGAGATACAGACTATTATCTGAATGGTGACAGATTAGGAAAAGGGGAGGTGCAAAGAGACCTGGGTGTCATGGTACATCAGTCATTGAAGGTTGGCATGCAGGTGCAGCAGGCGGTTAAGAAAGCAAATGGCATGTTGGCCTTCATAGCAAGGGGATTTGAGTACAGGGGCAGGGAGGTGTTGCTACAGTTGTACAGGGCCTTGGTGAGGCCACACCTGGAGTATTGTGTACAGTTTTGGTCTCCTAACCCGAGGAAGGACATTCTTGCTATTGAGGGAGTGCAGCGAAGGTTCACCAGACTGATTCCCGGGATGGCGGGACTGACCTATCAAGAAAGACTGGATCAACTGGGCTTGTATTCACTGGAGTTCAGAAGAATGAGAGGGGACCTCATAGAAACATTTAAAATTCTGACGGGGTTAGACAGGTTAGATGCAGGAAGAATGTTCCCAATGTTGGGGAAGTCCAGAACCAGAGGTCACAGTCTAAGGATAAGGGGTAAGCCATTTAGGACCGAGATGCGGAGGAACTTCTTCACCCAGAGAGTGGTGAACCTGTGGAATTCTCTACCACAGAAAGTTGTTGAGGCCAATTCACTAAATATATTCAAAAAGGAGTTAGATGAGGTCCTTACTATTAGGGGGATCAAGGGGTATGGTGAGAAAGCAGGAATGTGGTACTGAAGTTGAATGTTCAGCCATGAACTCATTGAATGGCGGTGCAGGCTATGTTTCTATGAAATCTGAGCCTCATTCCCTAAACAAGCTCTTAATTCCTCGGCAGGCGCTGTAAATGGGAACGAGCGACAAGGAATCGTGTTTGTAGCATGAATGGCGGGAAATTCAACAGCGGCCCCAACGTCGAACCAGACAGTGAAGCTGCTTATGAGAATTCAAAACTAATTCCACAGCTGGAACTGCAAAGGTTCCCAAACACACTTGTTCAGGAAATAATTACAGTAAATTGAGTCTAAAGGGTGATGCGCTTTCGGTCTTTCAGAGAGGTTGTGGTTGGCTCTTAAAAGAGCCATTGTGTTTGGGGTGTTCCCTCAGGACAGTGTGGAGTTTTACTTGGAGCTGGTGTACTTGGTCACCGCCTTTGTCCCTTCCGACACGGCGTGCTTGGTCAGCTCCCCGGGCAGCAGCAGGCGCACGGCGGTCTGGATCTCACCGGAACTGATGGTGTCAGATTATGGTATGAGAGTGTGTATTTTATTCTGTACTTGTCTATCTCTGGTATATGAATGTGGCGTTTAGTCTGTACCTGTCAGTTACTGGTATATGATTGTTGGGGTTACTCTCTACCTCTCAGTTTCGGTTATGTGATTGTGGGTTTTAATCTGTACCTGTCACTCTCTAGTATTTGAGTGTGGTGTTTATTCTGTATCCATTTGTCTCTGGTATGTTAGTGTGGGTTAATCTGCACCTGTCAGCTTGCTATGTGAGTGTGGGTTTATTCTGTACCTCTCGGTTCTGGTATATGACTGTGGGGTTAATCTGTACCTGTCAGTTTCTGGTATGTGAGTGTGGTCTTTAATCTGTACCTGTCAGTCTCTGGTATGTGACTGTGTATTTTTTCTGTAACTGTCAGTTTATATGTGAGTGTGTATTTTATTCTATACATTTCAATCTCTGGTATGCGAATGTGGGGTTTAACCTGTACCTGTCAGTTTCTGGTATGTGAGTGTGGGTTTAATCTGTACGTATCAGTTTCTGGTATATGAGTGTGTGGTTAATCTGTACCTATCAATTTCTGGTCTATTATTGTGGGCTTTAATCTGTACCTATTAGTTTCTGGTATGTGAGTGTGGGTGATATTCTATACCTGTCTGTTTCTGGTATGAGAGAGTGGTTTTAAGATGTACCTTTCAGTCTTTGATATGTGAAAGTGGGGATTAATCTGTACCTGTCAGTTTCTGGTATTTGAGTGTTGGTTTTATCCCATAGCTGTCAGTTTCTGGTCTATGTGTGGGGTTTAATCTGTAACCATCAGTTTCTGGTAAAAAGTGTGTGGTTTAATCTGTATCTGTCAGTTTCTGATCTATGAGTGTGGGTTTAATCTATACCCATCAGTTTCTGGTGTGCAAGTGTGGGTTTTATTCTGTATATTTCAGTATCTGGTATATGAATGTGATATGTTTCAATAGTGAAACTGCATTTGATCCTACCGCTCTGTGTGGCTGTAAGATTCACAATGAAACTCAGCCACTTCGGATCACTGTTGGACTGACAGCTTCTGCTGCCTGTGATAACAGGATTGAGGTCAGTTCTGTGTCTCTGCGCTCTGTGAGTGATAATGTACTTACTGTATGCGAGAAGGAGCTGCCTGCACTTTGTCTTGTGTTCTGGGTGGAAGAAATATCATATTTATACTGGCTCAATGAAGTATTTTGCTTTGAGAATAATAATACCAGAAAAATATTAGTTATGATATGGACAACTGATGGGGAAAATATAAAATAAAGTTGTAATGAATGTATATGTTTATAATAAAGTAAAGTATCTGGAGAGAGGAAACCGTGATACAAACAGTGTTCTTGTCTGACCTCACTGCAGTACAGCAGCACTCAGATTTTCCACACCAGGTGTGTAGGACTGTTCTATAGAAAGTTATCAGCATCTAGACACAACTCAAACCCAGCACTGGTCCATGAATGGGATCACCCGATTAATACAATCGAGGTTTATATCCTCCACTCCCATAGGACTACCTGTAAAATTCTGAATCGCTTTCTGGATTATAACCACAGGTACCTGGGCTGTACAACAATTGTTCTCAGTCTATTGGAACCGAGTTAAGTGCCTGTGCAGTCAACAGAATGTCACAGAGCCTGGATCATGATGTATCTGAGGGAGCGACAATGTATCTCTCGATCACCTTCAACACGGATCTGGAGAACTCAATGCACCGAAACAAAATTACCAAATTTGAAATGTCTACTTTCTGTCCTGGTGCCTGCAATAGATACACTTTGTGACACTCCTCACATCCTCACTGTCAGGCTGTGTTTCCACTGTTCAATGTCCAAGAAGGGCAGACACGGTGAGATTGGGACTGAATCAGGAACATTCACGACTGGTTTGGTGACAGAAACCAGCAATGATTTGAAAGAGTGTGGTGATTAACTTTCTCTGTTACCTTACACTGTACACACACAGCCCGGGATATCTCCGCTCCCTTCCCCCACTCACTCCATGTTCCCAAACTACTTCCTGCTCCATTCTGCCTCTTACAAACAGCCCCCGATTCCCCGACACAAAGCCCATTTGCGGAAACAGTCTCAATGCGATGAGCTGCTGTAAAGAGTCTGCTGTTTGCTCCCTTACTCTGGCCCGGGATATCTCCGCTCCCTGATGTGTTCAACGATCATCAGCCCAGCACAGAGGAAATGGCAGCCACTGGCAGAGCTGGGGAAGGGGAGCTCGCATGTGTCCTTCCTGTCAGTTTAAATACTGGGCGGGAGACAAGTCGGGGGGGGGGGCGGTGTTGGGGGGGAGCAGGCAAGTATTTCAATGCTGGAGCGTGAAGCTTGGAGGTGAATCTGGAAGCTCAGAGGCCGCTGTCTCTGCTCAATCTGTCACCCTGTATTGTTCAGACTATGGGATGTGAGTGTGTGTTTTACACTGTATCGTTCAGACTATGGGCTGTGAGTGTGTGTTTTACACTGTATAGTTCAGACTATGGGATGTGAGTGTGTGTTTTACACTGTATAGTTCAGACTATGGGATATGAGTGTGTGTTTTACACTGTTTCGTTCAGACTATGGGATGTGAGTGTGTGTTTTACACTGTATAGTTCAGACTATGGGATGTGAGTGTGTGTTTTACACTGTATTATTCAGACTATGGGATGAGAGTGTGGGTTTTACACTATATAGTTCAGACGATGGGATGTGAGTGTGTGTTTTACACTGTATAGTTCAGACTATGGGATGTGAGTGTGTGTTTTACACTGTTTCGTTCAGACTATGGGATGTGAGTGTGTGTTTTACACTGTATAGTTCAGACTATGGGATTTGAGTGTGTGTTTTACACTGTATTGTTCAGACTATGGGATGTGAGTGTGTGTTTTACACTGTATTGTTCAGACTATGGGATGGGAGTGTGGGTTTTACACTATATAGTTCAGACTATGGGATGTGAGTGTGTGTTTTACACTGTATAGTTCAGACTATGGGATGTGAGTGTGTGTTTTACACTGTTTCGTTCAGACTATGGGATGTGAGTGTGTGTTTTACACTGTATAGTTCAGACTATGGGATTTGAGTGTGTGTTTTACACTGTATTGTTCAGACTATGGGATGTGAGTGTGTGTTTTACACTGTATCGTTCAGACTATGGGATGTGAGTGTGGGTTTTACACTGTATAGTTCAGACTATGGGATGTGAGTGTGTGTTTTACACTGTATAGTTCAGACTATGGGATGTGAGTGTGGGTTTTACACTGTATAGTTCAGACTATGGGATGTGAGTGTTTGTTTTACACTGTATAGTTCAGACTATGGGATGTGAGTGTGTGTTTTACACTGTATAGTTCAGACTATGGGATGTGAGTGTGTGTTTTACACTGTATAGTTCAGACTATGGGATGTGAGTGAGTGTTTTACACTGTAATGTTCAGACTATGGGATGTGAGTGTGTGTTTTACACTGTATAGTTCAGACTATGGGATGTGAATGTGTGTTTTACACTGTATAGTTCAGACTATGGGATGTGAGTGTGTGTTTTACACTGTATAGTTCAGACTATGGGATGTGAGTGTGTGTTTTACACTGTATAGTTCAGACTATGGGATGTGAGTGTGGGTTTTACACTGTATAGTTCAGACTATGGGATGTGAGTGTGGGTTTTACACTGTATAGTTCAGACTATGGGATGTGAGTGTGTGTTAAATTTTATATGAATCAAAAAGCAGAATGTTTAAAAGAGGAGAGACTTGTAAATGTCGTTATTCAGGGGGATTTGAGTGTCATTGTGCACGAATCACATATCGTTAACTTGCAGCTACTGCAAGCAATTAGGAAGGTAAAGGATATGTTGGCCTTTATTACAAGGCGTTTGGAGTATAAGAGTAAAGAAATGTGGCTGCAATTATGTAGGGCTTTGGTGAGACCACACCTGGATTACTGGGCACAGTTTTGGTCTCATTGCCTAATGAAGGATATTAGAGGGGGTGCAACATTGAATCCTGGGATAGGGAGATTGAGTGAAGTGCACCTATACACTCTGGAGTTTAGAAGAATGAGAGCTGAGCTCATTGAAATCTAAAAAAAAATCTTAGAAGTCTTGGCAGGGTAGATGCTGTGAGGATGTTTCCCTTTGCTGGATAGTCTAAATCTAGGGGTCATAGTCTCAGGATAAGGGATCGGACACTTAGGACTGAGATGAGGAGCAATGTGTTCACTCAGAGGGATGTGAATCTTTGGAATTCTATACACATAGGTCTGAGACACTCAGTCATTGAGTATATTCAAGACAGAGAACAAAGGGAATCAAGGGAAATGGGTATCAGGCAGGAGTTCAGGGTGAAGTTCAGCCATGAATGTAATGAATTGCGGAGCAGGCTCGAGCGGCCTTACCGCCTGCTATTTCTTATTCTCTTATAGCTGTCAGTATCTGGTACATGAGTGTTGTTCTTTCTTCAGTTTTTGGTGGGCAAAAGTGGGTTTTATTATACACCATGTCAGCTTCTGGAATGTGACTGCGAGTTCCACTCTGTTTTTGCCTGTCTCCGGGATGTGAGTGTGGATTTTACTCCGTACCTGTCGGTCTCTGGTATGTCAATGTGGGTATTACCCTGTACCTGTCAGTTTCTCATATGTGATTGGGAATTTATTCTGTACTTGTCAGTTTCTGTTATGTGAGTTTTATTCTGTACCTGTTATTTTCTGAATTTGTAACATGGGTTTTCCTCTGTACCTGCCAGTTTCTGGGATGTGAGTGTAATTTTTTGTCTGTACCTGTCTGTTTCCGGTATCGGAATGTAGGTAAAACTATGTAGTTCTCAGTCTCTGGGATGTGAGTGTGCGTTTTACTCTGTATCAGTCACGTCTTTGGTATGTGAGTGGGTTTTATTCTATAGCTGTCTTTCTCTGCTATGCGAGTGTGATTTTACACTTTATCATTCAGACTCTGGTATGTGAGTGGGGTTTTATTCTGTACCTGTCATTTTCTCATTTGTTAACGTGGGCTTCAATCAGTACCTGGCAGTTTCTGATATGCGAGAGTGGATTTTAGCCTGTATCTGTCAGTTTATGATATCTGAGAGTGGGTATCTCTCATTGTCTTTTATGTAAGTGTAAGTTTTACTCTGTATAGCTTAGTCTCGGATATGGGAGTGCAGAATTTACTCTATAGCTGTGTGTGTGTGATGCAAGTGTGGATTTTACTCTGTATCTGTTAGTCTCTGATGTGAGAGTGAGAGTTTTACTCTGTATCTATTAGTCTCTGATGTGAGAGTGTGAGTTTTACTCTGTATCTGTTAGTCTCTGATGTGAGTGTGTGAGTTTTACTCTGTATCTGTCAGTTTTTGGTATGCAAGTGTGGTTTTCCTCTATCATTCAGGCTCTGGGATGAAAGTGAGAGTTTTACTCTGTATGTTAATATCTGTGATGTGAGTCTGGGTTGTACTCTGCAACTTTCATTTTCTCAAATTTGAGTTGGGTTTTATTTTGTACCTGTCAGTTTCTAGTATATGAATAGGGGTTTTAATCTGTACCTGTCAGTTTCTGCTGTGATAGTGCTGCTTTTGTGCTGTATCTGTCAGTTTCTGATGTGTGAGTCTGTTTTAATCTATACCTGTTAGGCTGTGGGATGTGAGCATGTGTTTGACTCTGCATCGATCAGTATCTTTTATGTGGCTGTTGATTTTGCTCTGTAGCTGTCACTCTCTGGGATGTGAATGTGGGTTTGACTCTGTAGGTGTCATTTTCTCATGTGTGAGTGTGTTATAGACTGTATGTGTCATTCTCTGTGGTGTGAGTGTGGGCTTTACTCTGTATCTGTCAGTCTTTGGAATGTGAGTATGGTTTTAATCTTTATCTGTCAATTTCTGGTATTTGTCTGTTGTTGTTACTCTCCAATTGTTAGTTTCCAGGATGTGATTGTGTATTTTAATCAGTACCTGCCAGTTTCTTGTACCGGAGTGTGGATATTAGTCATATCTTCCAGTCTCTGGTATGTGAGTGTGTGTTTTACTTTATAACTGTCTGACTCTGGGATGCAAGTGTATTTTATTCTGTATCTGCTGGTTTACAGAATGTATTAACAAAAACTGAGAGGTACAGAATAAAAGTTATGTGAATATCCATTTTACTCTGCACCAGTCACTTTCCGATATGTGAGTGTGGATTTTAACCTATATCTGCCAGTCAGTCAGTGTGTTACCATATGTGATTGTGATTCAATCACAATCCGTCATTCACTGTGCCCGAGAGTATGTATCATTCTGTCTCTCTCAGTCCCTGGTACTGTTTGTAGATTGGGATCCATTCTGTGTCTCTCAGTCCCTGGCACTGTGTGTAGGTGTGGGGTTCATTCTGTCTCTCTGTCCCTGGTACTGTTTGTAGATTGGGATCCATTCTGTGTCTCTCAGTCCCTGGCACTGTGTGTAGGTGTGGGGTCCATTCTGTGTCTCTCAGTCCCTGGCACTGTTTGTAGGTGTGGGGTCCATTCTGTGTCTCTCAGTCCCTGACACTGTTTGTAGGTGTGGGGTCCATTCTGTGTCTCTCAATCCCTGGCACAGTTTGTGGGTGTGGGATCCATTCTGTGTCTCTCAGTCCCCGGCACTGTTTGTGGGTGTGGGGTTCACTATGTCTCTGTTAGAATGGTGATGTGTGTGAGTGCGAGAGTTATTATGTAATTGACAGTCTCTTGTTGTCAGCTATTCTTGCTGTGTGACTGTTGGATTCTGTTCCTTCTTTAGGCCTATGCTAGTTTGAGATTATCCGTGATTGTCTCAGGAGGAGGTTTGGTTCAGTCCATTACCTCCGTTTCTCTGCTCTTGTATGTTAGTTGCTGGGTTTGAGAGTCAGTGTACCGACACCAGTGTGGATTGACACCGTGTCAGTCAGTCCTTGTGTGTGAGCAAGGGAGTGAAAATGGATCTGCCTCTCAGAGCGATATGTTTGGACTTTGAAACAACATCTTATTGTACTGTTCCAAGTGACTGTGGGATTCATAATGTAACTCTGGGATTCGGATCACTGTGGGACTGACAGCTTCTGCTACCTGTGACAATATGATTCTGTGTCTCTGCACGCTGTGAGTGATAATGTACTTACTGTGTGTGAGAAGGAGCTGCCTGCACTGTTCCTTGTGTTCCAGGTGGCAGAAAGATCACATTTATTCTGGGGGTGAAGTATTTTGCTCTGAGAATAATAATATGAGTAAAATATTAGGTACAAGTCATGGACAGGTGCCCATAGACTATAACAATAAAGTTATAATTAATGTGTTTCTTTATAATAAAGTAAAGTATCTGGAGAGAGGAATGCGCGATACAAACAGTGACATTGTCTGACCTCACTGCAGTACAGCGGCACTCAGATTCTCTCATCATCATCATCATCATCATAGGCGGTCCCTCGAACCAGGATGACTTGCTTCCACGTGAGCTGACAGATGTTTCAATGAAGGACCTGATATTCCAATCCTGACTCCAATTGAAAGGGTGGAAGATGCCTGTGCGTGGATTTTTTTAACGTGTGGTGACCGTTGCACATCAGCCACCACACAGGCTTGACAGAGCTAGGACTTTATCCAGTGGCAAGGGTAGACCAGGACTGGAGACCTGCTCGGCTGCACAGACCTAGTGCGCACAGACCCAGTGTGGGCTGGCCTGTGCTGCCCCTGGGCCATCGGCTCTTCTGGGCCCTGTACCCTCATTCGCCGCATCTCCGTCACAATCTCTCGTCGCTCCTCCGCCACAAACATTCGCCGCACCTCCGCCATGATTTCCCACCGCACATCCATTACAAACATTCGCCGAACCTCCGCCACGATCACCCACCGAATCTCAGCCACGATCCCTCAATGCCCCTCCGCCTCAATCACTCACCACACCTCCGCCACGACCATGAGCAGAGGAGCGGGACGGTCGTGGCGGAGGTGTGGTGAGTGATCAGGTTCCCCACACCAGCTGTATCAGACGGTTCTATAGTAAGTTATCAGCATCCAGACACAACCCAAACCCAGCACTGGTCCATGAATGGGAACACCCGATTGGCAGAGTCCAGGTTTATATCTCCCACTCACATGGGACAATCTGTAAAGTTCTGAATCGCTTCCTGGATTATAAGCAC
This sequence comes from Pristiophorus japonicus, assembly GCF_044704955.1. NCBI lineage: Eukaryota > Metazoa > Chordata > Chondrichthyes > Pristiophoridae > Pristiophorus > Pristiophorus japonicus. The sequence continues at coordinate 218,259,471 of NC_091985.1, forward strand.
AGGTATCTGGGCTGTACAACAATTGTTTTCAGTCTAATGAAACAGAGTTGAGAGCCTGTACAGTTAACAGAATGTCCCAGATGTATCTGAGGGAGCGACAATGTATCTCTCGATCACCAGCAACACGGTTCTAGAGAATTCAACACACCGAAACAAAATAACCGATTATTGAAATGTCTCCTGTCACACTCCTCTCCTGGTGCCTGCAATAGATGCACTTCGTGACACTTCTCAGTCAGGCTGTGTTTCGACTGTTCAATGTCCAAGAACAACAGACACTGTGAGATTGGAATTGAATCAGGAACATTCACTACTGATTTGGGGAAAGAAAGCAGCACTGATTTGAAAGAGCGAGGTGATTTACTTTCTCTGTTACCTTACACCGTACACACACAGCCCGAGAATGGCTTCTCCCTTCCCCCACTCACTCCATGTTCCAGAACTAATTCCTGCTCCACTCCACCTCTTACAGACAGCCCCGACTGCCGCTGAACTTACCCCGACTCAAAGCCCATCTGTGGACACAGTGCTAATGTGATGAGCTGCTGTAAGGAGGCTGCTGTTTGCTCCCTTACTCGGGCCCGGGATATCTCCGCTCCCTGATGTGTTCAATGATCATCAGCCCAGCACAGAGGAAACGGCAGCCGCTGACAGAGCTGGGGGAGGGGAGCTCACATGGGCCCTTCCCGTCGGTTTAAACACTGGGCGGTGAGAGCGGGGAGCAGCATGCATTTAGTGCATGCTCAGACCATCTTTTTGTCACTATTTAAATCAGCAAAAATGGGATTGTTTCACAAGTTGCTTTTATCACTAATTAAATGGGCCACATTGAGAGAATTTTAATTATAATCCGAATTACCAACAAAATGATTCGGTGAGCCGGACACTGGAGTGGGATTTCCTAGAGAGTTTTACTCTTTCCGTCAGTCTCTGGTGTGTGAGTGTGTCCCTGTCATTTCTGATAGGGGACTATGGGTTTTACTTGCTGCATATTATTGTTCTGATGGGTTTTATTCTGTACCTGTCAGTCTCTGCTATGGGAATGTGGGTTTTATTCTGTACCTGTCAGTCTCTGCTATGTGAGTGTGTGTTTTATTCTGTATCTCTTAGTTTCTGCTATGTGAGTGTGGGTTTAATTATGTTCCTATCAGTTTATGCTATGGGAATGTCGGTTTCATTCTGGACTCGTCAGTCTCTGATATGCAAAAATGGGTTTTACTCTACCTGTCAGCTTCTAGTATGCGAGTGTGGGTTTTTATCCTCAGTTTATGGTGGGAGAGTGTGGGTTTTATTCTGTAGCTGTCAGTCTATGTTGTGAAAGTGTGCATTTTACTCTGTACCTGTCAGTTTCTAGTATGTGAGTGTAGGTTTTATTTGTACCTGTCAATCTCTGGAATGTGAGTTTGGGTTTATTCTATTTTAACCTGGCTATGAAACCTGCTCCCTCGCGGCATAGGTGTCCTCTGGAAATAAACTCAGCAGATCAGTACGAATCGCTTGCCGATTATTCAAAAGTTTCAGATAAATGCAGAAAATGACCAAACTGCTTCAAAAACAGACACAAGCTGTCAAAAATAATGGAAAACAAGGCCCAGTAGATTTAGAGAGAGAGCTCGGGCTGGTGGGAATCCATCACTGGATCGTTCACACAAGCCGAGTGGATTAATTTGGTGATAGTACGAATTCACTGGTAGGTATTTGATGAGTAAGGTAAATAATCACCAGATTGGAATTTATCTTTTTCTTGTAACATCACAGAAAAGTGGATCGCAAGCAGGGTGGAGGAATTTGGTGATAGTAGGAATTCATTGCAAATTATTGACCTGGTTAGGAAATTGACTGAGCTGCAGGAGACAGAGGGTAGCGATAAAGGTTGGTTCTCAAGTTGACAGGATGTGGTGTCCCACAGGGATCTGTGTTGGGGATTCAACTATCCCTAGTATTTATTAATGACTTAGTTGATGGCATAGAAAGTCATATATCTAAATTTGCCGCTGAACACAAAAGAAAGATGGCATTGCAGGCAGTGTAGTTGAAAGCATCAAATTACAAAGGGATAGCGATAGATTAAGTTCATGAGCAAAGCTGCGTCAAATCGATTTCAATGTAGACAAATGTGAGGTCATCCACTTTGGACCTAAAAAGGATACAAGAGGGTACTTTCTAAATGGTAAAAAGCTAAAAACAGTGGCAGTCCACAGAGACTTGGGAGTCCAGGTACAGAGATCATTAAAATGTCATGAACAAGTACAGAAAATAATCAGAAAGGCTGATGGAATGCTGGTTTTTACATCTAGAGCACTAGAATACTAGGGGGTAGAGGTTATGCTGCAGCTATACAAAGCCCTGGTTAGCCAACACCTGGAGCACTGTGAGCAGTTCTGCGCATCATGCCTTAGGAAGGTTATATTGGCCTTGGAGCGAGTGCAGCGTAGATTTACCACAATGATACTCGGACTCCAAGATTTAAGGTATGAGGAAAAATTACACAAATTAGGGCTGTATCCCCTAGAATTTAGGTTAAGGGCTGATCTGATCGAAGTTTAAGATATTAAGCGGAACAGATGGGGTAGATCGAGAGAAACTATTTCCGCTGGTTGGGGATTCTAGGACTCGGGGCATAGTCTAAAAATTAGAGCCAGAACTTTTAGCAGTGAAATGAGGAAACACATTTATACATAATGGGTGGTAGAAGTTTGGAACTTGCTTCCTCAAACACCAATTGATGCTAGGTCAGTTATTAATTTTAAATCGGAGATTGATAGCTGTTTGTTAACTAAAGGTATTAAAGGATCTGGTCAAAGGTGGGTATATGGAGTAAGGTCGCAGATCAGCCAGGATCTCATTGAATGGGGGAACAGGCTCGAGGGGCTCAATGGCCTACTCCTATTCCTATGGAGCAGTTGCCAGGACTGGTGAAATAATCCAAATAAAGATTCATTTGCCGAGACTCTGCAGCAGTTGTTTTCTGCTGTTAAATACCAGAATCAAATTGATCAGAATGCACCAATTGAAACAGAAAATTCAGCACTTTCTGGGGAGGTGAATGGCCGAGACACATTGATACTGAACTGTATTTAGTGAGCAACAGAACAAGGAGGAAGAGACAATCTCACACAGACACATACCCACAGAAGCACATACACAAGCACGTACACATTCATATATCAAAATATATACATAAACACATACACAGCCACAAAGATTGACACACATACACTTCTCTAATTGGCGAGTAGCTCGGAGCTGTGGATGAGCAGAGATTTTTCGGGGCAGGGGTATAAAAGAATACGGAGGTAAAGCAGGTGGAAGGAGTTAAGAGACAGATCAGCCCTGATCTCACTGAATGGGGGAACAGGCTCGAGGAGCTGAATGGCCTGTTCCTGTTCCGATGTTCCTTCCTCCACTTTATCTCCAGTGTCACTATCAAGCACTCCCAGGGCACATACAATACTGAGCACCCTCGACATTACCTTGTCATTACTACTGTCACTCTGTCCCCAGCCCTACTCCAGACCATTTCTGTTCCTGAATTTATAAACTAGGAAAATGTAGAAACGATAAATCCTCGGGACTGGATGAATTGCATCCGCGCAAACTAAACTATGCAAAGGAAGAGCCCATCGAGAGAATTGTGTTCAGTTCTGGACCTCACGAATGATGTATTAGCTTTAGCGGGGGTGCAGCACAGATTCAGCAGATTGCTACTGGGGCTAAAAAGGATTAAATTATGAGGACAGGTGGCTTAGACAAGTCTTTTACTTCCTTGAAGATAGAAAATTAAGGATGATATCATTGACATGTTTAAGATGATAGAGAGATACTATTTCATCTGGTGGGAGAGTCCAGAACAAGGGGAATAAACTTAAAAGTTAAAGCTAGGCCGTTCAGGAGTGAGGCCAGAATGCACTTCTTCACACAAAGGTCAGTCGCAATCTGGAAATCTCTCCCCCAAAAAGCTGGAGCTCAACTGAAACATTCAAGACTCAGACTAACTGATTTTTGTTAGGTTGGGTTCTGTGTCTGTATATTGACACACAAAGACAAACACACACACACACAGACATGCTGAAACACACACATGGGTTAAGGGTGTAGGTGGACTGAAAGGGATTAAGCAGACTTTTAAAGGCACTTGTTCGTCAGTCCGTCTGCCGATTTTGGGCCTGGTTTGGTACAAATCTGACCTCTCACCAAGGACTCTGTTTGAACTCACCACATTCATTTTACACAAGTCCTTCAGATTGGTAGGGGTGAAAGGTCAGTATTTTGACCCTCTGTGACACCCAGCCCATTGCTGAAGATTGTTTCGAGTGCTGTACCATGTCTTTTCAGAATTCACAATAGAATTACATAGTATTCACTTCAGAGAAACAGGCCATTCTGCCCAACATGTCCATGATGGTGTTTATGCTCCACACGAGCATTCTCTCACCTTAGTTCACCTCACCCTATCATATCCTCGATTCCTTTCTCTCTCATGTACGTATCTAGCTTCCCCTTAAAGGCGCTCAGCTATTCACCTTAACTCCACATGCTAGCAAGCTCTACATTCTAACCACTCTCTGGGTAAAGAGGTTTCTCCTGAATTCCTTATTGGATTTATTAGTGACTATCTTATATTTAGTTCCTAGTTTTGGACTCCTCACAAGTGGTAACATCTTCTCTACATCTACCCTAACAAACAGCTTCTTAATTATAAAGATCTCTATGAGCCTTCTCTTTTCTAGAGAAAGAGCCCCAGCATGTTCAGCCATTCTGGATACTTATAACCTCTCACTTCTGGTGTCATCCTTGGAAATCTTTTTTGCAACAGCCACAGTGCCTGTATAACTTTTTCATAATATGGAGACCAAAACTGAACACAGTATTCCAAGTGTCGTCCAACCAAGGTTCTATATACATTTAACAAAACTTCTCTGCTTTGCAATTCTCTTACCCTAGAAATGAAACCCAGTGCTTTATTTACATTTCCATTGCCTTGTTAACCTGCTTTTAATGATTTGTGCATCTGTTCCCCTAGATCACTGGTGGGCAAAATACAGCCCATGGGCCATATCTGGCCCGCCAAGACATTCTATCCGTCCCGCTGGATGGGACAGAAATAGAACGCAAGCCAGATCTCGAGCTGCACATTCGTCTATCCACTTTCACTTCTCATGAGTCAGAGACAGACCTGAACTGCAGCCAAGGAAAAAACATAGTAATACTTCATTTAAATTAATAATTCACCAAAGCGATTCTCTCTGGCCTGATCTTAAAAGGATCCGTTGAGTAATTCTCGGCGCCAATGGCAGACATCAGTACCCAGAATGCACTGTGTACTAGAATATGCCCTATCCAATTTAGAGTGGAGTCATGGCTGCTCATCTCCACAAATCTTTTACCGAAGAAAGTGACTGGCACTGCATCTCTCTTCTCCCGGTACAATGGCAGGGGAGTTCTCATCTGGCACCAATTGGGACGGCATTAGTAATCTTTGCAGAGGGACATAATGATGACTGAGGTGGGAAAATGATGCTGACACAGGCTCTAAAGGGGGTACAGTTCTATTTCACAGCACTGATTTACAGAGACCAGAAGATACCACAACATTTTCAACTTTTATCTTTGATTCGGTCCAAGTCAGCATGGATTTATGAAAGGGAAATCATGCTTGACAAATCTTCTAGAATTGTTTGAGGATGTAACTAGTAGAGTGGACAAGAGGGAGCCAGTGGATGTAGTGTATTTAGACTTTCAAAAGGCTTTTGACAAGGTCCCACTCAAGAGATTAGTGTGCAAAATTAAAGCACATGGTATTGGGGGTAATGTACTGACGTGGTTGGCAGACAGGAAGCAAAGAGTAGGAATAAATTGGTCCTTTTCAGGATGGCAGGCAGTGACTAGTGGGGTACCGCAAGGTTCAGTGCTGGGACTCCAGCTATTTACAATATACATTAATGATTTAGACAAAGGAATTAAATGTAACATCTCCAAGTTTGCAGATGACACTAAGCTGGGTGGCAGTGTGAGCTATGAGGAGGATGCTAAGAGGCTGCAGGGTGACTTGGACAGGTTAGGTTGTGAATGTGCATGAAGAAGTTGTGAATGTGTCAGTTGAAGAGGATCATGGGAAGATAGCTAAAAGAAAATGTCAAGCTGCGATATTTACAATGTCGACACAAAAAGGGGTTACTCAGTGTTGTGGTCAAACACGAGTTACGCGAAAAAGCAAAGTCAGGCATGAGTCAGACGAGAGACTGCTATAACCAGCCGTAAAATAGGGAAATGCAATGTAAAACGAAACTGTAAACACATCCCTGGAGCCCACCCTATTTGGAGAGTTGTTAGCCTGCAATTGGGTATGCTATGGGGGAAGCCGACCAATGATTGTATAAACTGAGTGTCACTCAAATATGTTCTGCTGTAACAATGTATAAATATTGAGCTTTTGTACTGTTACGAGACTTGTCAAGAGAGAGGTGAACAGGCTCAAATCGAGGGTGTTCCCTTTATCTTAACAGGTCCCGGCCGGAGAATCTCTAATAAAGGTCTTATGTTGCGAAGACTAAAAGTGTTCGTGTGTCAGTGAATTCGCTGAAACAGATTGAAGAGAAAAGAATCCGTATCAACAAGGTGAGAGGGCAAATGCATGGCAGATGCGATATAATGTAGATAAATGTTTGGTGGTAAAAACAGGAAGGCAGATTATCTGAATTATGACAGGTTAGTAAAAGGGGAGGTGCAACGAGACCTGGGTTTCATGGTACATCAGTCACTGAAAGTTGGCATACACATACAGCAGGCGGTGAAGGCGGCAAATGGCATGTTGGCCTTCATAGCGAGAGGATTTGTGTATAGGAGCAGGGAGGTCTTACTATAGTTGTTCAGGGCCTTGGTGAGGCCACACCTTGAATATTGTATACAGTTTTGTTCTCCTAATCTGAGGAAAGACATTCTTGCTATTGAGGGAGTGCAGCGAAGGTTCAACAGACTGATTCCTGGGCTGACAGGACTGACATATGAAGAAAGACTGGATCGACTAGGCTTATATTCAATGAAATTTAGAAGAATGATAGGGGATCTCATAGAAACATATAACATTCTGACGGGATTGGACAGGTTAGATGCAGGAAGAATGTTCCCGATGTTAGGGAAGTCCAGAACCAGGGGTCATAGTCTAAGGATAAGGGGTAAGCCATTTAGGACCGAGATGAGAAGAAACTTCTTCACTCTAAGAGTTGTGAGCATGTGGAATTCTCTACCACAGAAAGTTGTTGAGGCCAGCTCGTTAGATATATTCAAAAGGGAGTGAGATGTGGCCCTTATGGCTAAAGGGATCAAGGGGTATGGAGAGAAAGCAGGAATGGGGTACTGAAGTGCATGATCAACCATGATCATATTGAATGGTGGTGCAGGCTCAAAGGGCCGAACAGCCTACTCCTGCACCTATTTTCTATGTTTCTATGTTTCATTTATAAGCAGTACCGGATACAAGTTATGTATGTAAGATAGCATCTGACTACTACATGAAATTATGTTTATGCAATGTTTTAATTTTTTTGCGCACGGTCCCTTTAAATTTGCTGCACAGCTGGGCACGATGCAGCTGCACATGCGCAGTGTCTCTTCCAGTGGCAGGAGCTGGGGATTGGTCTGTGCGGGACCCAGCGATTGGTGGAATATTGGTGGGCGGCACTCAACAGCTCACCAAAACTTTGTTAAGTGGCCCTCCAGCCCAAATAATTGCCCACCCTGCCCTAGATCTCTTTGTTCCTCAACACCATTTAGATACGTTTTTCCTGAAAATGGAGTACTTGCATTTATATTGCACCTTTCACCACCACCACACATTTCAAAACAAAGCTTTAAAGCAAATGAAGTACTTATGGAGCGTAGTCATTGTTGTAATGTGGGAAACGCAGCACCAATTTGCACACAGCAAGCTCCCACAAACAGCAATGTGGTGAGAACAGAAGAAATAGGAGCAGGAGTAGGCCATTCGGCCCATTGAGCCTGCTCCGCCATTCAATAAGATCATGGCTGTTCTGATCATGGACTCAGCTCCAATTCCCTGCCCGCTCCCTGTAACCCTGTATTCCCTTATCACTCAAAAATCTGTCTATCTCCACCTTAAAGATATTCAAAGACCCAGCCTCCACAGCTCTCTGGGGCAGAGAATGCCACAGATTTACAACCCTCAGAGAAGAAGTTCCTCCTCATCTCAGTTTTAAATGGGCCCCTTATTCTGAGACGATGCCCCCTAGTTTTAGTTCCCCTTTGAGTGGAAATATCCTTTGTGCATCCACCTTGTCGAGCCCCCTCATTATCTTGTATGTTTCGATATGATCAACTCTCATTCTTCTGAACTCCAATGTGTATAGGCCCAATCTACTCAACCCATCTTCATAAGTCAACCTAATGAACCTTCTCTGAACAGCCTCTAATGCAAGTATATCGTACCTTAAATACAGAGACCAAAACTGTACGCAGTACTCCAGGTGTGGCCTCACCAATACCCTGTACAGTTGTAGCAGAACTTCTCTGCTTTTATACTCTATCCCCCTTGCAATAAAGGCCAACATTCCATTTGCCTTCCTGATTATGTGCTGTACCCCATACTAACTTTTTGTGTTTCATGCACAAGGATGCCCAGGTCCCTCGGTACTGTAGCACTTTGCAATTTTGCTCCATTTAAATAATAATTTGCTTTTTAATTCTTTCTGCGAAAGTGGACAACCTCACACTTTCCCACATTATACTCCATCTGCTAAATGTTTGCCCACTCACTTAGTCTATCTATATCCCCTGCAGATTTTGTGTGTCCTCCTCACAACTTGCTTTCCCACCCATCTTTGTATCATCAGCAAACTTGGCTACATTACACTCGGTCCCTTCATCCAAGTCATTAATATAGATTGTAAATAGTTGAGGAGCTAGCACCCTGCGACACCCCACCATTCACTGTTGGCCAACCGGAAAATGACCCATTTATCCCGACTCTCTGTTTTCTGTTAGTTAGCCAATCCTCTACCCATGCAAATATATTGCCCCCTATCCCGTGAACTTTTATCTTGTGCAGTAACCTTTTATGTGGCACCTTATCGAATGCCTTCTGGAAATCCAATTAAACCACATCCACTGGTTCCCCCTTATCCACCCTGCTCGTTACATCCTCAAAGAGCTCCAGCAAATTTGTCAAACATGATTTCCCTTTCATAAAACCATGCTGACTCTGATTGATTGAATTGTGCTTTTCCAAATGTCCTGCTACTGCTTCCTTAATAATGGACTCTAGCATTTTCCCAACGACAGATGTTAGGCTAACTGGTCTATAGTTTCCTGCTTTTTGTCTGCCTCCTTTTTCTTTTAAATAGGGGCATTACATTTGCGGTTTTCCAATCCACTGGGACCGCCCCAGAATCCAGGGAATTTAGGTAGATTACAACCAATGCATCCACTATCTCTGCAGCCACCTCTTTTAAGACCCAAAGATGTAAGCCATCAGGTCCTGGGGACTTGTCTGCCTTTAGTCCCATTATTTTACCGAGTACTATTTCATTAGTGATAGTGTTATTTTACCGAGTACTATTTCATTAGTGATAGTGTTAAGTTCCTCCCTCCATACAGTCCTTTGATTATCCAATATTGGGATGTTTTTAATGCCTTCTACCGTGAAGACCGATGCAAAATATTTGTTCAGCGTCTCTGTGATTTCCCTGTTCTTCATTATTAATTCCCCATCTCATCCTCCAGGGGATAACGACCAGACAATCTGTTTTTGTAATGTTGAAGGATAAATACTGGCCAGGAGACCGGGAATAACTGCTCTGCGCTTCCTCGAAATAGTGTCATGGGACCTTTCACATGCACCTGAGGGAGCAGGCGGGGCTGTGGTTTAACGTCGCTTCTGAAAGACGGCACCTGATAGTGCAGCACTCCCTCAGCACTGCACTGGATTGTCAGCCGAGATTTTTGTGCTCAAATCCCTGGTGTGGGAATTGTACCCACAATCTTATAACTCAGAGGTGAGAGTGCTACTCACTGAGCCACAGCTGAGTACCTGGCCTCCTTATTCCACCTACCAAAATGCACCATGTCACAGCTATTTATATTGGAAGTAGAATCATAAAAGTTGACAGCACAGGAGGCCGCCATTTTGGCACATTATGCCGGCCAACAAGAGGCTATCCAGCTGTAACTCTGCAGGTTACGACACTTCAAGTGCACATCCAAGTATTTTTTTGATGTGGGTGAGGGTTTCTGCCTCTACCACCCTTTCAGGCAGTGAGTTCCAGAATCCCACAACCCTCTGCGTGAATAAATTTCCCCTCAAATCCCTTCTAAATTTTCTACCAATTATTTTAATTTATGCCCACTGGTTGTTGAACCCTCTGCTAAGGGAAATAGGTCCTTTCTATCCTCTATATCTAGGCCCCCATAATTTTATACACCTCAATGAGGTCTCCTCTCAGCCTCCCCTGTTCCAAGGAAAACAAATCCAGCCTATCCAATCTGTCCTCATAGCCAAGATTCTCCACTCCCGGCAACAGCCTCATAAATCTCCTCTGTACCCTCTCCAGTGCAATCATGTCCTGCCTGTAATGTGGTGACCAGAACTGCACGCAGTACTCAGCTTTTTTTTAAAAAAAAACAGTTCAAGCATAACCCCCTGCTCTTGTATTCTGTGCCTCGGCTAATAAAGGCAAGCATTCCGTATGCATTCTTAACCACCTTATCTACCTGTACTGCTACTTTCAGGGATCTGTGGACATGCACTCCAAGGTCCCTTTGTTCCTCTACACTTCTCAGTGTCCTACCATTTAATGTGTATTCCCTTTCCTTGTTAGCCCTCCCCATATGCATTACCTCACACTTCTCTGGATTAAATTCCATTTGCCACTGTTTTGACCAGTTGATTAATATTTTTTTGCAGTCCTCAGCTTTCTTCATTATCAACCACACAGCCGATTTTAGTATCATCTGCAAAATTCCTAATCATACCCCCTATATTCAAGTCTATATTCAAGTATATCACAAAAAGCAAGGGACCTAGTACTGAGCCCTGCGGAACCCCACTGGAAACATCCTTCCAGTCACAAAAACATCCATCAACCATTACCCTTTGCGTTCTGCCTCTGAGCCAATTTTGGATCCAACTTGCCACTTTGCCCTGGATCTCATGGGCTTTTACTTTTGTGACCAAACTGCCATGTGGGACTTTATCAAAAGCTTTGTAAAATCCATATACACTACATCATACGCTTGGCCCTCATCCACCCTCCTGGTTACCTCCTCGAAAAATTCAATCAAATTAGTTAGACACGACCTTTCCTTAACAAATCCGTGCTGACTGTCCTTAATTAAGCCGTGTCTTTCTAAGTGAAGATTTATCCTGTCCTTCAGGAATTTTTCCAATAATTTTCCCACCACTGAGGTTAGGCTGACTGGTTTGTAATTACTCGGTCTATCCCTTTCTCCCTTCTTAAACAAAAGTACCACATTAGTAGTCCTCCAGCACCATATCTAAAGCCAGAGAGGATTGGAAAATGGTGGTTGAGCAGTTATAATGAGGGATGTTCAAGAGGTCAGAATTTGAGGAGCAAGACATCTTGTGGGGTTGTGAGGCTGAAAAAGATTAGAGAGATAGGGAGGAGCGAGACCATGGAATGATTTGTAAACAAGGATGAGAATTTTGAAATCGAGGCTTTGTTTAACTGGGAGCCAATGTAGGTCAGAAAGCACAGGAGTGATGGGTGATCTTGACTTGATGCGGTGGGTTAGTACATGGGGGGCTGAGATTTGGATGACCTCAAGTTTATGTAGTGAGGAATGTGGGAGACCGGCCAGGAGTGAGTTGGAGTAGTCAAGTCTAGAGGTAACAAAGGCATGGATGAGGGTTTCAGCAGCACAAGAGCTGAGGCAGGAGCGGAGGTGGGTAATGTTATGGAGGTGGAAAAAGGTGGTTTTAGTTATGCCATGGATATGTGGCTGGAAACTCATTTCAGGGTCAAATATGACACCTAGATTGTGAACAGTTTTGTTCACCCTCAGATTGATGCTAAGGAGAGGGATGGAGTCAGTGGTTAGGGAACGCAGTTTGTGGCGGGGACCAAAGATAATGGCTTCGGTCTTCCCAATAGTTAATTGGAGAAAATTTCTGCTCATCCAGTACTGGATGTCGGACAAGCAATCTGACAATTTAGATACCAAGCATGGATCAAGACAAGTGGTGGAGAGGTAGAGCTGGGTATCGTCAGCGTATATGTAGAAACTGACTCGGTGTTTTCAGATGATATCTCCAAGGGGCAGCATATAGATGAGAAATAAGAGGGAAACAAGGACAGATCTTTGGGGGACACCAGAGGTAACAATGTAGAAGTGGGAAGAGAAGCCATTGCACAATATTTTCTGGCTACGATTAGGTAGGCAAGAATGGAACCAGGCGAGTGCAGTCCCACCTAGCTGGACATTGATGGAAAGGCGTTGGAGGAGGATGGAGTAGTCAACTGTGTCAGAGGTGCAGCAGAGGTTAGAACCTAAAGCAAGTTTTCCACTAGATTAACAGTGACTCCAATTCACTTATGTTATAAGAACACAAAAAATAGGAGCAGGCCATTCGGCCCCTCGAGCCTGATCCACCATTCAATAATATCATAGCTGATCTTCTACCTCAACTCCACTTTCCTCATATCCCTTCACCCCTTAATATTCAAAAATGTATCAAGCTGCCTTGAATATACTCAAACACTGAGCATCCATAGCTCTTTGGGGGAGAGACTTCCAAAGATTCACCATCCTCTGAGTGAAGAAATTTATCTTCATCTCAGTCCTAAATGGCCGACACTTATTCTGAGATTGTGACTCCTGGTTCCAGACTCCCAGCCAGAGGAAATATCCTTCCTGCATCTACCCTGTCAAGCCCTTTAAGAATTGTGTATGTTTCAATTAGATCACCTCTCATTATTCTAAACTACAGAGAATATAGGCCTAATCTACTCAATCTCTCTTCATAGGACAATCCCCCATCCCAGGAATCAGTCTGGTGAACCTCCATTCCTCAATGGCAAGTATATCCTTTCTTAGGCAAGGAGATCAAAACTGTACACAATACTTCAAATGTGGTCTCACCAGGGCAGTATGTAATTGCAGTAAGACATCTTTCCTCTTATACTCAAATCCTTTTATAATGAAGGTCAACATGCCATTTGCTTCCTGTACCTGCATGTTAACTTTCAGTGATTCATATACATGGACACCCAGGACCCTCTGAACAACAGCATTTTCCAATCTTTCAGCATTTACAAACTACTCTGCTTTTCTATTTTTCCTACCAAAGTGGATAACTTCACATTAAATTCCATTTTCCATCTTCTTGCCCACTCACTTAGCCCATCTATAGCCCTTTGAAGTTTCTTTGCATTTTGCATCATCCTCACAATTACATTCCCACCTAGCTTTGTATCATCAGCAAACTTGGATATCATCCAAATCATTGATATAGATTGTTAATAGCTGGGGCCCAAGCCCTGATCCCTACGGTACCACTCCACTAGTTACAGCCTGCCAACCCGAAAATTACCCGTTTATTCCGACTCTGTTTTCTGTCCATTAACCAATCCTCAATCCATGCTCGTGTCCACAGTAAATGACACAAGGTCAGCCCGCTGGATGGAACCTCGGGCACCCGGAGCATGATCTCCGGTGTCTCCAGTCCCGACTGCCCCCTTACATCAGTCTCCCCTCACTTTTATACCCTGCAGTGATCCATCTCTGGCACCTGACTCTTCTTTGTCTTCTCTGCTGGGTTTTGGCAGGAAGCTGGGAAAAGACAGCTGGAACTTCTCTAATCTGTGATTTACAAGGACACTTTCCCTGGTTCCCAGCAGTTACTTTTCTTCAGCAATTTTCTGATTATCCCCAAACTCCCCTGCCTGCTGTTAGTTATTTCTTATAGTTTCATAATTATAGGTATAAACATCACACATTATAATCTAACCTATTCTATTACTCACTTTGGTTTAAGCTTATATTGTCCTGTACTATTTTATGATTTTATAACCAATCCTCAATCCATGTGAGTATATTACCCCCAATCTTATGAGCTCTAATTTTGTTTAATTATCTCTTGTCGAATGCCTTCTGAAAATCCAAATACACCACATCCACTGGTTCCCCCCTTATCTGTTCTGCTAGTTACCACCTCAAAAAACGCTAACAGATTTGTCAAACATGATTTCAGTTTTATAAATCCGTATTGACTCTGCCCAATCCTGTTATTATTTTTAAATAGTGCCCTGTTACCACATCGTTATAATAGAATCTAGCATTTTCCTTACTACTGATGTCAGGCTAACTGATCTGTGGTTCTTTGTTTTCTCTCTCCCTCCTTTCTTAAATAGTGGGGTTATATTTGGTACCTTCCAATCCGCACGAAGGGAGAGAGAGCGAATGAGTGAGATGAAGATTGGCACGGAAGGGAGAGAGAGCTGGACAGAGTGAGATCAAACAGACAGCAAAGTAAGTGAGACAGAGTGAGGTTAAATCCAAAAGGGGAAGTGGGAGAGACAGAATGAGGCAGAGAAAGAAAGGAAAGGAAGAGAAGATATTGGCCGGGATGGCAAGGGAGAAGAGAATGGGGCAGAGAGAAAAGAGAGGGGCGAAAGAGGCGGAGAGAGGTAGACTGAGAGCATAGCAGAAAGAGGAACAGAGAAGCAGAGAAGAGAAAGGTGGAAAGAGTGAGAGACAGTGAGACAGAGAGAAATGAGAGAGGTAGAGATCTTATTGAATGGCGGAGCAGGCTCAAGGGGCAAAATGGCCTACTCCTGCTCCTATTTCTTATGTTCTTAATAGAGCAAATGTGAATTAGAGAGAGAGACAACAAGGTGGGGGGAGAGAGAGAAATTGAGAAAGAAACAGGTGGAGATATGAGTGCTTCTTCGGCAGCCCCTCCCAAACCCTCGACCTCTACCATCTAGAAGGACAAGGGCAGCAAGCACATGGGAACACCACCACCAGCACGTTCCCCTCCAAGTCACACACCATCCTGATATGTAAGAATATCACCGTTCCTTCGTCGCTGGGTCAAAATCCTGGCACTCCCTCCCTCATCATCATCATAGGCAGTCCCTCGAATCGAGGATGACTTGCTTCCACGTCAAAAAGTTCACAGGTGTTTCAATGAAGGACCTAAAATACCAGGTCCCGTACTACATGTTGAAGGGTGGAAGATGCCTGTGCGTAGATTTCTTTTAGCGTGTGGAGACCGTTGCACACCAGCCACCACACGGGCTTGACAGAGCTAGGTCTTGGTCCAGTGGCAAGGATTAACCAAAACGACTGGAGACCAGCTCTGCTGCACGGACCTAATGCGCACATATATCGCAGTGTGGACGGCCCGTGCTGCCCCTGGGCTCGCGCCTCTTCTGGTCCCCAAACTCACGCCTCTCCTGGGCCCCGGTCATATCCCTCTACAATCTCTCACCGCTCCTTCGCCCTGACCTCGCCGCTCCATCACACGGACTGCAGCGGTTCAAGAAGGTGGCTCACAACCATCTTCTCAAGGGCAATTAGAGATGGATAATAAATGCTGGCTTTGCCAGCGAAGCCCACATCCCATGAACAAATTTTTTTTTTTTTAAAGTCACCTTCTCTTTTCAAGAGGAAGAGACCCAGCCTGTTCATCCTTTCCTAATAGGCATAACCTCGCATTTCTGGTATCATAATTGTAAATCTAATTTCCAATCTCGCCAATTCCTCTATATCCTTTTTATAATATGGAGGTCACAATTGTACACAGTACTCCAAATATGGTCTAACCAAGGTTCGATACAAGTTCAGCATACCTTAGCTACTTTTCAATTCAATCCCCCTGGAAATAAACCCGAGTGCTTGGTTTACTCTTTTTAACGGCCTTATTAACCTACGTCGCTACTTTTGGTGATTTTTGCATTTGTATTCCGAGATCACTTTGCTCTTCTGCCCCATTTAGATTCTGGTTTTCCAACTAATATGTGACCTCCTTATTTCTGTTACCAAAATGCAATACCTCACATTTATCAGTGTTGAAATTCATTATATGCCAATTCTGCAAGTATAATAATGTAATAAGACATGTAGTACAGCACGGATTAGATACAGAGTAAAGCTCCCTCCACACTGACCCTTCAAACACTCCCAGGGCATAGACAACACGGGTTAGTGACAAAGTAATGCTCCCTCTGCACTGTCCCATCAAACATTTCCAGGTCATATATAGCACGGGCAAGGTACAGAGTTAAGTTCCCTCGACACATAGAGAGTAAAGCTCCATCTATACTCCCCATCAAACACTCCCAGGCCAACTACAGCTTGATTTAGATACAGAGTAAATGTCCTTCTACACCCTCCCAGGGCAGTTTCCAGTGGGCTTCCGCAGGGCTCAGTACTTGGTTTCCTGCTTTTTGTCATATATATATAAAATCAATGATTTGGACTTGAATGTAGGAGGTATGATTAAGAAGTTTGCAGATGATACAAAAATTGGCCCTGTGCTTGATAATGAAGAAGCGGTAGACTGCAGGAAGGTATCAATGGACTGGTCAGGTGGGCAGAACAGTGTCAAATGGAACTCAATCCGGAGAAGTGTGAGGTGATGCATTTGGGGAGGGCTATCAAGGAAATCGAATACACAATAAATGGTAGGACACTGAGAAGTGTAGAGGGACAAAGGGACCTTGGAGTGCATGTCCACAGATTCTAGAAGGTAGCAGGACAGGTAGATAAGGTGGTTAAGAAGGCATACGGGATACTTGCCTTTATTAGCCGAGGCATAGAATAGAAGATTAGGGAGGTTATGCTTGAACTGTATAAAAAACTACTTAGGCCACAGTTAGAGTACTGCGTGCAGTTCTGGTCACCACAGTACAGGAAAGATGTGACTGCCCCAGAGAGGATAGAGGAAATTTACGAGGATGTTGCCTGGACTGGAGAATTTTAGCTATGAGGAAAGATTGGATAGGCTGGGGTTGTTTTCTTTGGAACAGAGGAGGCTTAGGCAACCTAATTGAGGTGTATAAAATTATGAGGGGCCTAGATAGAGCAGATAGGAAGGACCTATTTCCCTCAGCAGATGGTTGAATAACCAGGGGGTATAGATTTAAAGTAAGTGGTAGGAGGTTTAGTGGGGATTTGAGGAGAAATATTTTCACCAAGGTTGGTGGGGGTCTGAAACTCACTGCCTGAAAGAGTGGTAGAGGCAGAAACCCTCATAGCATTTAAAAAGTACTTGGATATGCACTTGAAGTGCCGTAACCTCCAAGGCTACGATCCAAGAGCTGGAAAGTGGGATCAGGCTGGAAAGCTCTTTGTCAGCAAGCACGGACATGATGGGCTGAATGGCCTCCTTCTGTGCTGTAAATTTCTATGATTCTCTGATCGCAAGGCTAGGAGAGACGCTCTTGAAGGTATGGGGAGCTCGGACTTGTCCGTGGGAGTAACAGACAGCAAGAGAACTCAAATAATCCCGAGCAATGCGGTGTTAGTCGTGGCTCAGTGGTAGTCTCTGAGTCAGTAGGTTGTGGGTTCAAGTCCACTCCCAGAGCATGGAGCATAAAATCAAAGCCGACATTCCAATGCAGTGCAGAGGGAGCGCTGCACTGTCAGGGGTGCCGTCTTTCACATGAGGCCCCATAAGAGCATAAGAAATAGGAGCAGGAGTAGGCCATTTGGCCCCTCGAATCTGCTCCATCATTTAATGATCATGGCTGATCTGATCTGATCTTGCCTTCAACTCCACTTCCCTGCCCACTCCTCATAACCCTCGACTCCCTTATCGTTCAAAAATCTGTCTATCTCCACCTTAAACATATTTAATGACCCAGCTTCTACAGCTCTCTGAGGTAGCGAATTCCAAAGATTCAGAAGAAATTGCTCCTGATTTCCCTTTTAAATGAGCGACCCCTTATTCTGAAACTATGCCCCCTAGTGTTAGATTCCTCCACAGGGGGAAACATCCTCTCTGCGTCTATCCTGTCAAGCCCTCTCAGAATCTTATATGTTTCAATAAGATCACCTCTCATTCTTCTAAACTCCAATGAATATAGGCCCTACCTGCTCAATCTTTCTTCATGACAACCCTTTCATCTCAGGAATCAACCTCGTGAACCTCCTCTGAAGTATATCCCTCCTTAAATAAGAAGATCAAAACTGTACGCAGTACTCCAGGTGTGGTCTCACCAACAGTGTCGTTGTAGCAGGACTTCCCTACTTTTATACTGCATCTCCCTTGCAATAAAGGCCAACATTCCATTTGCCTTCTTAATTACGCTGTACCTGCATGCTAACTTTTTGTGTATCATGTACAAGGACCCCTCTGTATTGCAGCATTTTCTAATCTCTCCCCATTTAAATAATAATTTGCTTTTTTATTTTTCCTCACATTTTCCCACATTATACTCCATCTGCCAAACTTTTGCCCACTCACTGAGCTGATCTATGTCCCTTTGTAGATTATTTGCGTCTTCCTCACAACTTGCTTTCCCACTTATCTTTGTATCATCAGCATGTTTAGCTACATTCAATCGGTCCCTTCATCCAAGTCATTAATTATAGATTGTAAATAGTTGAGGCCCCAGCACTGATCACTGTGGCACCCCACTTGTTACAGTTTGCCAGCCTGAAAATGACCCATTTATCCCTACTCTCTGTTTTCTGTTTGTTAGCCAATCCTCTATCCATGCTAATATATTACCCCCAATCCCGTGAGATTTTATCTTGTGCAGTAATCTTTTACGTGACACCTTATCGAATGCCTTCTGAAAATCCAAATACACGACATCTACTGGTTCCCCTTTATCCACCCTGTTCGTTACATCCTCAAAGAACTCCAGCAAATTTGTCAAACATGATTTCCCTTTCATAAAACCATGCTGACTCTGCTTGACTGCATTATGATTTTCTAAATAATGGACTCCAGCATTTTCCCAATGACATGTTAGTCTAACTGGTCTACAGTTTCCCGCTTTCTGTCTCCCTCCATTCTTAAATAGGGGAATTACATTTGCTATTTTCCAATCTGCTGGGACCTCTCCAGAATCCAGGGATTTTTGGTAGATTACAACCAATGTGGCCACCATCTCTGCAGCCATTTCTTTTAAGACCCGAGGATTCAGGCTATTAGGACCAGGGGACTTGTCCACCTTTAGTCCCATTAGTTTGCCTCGTACCTTTTTTCCCTAGCAATAGTGATTGTTTTAAGTTCTCCCCTCCCAATAGCCCCTTGATTATCAATTATTGAGATGCTTTCAGTGTCTTTTACAGTGAAGACCGATACAAAATATTTATTTAAATTCTCTGCCATTTCCTTGTTTCCCATTATTAATTCCCCAGTCTCATCTTCTAAGGGACCAACTTAGCTACTCTCTTCCTTTTTATATATCTGTAGAAGCTCTTACTGTCTGTTTTTATATTTCTTGCTAGTTTACTCTCAATCTATTCACTTTTTTTTTCGTTGTCCTTTGCTATTTTCTAAAAAGTTCCCAATCTTCTGGCCTTTCATTAATCTTCGCAACATTGTATGCCTTTGTTTTCAATTTGATACCACCCTTTACTTCTTAGTTAGCCATGGATGGTTCATCCTTCTTAGAGTCTTTCTTTCTCATTGGAATATATCTTTGCTGAGTTATGAAATAGCTCCTTAAATGTCTGCCACTCCTTATCTACTGTCTTACCCTTCCTTTGTAATTGCCTTTATTTTTCAGGGCTCTATTTTGAGACCCAAGTTTCTCACCCTCAAACCGAATTTGGAATTCTACCATACTATGATCACTCTTCCCAAGAGGATCCTTTACTATGAGATCATGAATTAATCCCAGTCGCATTACACATTACCAATTCTAAAATAGTCTGCTCCCTGGTTGGTTCCACAGCGCATTGTTCTAAGAAAACATCCCGAATACACTCTATGAACTCTTCCTCAAGGCTACCTAATTTTTATATTGATATATCCTATCAATATAAAGATTTAAATCGTCTATGCTTATTGCAGTACCTTTCTTATAAGCCTCCATTATTTCTTGATTTATATGCTGTCCTGATAGGCTACTCCCACCAGTGACTTCTTTCCCTTATTATTTCTTATCTCCACCCAAACTGATTCTACATCTTGATCTTCTGAGAATCAGAACCATCTGACCTCTCAAGTGGGCATAAAAGATTCCATGACGTTATTTCGAAGAAATCTCTCTGGTGTCCTGGCTAACATTTATCCCTCAACCAACATCACTAAAACAGAGGCCATGAAAGGCACTTTATAAATACAAAGGAGAAAAGGAACAGTCGGTAACAGGACATCAATTAGTCTCCTCGTGGAGAAACCAAGGAATCGACTCACTGTCTGTTGGAAACAAAGCTGATTTATTTGATCGTTGTTTGACAGAGGGTGCAGAAAAGATTTACAAGAATGATTCCAGGGATGAGGGACTTCAGTTACATGGATAGACTGGTGAAGCTGGGGTTGTTCTTCTTAGATCAGAGAAGGTTGAGAGGAGATTTGATAGAGGTGCTCGAAAATCATGAGGGGTCTAGACAGAGTAGAGAGAAAATATTCCCATTGGCGGAAGGGTCGAGAACCAGAGGACACAGATTCAAGGTGATTGGCAAAAGAACCAAAGGCGACATGAGAAAAAACTTTGTTTTAAGCAGCGAGTGATTAGGATCTGGAATGCACTGCCTGAAAGGGTGGTGGAGGCAGATTCAATCGTGGCTTTCAAAAAGGGCATTGGATAAGTACCAGAAATAAAACATTTGCAGGGCCACAGCGAAAGGGCGGGGAGTGGGACTTGCAGAGAGCCAGCACGGACTCGACGGTCCGAAAGGCCTCCTTCTGTGCTGTAACTATTCTATGATTCTATGATATCCAGAAAATTAAACTCCAGCCCAGTTAGAGGGATTAATTACACCAACAGCAACAAACTCCAACTGTCCAAGTGAACAGGGTTCAGTCCTGGATGTGATTAACGGCAACAATAAAAGCAGAATCCAACCCCTGCAGTCACTTGTGAACTCGCTGGTGTAACTGAAGGTTGGATAAACGAGTGAAGCCCTTCCCACACTCGGAGCAGATGAATGGCCTCTCCCCAGTGTGAGTGCGTTGGTGTGTCAGCAGGTTGGATAAACGAGTGAAGCCCTTCCCACACTCGGAGCAGATGAACGGTCTCTCCCCAGTGTGAGTGCGTTGGTGTTTCATCAGATCATTTCTGCTTTTATAGCTCCTTTCACAGTCAGAACATTTAAACGGTCTCTTACTGGTGTGAACAAGTTGGTGTTCAGTGAAGTGGGATGAACGAGTGAATGCCTTCCCACACACAGAACAGGTAAAAGGTCTCTCCCCGGTATGAATACGCTGGTGAGCATGAAGCTCGAATGAATTAGTGAATCCCTTTCCACACACAGAGCAGATGAACGGCCTCTCTCCTGTGTGAGCTTGCTGGTGACTCAGATGATGAGATGATTTAGCAAACCGTTTCCCACATACGAGACAGACGGACAGTCTCTCCCCAGTGTGAACTCGCTTGTGTTTAATGAGGTGTGAAGATGCAGTGAATTCCTTCCCACATACGGGACAGGTAAACGGCCTCTCCCCAGTGTGAACACGCTGGTGTCTCACCAGGCTGGATGAACAAGTGAATCCTTTCTCACACACGGAGCAGGTGAACGGCCTCTCACCAGTGTGAACTCGCTGGTGTTCAGTGAGGTTGGATGTACGAGTGAATCCCTTCCCACACCCGGGGCAGGTGAATGGCCTCTCCCCGGTGTGACTGCGTCGATGAATTTCCAGCGCAGAGGGGCAATTGAATCCCTTCCCACAGTCCCCACATTCCCACGGTTTCTCCATGGTGCGGGTGTCCTTGTGCCTCTCCAGTTTGGACGATCAGTTGAAGCCTCGTCCACACACAGAACACGTGAACGGTTTCTCCCCGCTGTGAATGGTGTGATGTTTTTTCAGGCTGTGTAACTGGTTAAAGCTCTTTCCACAGTCAGTGCACTGGAACACTCTCACTCGGGTGTGTGTCTCGGTGCTTTTCCAGTCACACTGATGTTTGAAATATTTTCCCACAGACAGAACAGACAAACATTTCTCCTTTCACATTCAAAGGCTGATGATATTCAAGTGAATCGAGTGACTCTGTCAGATCTTGATATGAATAGTTCTAGTTTCCCGTCTGTAAATCCTCCTTTTCTAATATCCTGTAAAAGGTGTTTACAAAAGTCAGCACTGGAAGTGCAGGATAGAAATTGAGGACAGACAATCCTACTTTTTATGGAACATTCTTTCCTCTCTTGTTCTCCAAAGCTGTAAATTCCCGTCCCACACACTCTCCCTCCACCCTGTGCTGAAATCCAAACTCATCGCACCACCTCCATCATTTCTTTCTTCCGTCTGCAGTTTTCTCACTCCCTCTTCTCTGGTTGGGTTCAGTTCTACATCCTGACTGTGCAGACTGAGAATAAATGAGGAAATGATTGTCTCTCCAGATCACTGGGACCCTAAAGCCCCGCCCGCCCTCTGCTCCTGTACCAAGATGGCCGCTCAGGCACGCTGATCGTGTCTAAGAATTCGGCTAGTTACCCCGAGCGGTCGGGTCCATCACCGCGGGTCAAACATGTGTCCTGCCGGTTCATATTAGGTGCCTGAGGCCTACACCAGGTGTTTATGAAGCTGCCCATCCCACCCAGGGGTCCAATTCCTCCGCTGAGCCCACAAGCTCCTACTGACTCGCGGAACGTCTCTTCCGCCTCAGACCACCTCCACCACTGGCACTGCGCCTGCTCAGAGCACACACCGGTCCCGTGTCTGGGCTCCTGGTGTCATTGGTAGAGCGCTTTACCCCTGCGCGGGGGATTCTGGTTACAGAAGTCAACGTCTCAACATTTGGTAGTGAAATGGATTGATTCAGGACAGACAGCAGGGATTATTGCAGGAAATAACACAGTGCAGTGAGAAAGGAAATGCAGTGGATGTTGTGCAGATGGATTGTCAAAAGGTGTTTGATAAGGTGCCGGACAGGAGGCTTGTTGATCAAATTAAGGCTCATGGTATTAAAGGGAGTGGGGCAGTGTGGAGAGGAAGTTGGGTAAAGGGCAGAAAACAGAGAGTAGTGGTTAATGGATGTTCTTCAGACTGGAGGGATGTAAACAGTGGTGTCCCCCAGGGTCAGTGTGGGGACCATTGCTCTTAATATAGAGACAGGATCTGGGCTAGGGAATAAGCACATAAGAATTAGAAGCAGGAGTAGGCCCTTTGGCCCCTCGAGCCTGCTCCACCATTCAATAAGATCATATTGATTCATCAATTGATCCACCGCTACGAAAAACAATAATAAGAATAAAACCGGACGTACCACCCGGCATCGACCTCCGCACCGGCTACGGACCCGACAACGGCCCACCCAGCCCAGTCTTTCTCACCAACATCTGGGGTCTTGTTCCAAAATTGGAAGAGATGTCCCAGACTAGTCAAGCAACAGCCTGACATAGTCATACTCACAGAATCATACCTTTCAGCCAATGTCCGAGACTCCTCCATCACCATCCCTGGGTATGTCCTGTCCCACCGGTGGTGGTACAGTAGTATACAGTCGGGAGGGTGTGACCCTGGGAGTCCTCAACACCGACTCCGGACCCCATGAAGTCTCGAAGCTTCAGGTCAAGCATGGATAAGGAAACCTCCTGCTGATGACTACCTACTGCCCTCCCTCAGCTGATGAATCAGTGCTCCTCCATGTTGAACATCACTCAGAAGAAGCACTGAGAGTAGCAAGGTGCACCGAATGTACTCTGGGTGGGGGACTTCAATGTCCATCAAGACTGGCTCGGTAGCACCACTACTGACCGAGCTGGCCGAGTGCTGAAGGACATAGCTACGAGACTGGGCCTGCAGCAGATGCTGAGAGAACCAATATGAGGGGAAAACCCTACTTGCGCCCATCCCTTCGGAAAGGGCACGAGAGTGGGAGCAGCGGCAAGCCTACAAAGGGCGTGAGTCAGCCGAGCAGACAGCCGAAACAGCACCAAGTGACCTGGGAGGATAAGAAGTAAAAAGATTCAAAGTGTGACATCACAGAAAAGCAGGCAAGTGATTGGTTGGTCAGTTTTTCTCTCTTTTCTTGGGCATTGGTTTAAATTAAGAGCTGGGATTAAAAATCTAAACTTTCAAAATGTAAAAACGTAATTAATTGAATACATTCGAGATGGCAGGGCAGGCGATGTGTTACTGCTGCTGCATGTGGGAGCTGTTTGACCCCATTGAGGTCCAACGTGACCACATCTGCAGTAAGTGTTGGCTGCTCGAGGAACTTCGGCTCCACGTTGATGAGCTGGAGTCCGAGCTGCAGACACTGCGACACATCAGGGAGGGGGAGAGTTACCTGGACTCTGTGTTCCAGGAGGCATCACACCCCTTAGATTCATCAATTCAACTTTGGCCCATGGTCAGGGACAGGAGGGTGTGACAACGAGCGAGGCAGCTGTGGGGACCCAGGAGGTAGTGATGGAGGAGCCTCAGTCCTTGCAATTGTCCAACAGGTACGAGATTTTTGCTCCCTGTTTGGATGAGGGCAGGGACTGCAGGGAGGATGAGCAAACTGACCACAGCACCGTGGTACAGGAGGACATTCAAGTGGGGGGAGTAAAAAGAAATGTTGCAGTGTTAGGAACAGTATAGTTTCAGAGATAGATACTGTTCTCTGCAGCCGAGTGCGTGAGTCCTGAAGGCTGTGATGCCTGCGAAGTGCCAAGGTTAAGGACATCTCCTCTGGGCTGGAGAGGGATTGGAGTGGGAGGGGGAAGATCCAGTTGTCGTGGTCCACGTAGGTACCAATGACATAGGCAGAACAAGAAAGGGGTTCTGCTGAGGATTTTGAGCAGCTAGGGTCTAAATTAAAAAGCAGAATCACAAAGGCAATAATCTCTGGATTACGACCCGAGCCACAAGCAAATATATTTTGGTGAGAAGGAAAGACTTTAAGCGATGAGGGAACTATCCGCGGTTAATGAAGGAAGTAAAGGATGGGATCAAATTGAAAACAATGGCATACAAAGTGGCCAAGGTTAGTGGGAGGCCAGAGCATTGGCAAATGTTTTTAAAAACAGCAAATGATGACTTAAGAAATAATAAAGAAAGGGAAGATAGATTATGAGAGTAAACTAGCAAGCAATATAAAAAGAGCTTCTACAGGTATGTAAAAAGGATAGGGTAGCTAAAGTAAATGTTGGTCCTTAGAGGATGAGACTGGGGAATTAATAATGGGGAACACAGAAATGGCAGAGACTTTGAACAAATATTTTGTATCAGTCTTCACGGTAGAAGACACTAAAATCACCCCAATAATAGATAATCAAGGGGCTATAGCGAGGGGGAAACTTAAAGCAATCACTAAAGAAAAAGTGCTCAGTAAAATAATGGGACGAAAGGTGGAAAAGTCCCTTGGACCTGATGGCTTGCAACCTCAGGTCTTAATACACAGTAAAGCTCCCTCTACACTGTCCTATCAAATACTCCCAGGGCCGGCACAGCACAGGTTAGATGCAAAGTAAAAATCCCTCTACACTGTCCTATCAAATACTCCCAGGGCTGGCACAGCACAGGTTAGATGCAAAGTAAAAATCCCTCTACACCGGCCAACAAACATTCCAAGAGCAGGTAAAGCATGGGTTAGGCAGAGGGTAAAGCTTCCTCTATACTTCCCTATCAAACAATGGCAGGGCAGGTACAGCACGGGTTAGATGCAGAACAAATCTCCCTCTAAACTGCCTCATCAAACATTCCTAGGGCAGGTACAGTGCGGATTAGATATAGCGGAAAGCTCCCACTACACTGTCCCATCAAACACTCACAAGGCAGGTACAGCAATGGGTTAGGCAGAGAGTCAAGCTCCCTCGACACTGTCCCATCAAACACTCCCAGGGCAGGTACAGCACAGATTAGATACATAGCAAATCTCTCTCTCCACTGTCCCATCAAAACCTCAAAGGATGGATACAGAACATAAGAAATAGGAGCAGGAGTAGGCCATTTGGCCCCTCGAGCCTGCTCCGCCATTCAATAAGCTCATGGCTGATCTGATCCTGGCCTCAACTCCACTTCCCCTCCCGCTCTCCATAACCCTTGACTCTCTTATCATTCAAAAATGTCTCTATCCCCGCCTTAAGTACATTCAATGACCCAGCCTCCACAGCTCTCTGAGGTAGAGAATTCCAAAAATTCATGACACTCAGATAAGAAATTCCTCCTCATTTCAGTTTTAAACAGGTGACCTCTTATTCTGAAACTATGCCCCCTAGTTCTACATTCCCCCAAGAGGGGAAACATCCTCTCTGCATCTACAATGTCAAGCCCCCTTAAAATGTTATACATTTCAATTAGATCACCTCTAAGTCTTCTAAACTCCAATGTGTATAGGCCCAACCTGCTTTACCTTCCTTCATATGACAATCCCTTCATCTCAGTAATCAACCCCTCGTGAACCTCTCTGAACTGCCTCCAGTGCAGGTATACCCCTCCTTAAATATGGAGACCAAAACTGCACGCAGTTCTCCAGGTGTGGTCTTACCAACGACCTGTACAGTTGTAGAAGGACTTTCTTACTTTTATACTCCATCCCCCTTGCATTAAAGGACAGCATTCCATTTGCGTTCCTAATTACTTGCTGTACCTGCATGCTAACTTTTTGTGTTTAATGTACAAGGACCCCCAGATCCCTCTGTACCACCGCATTTTGTAATCTCTCCCCATTTAAATAATAATTTGCTTTTTTATTTTTCCTACCAAAGTGGATAACCTCACATTTTCCCACATTATACTCCATCTGCCAATTTTTTGCCCACTCACTTAGCCCATCTATATCCCTTTGTAGATTCTTTGTGTCCTTCTCACAACTTCCTAGGTTAGCACAGGTTCAGTACACGGCAAATCTCTGTCTACGTTAGCCCATCAAACACGCCCAGGACAGGTACAGCATGGATTAGATACATTGTAAAGTTGCCTCTACACTGTCACATCAAATACTCTCAGGGCGGCTACAGCACGGGTTAGGTACCGATTAAAGCTCCCTCTACACTGTCCCATCAAACAATGCCAGGCAGGTAAAGCCTGTGTTAGATACAGAATAAATCTCTATCTACACTGTCCCATCAAACACTCGCAGGGCATGTATAGCATGGGTCAGATACAGAGTATAGTTCCCTCTACACTGTCCCATCAAACACTCCCAGAGCAGGTACAGCACAGGTCAGAAACAGAGTAAGGCTTCGTCTACACTGTCCCACCAAAAATTTGCAGGGCAGGTACAGCACGGATTAAATAGAATAAACCTCCCTCTATATTGTCCCGTCAGACACTCCCAAGGGCAGGTACAGTACTGGTTGGATACAGAGTAAATCTCCCTCTACAATGTCCCATCAAACACTCACAGGGCAGATAAAGCACGGGTTAGATACAGAGTAAACCTCATTCTACACTGTCCCAACAAACACTCCCAGGATAGGTACAGCACGGATTATATACAGCCTAAAGCTCCCTCTACACTGTCCCATCAAACACAACTAGGGCAGGTAGAGTACGAGTTAGACACAGAGGAAAGCTCCCCCTACACCAACCCATCAAAGCTCACAGGGTAGGTAGAGCATGGGTTAGATACAGAGCAAAGCTCCCTCTGCAGTGTCCCATCAATCACTTACAAGGCAGGTACAGCACGGGTTATGCAGAGAGTAAAGTTCTCTTTACACTGTCCCATCAGACACTACCAGGGCAGGTACAGCACTGATTAGATACAGCATAAAGCTCTTTGTACATTGTCCAATTAAACATTCCCAGGGCAGGTACAGCATGGGTTAGATACAGAGTAAGTCTCCCTCTACACTATCCCATCAAATACTCCAAGGGCAGGTATGGAACATAAGAAATAGGAGCAGAGTAGGCCATTTGGCCCCTCGAGCCTGCTCCGCCATTCAATAAGATCATGGCTGATCAAATCCAGGCCTTAACTCCACTTCCCCGCCCACTCCCCATAATCCTTATCTTTCAAAAATCTGTCTATCCCCATGTTAAATACATTCAATGACCCAGCCCCCACAGCTCTCTAAGGTAACGAATTCCAAAGATTCACAACCCTCAGAGAAGAAATCCCTCCTCATTTCCCTTTTAAATGACCGACCCCTTATTCTGAAACTATGCCCCCTAGTGTTAGATTCCCCCACGTGGGGAAACATCCTCTCTGTATCTACCCTATCAAGCCCCCTCACAATCTTATACGTTTCAATAAGATCACCTCTACGTTTTCTAAACTCCAATGAGTACAGTCCCAACCTGCTCAACCTTTCTCATAATGACAACCCCTTCATCTCAGCAATCAACCTCGTGAACCTTCTCTGAACTGCCTCCAGTGCAAGTATATCCTTCCTGAAATAAGGAGACCAAAACTGTACGCAGTACTCCAGTTGTGGTCTTACCAACGCCATGTACAGTTGCAGCAGGACTTCCCTACTTTTATACTCCATCCCCCTTGCAATAAAGACCAACATTCCATTTGCCTTCCTAATTAATTGCAGTAACTGCATGCTAAATGTTTGTGTTTCATGTACAAGGACCCCCAGATCCCTCTGTACCACCGCATTTTGTAATCTCTCACAATTTAAATAATAATTTGCTTTTTCATTACTCCTACTAACATGGATACCCTCACATTTTCCCACATTATACTCCATCTGCCAAAGCTTTGCCCACTCACTTAGCCTATCTATATTCATTTGTAGATTCTTTGCGTCCTCCTCACAACTTGCTAGGTTAGCACAGGTTAGATACACAGTAAACCTCTCTCTACATTATCCCATCAAACACTCCCAGTGCAGGTACAGCATGGGTTAGGTGCAGAGTAAAGCTCTCTCTTCACTGTCCCAAAAACACTCCCAGAGCAGGTACAATAATGGTTAGATATACAGCAAAGCTCCCTCTACACTGTCTATTCAAACACTCGCAGGGCAGGTACAGCACGGGTTAGATACAGAGTAAAGCTCCCTCTACACTGTCCCATCAAACACTCACAGGACTGGTATAGCACAGATTGGATACAGCGTAAAGTTCCTTCTACACTGTCCCATCAAAAACTTCCAAGGCGGGTACAGTACAAATTAGATACAGCATAAAGCCCAATTTATACTGTCCCGTCAAACACTCCCAAGGCAGTTACAGTACAGGTTAGATACAGAGTAAACCTCCATCTACACTGTCCTATCAGACACTCCCAGGGCAGGTACAGCTTGGGTTAAATACAGAGTAAAACTCCCTCTATATTATCCCATCAAACAATGCCAGGACAGGCACAGCAGATTAGATACAGAGTTTCCCATGTGGTGGCTGGCGTGCAACGGCCACCATACGTTAAAAAAAGCCACACACAGGCATCTTCCACCCTTCAGGATGTAGTTCAGGACCTGGAATATTAGGTCCTTCATTGAAAAACCTGTGAACTCATCCTTTTTTGTCATGGAAGCAAGCCATCCTCGTTTGCAGATGACACTAAGCTGGGTGGCAGTGTGAGCTGTGAGGAGGACGCTAAGAGGCTGCAGGGTGACTTGGACAGGTTAGGTGAGTGGGCAAATGCATGGCAGATTGCAGTATAATGTAGACAAATGTGAGGTTATCCACTTTGGTGGCAAAAACAGGAAGGCAGAATATTATCTGAATGGTAACAGATTAGGAAAAGGGAAGGTGCAACGAGACCTGGGTGTCATGGTACATCAGTCATTGAAAGGTGGCATACAAGCACAGCAGGCGGTGAAAAAGGTAAATGGCATGTTGGCCTTCATAGCGAGAGGATTTGAGTATAGAAGCAGGGAGGCCTTATTGCAGTTGTACAGGGCCTTGGTGAGGCAACACCTTGAATATTGTGTACAGTTTTGGTATCCTAATCTGAGGAAAGACATTCTTGCTCTTGAGGGAGTGCAGTGAAGGTTCACCAGACTGATTCCCGGGATGGCAGGACTGACATATGAAGAAAGACGGGATCGACTAGGCTTATATTCACTGGAATTTAGAAGAATGAGAGGGGATCTCACAGAAAAATATAACATTCTAATAGGATTGGACAGATTAGATGCAAGAAGAATGTTCCCGATGTTGGAGAAGTCCAGAACCAGGGGTCACAGTCGAAGGATAAGCCATTTAGGACCGAGATGAGGAGGAACTTCTTCACTCAGTGAATTGTGAACCTGTGGAATTCTCCACCACAAAAAGTTGTTGAAGCCAGTTCGTTAGATATATTCAAAAGGGAGTTAGATGTGACCCTTATGGCTACAGAGATCAAGGGGCATGGAGAGAAAGCAGGAATGGGGTACTGAAGTTGCATGATCAGCCATGATCATATTGAATGGTGGTGCAGGCTCGAAGGGCCGAATGGCCTACTCCTGCACCTATTTTCTATGTTTCAAGGGCCTGCCAATGATTATGATGAGATACAGAGTAAACCTCTCTCTACACTGTCCCATCAGATACAACTCGGGCAGGTAGAATACAGGTTAGATTCAGAGAAAAGCTTCCCCTACAGCGACCCATCAAAGCTCACAGGGCAGGCAAAGCACGGGTTAGATAGAGCAAAGCTCCCTCTATACTGTCCCAACAAACAATCACAGGACAGGTACAACACGGGTTCAGTAAAGAGCGAAGCTCCCTTTATACTGTCCCATCAAGCACTCCCAGGGCAGTGACAGCACGAATTAGATACACAGTAATCTGTGTCAGAGGAAACTGCATCCCAGTGAGAGTCAGTGCCAGAGGAAACTGTATCCCAGTGAGAGTCAGTGCCAGAGGAAACTGTACCCCAGTGAGAGTCAGTGCCAGAGGAAACTGTATCCCATTGAGAGTCAGTGCCAGAGGAAACTGTATTCCAGTGAGAATCAGTGCCAGAGGAAACTGTACCCCAGTGAGAGTCAGTGCCAGAGGAAACTGTACTCCAGTGAGAGTCAGTGCCAGAGGAAACTGTACCCCAGTGAGAGTCAGTGCCAGAGGAATCATGAAGCAGAGCCTGGTGTCCAGTCGTCTTGGATCCCCTTGCCATTGGACCAAGACCTTGCTTTGCCAAGACCGTGTGGTAGCTAATGTGCAAGGGCCACCTCACGTTAAAATAATTTACGCTGTTAGCAATACAAAACAATCCTCTTCCTCTGCAGTTATCAATCTATTGCAATTTCCCATGCCTGTAGTTTCGTTATATTACAATTTAAAATATCTTCAGTTATCAGCAACAAATTGCATTTATATCACATCTTAAACATAGTAAAATGTCCCAAGGCACTTCACAGGACTGTTAGCAAACAGAATTTGACACCCAGTCACGTAACGAAATATTAGCACAGGATTAAAAGCTTGTTCAAAAGGATAGGTATTAAGGAGCATTTTGAAGCTGGAGAAGTTTAAGGAGGGAATTCCAGAGCTTATGGTCTCAGCAGCTGAAGGTATGGCCACCAATATTGGAGGGATGAAAATTGGGGCTGCTCAAGAGGCCAGAGTTGGAGGAATGCAAAGATCTCTGAGGGTTGTAGGGCTAGAGGAGGTTACAGCAATTGGGAGGGGCAAGGTCCTGGACGGATTTCAAAACAAGGATGAGCATTTTGAAATCGATGGAGCAGGAGCCAATGTAGTTCAGTGAGCACAGGGGTGATGGGTGAATGGAAATTGGTACAAGTTGGGATGAGGGGGCTGAGGACAGATTGATTCGAATAGGCCTATATTCTCTGGAGTTTCGAAGAATGGAAGGTGATATCATTGAAACATAGAATTGACACAGGCTGGATAGTCTAGAGCTAGGGGTCCTAGTATTAGGATAAGAGATTGGCCATTTAAGACTGAGATGAGATATTTCTTCACTTAAGAGTTGTGAATCTTTGAAATTCTCTATCAAATAGAGATCTTATAGCCTACACCTGCTGCTATTTGTGTTCTTGAGTAAGGATTGTTTTTGATAAGCTTAAGCTTGCGAGGTGTGAGGCCGATCAGGAGAGCAATGGAATAGTCCAATGTAGTGGTAACAGAGACATGGATGAGGGTTTGAGCAGATGAGCTGAGGAAGGGGCAGAGACCGGTGATGTTATGGAGCTGGAAGTAAACGTACTTGGTGATTGAGGGAATATGGGTTCGGAAGCTCATCTCAGGGTCAAGTACGATGCCAATCAATAAATTGCAACTCTCCATATCTGTGTTTGTTTATTCGAATACTACATATCTCGAGTGATCAATGCTTCAAGAGTAGTACTTATCAATATATTTTCTGTTAATTCCAAATATTCATGATTGAATAATTGATTCTGTCGATATTAAGCCGTGCTGGTATTTCAGATTG
The DNA here is from genome assembly GCF_044704955.1 of Pristiophorus japonicus. Lineage (NCBI taxonomy): Eukaryota > Metazoa > Chordata > Chondrichthyes > Pristiophoridae > Pristiophorus > Pristiophorus japonicus. Next base: position 218,291,825 of record NC_091985.1, read on the forward strand.
GTTTGTGCATCGTGATCAATGAATTGACTATGATGCTTCCGGTTCAATCTTTCCATTGGCTTTCTCACCAGATGGGAAATATTTGAACATTGAGATCTGATGGTGTCGGTGTGAGTTCAGCCCCACCGAATGTACAGAGACAGGTCCATTTGCTGGGCTCTGCCTCAAACTGGAGTCACCTCTTAGATCAAAGCCCTTTACTCTAAAACACACACAAGATTCACTGTGACTGTGTTTAGAGACAGAAAGTGATCTCACTTCACATCCCATTGCACGGCCTCATGCTGGATAATTGTGCTCGGTGATCAGACTCTCCCAGTCTCATTTCCTGTAAATGTAGATTCTTTTCTCTCAATCTGGTTCAGAAAAATTACTGAGTCAAATACCTCTTGTGCTTTGAACAAAGCAGTCTTTATTTTACCGGCCGGCAAGACTTATCAGACAGAGGATATACATTCTCGATCGAGCGTACACACTCCCTACGGATAAGTGACGTTACATTGTCAAGGCACGATGGTTATACATTTTCGGCAAAAGATAACAAGATAGGGCTAGAGTGACATCCCAGCTCAGCCCATCTCTTTTGATCCCTCCTTCCCTTTGTCCACTCATAAGCCGACCCAAGCATGGTCCGATTTTAAACAAAGACCTTCTGTCAATGTTTCAGGTTAATAACATGATTTAATAAGACCTTGAGGTTTTTCTGCAAGCTGTGGGTTTTGTTTCAATATGTGTTAGTGTTGTAACATTTCGCAGTCTCGAATCTGAGATGTCATGGCTATTCCTCCATGAATTGTTTGTTAGCTTATACTGTCCCTATACAATTCCCACGTTCTCAACTTCAATGTCTCTATACATTTTTAAACATTCACATTCCCCCCTTTTATCATTCCATGATAACACTTAGGATCATTCTAGGAGTAAAATGTATAGGGAATGTGAACACACCCAACATCCAGAAAAGTTCCCATTTTGCGCATAAACATAAGACATATAGCTCTCGTCTCTGTCTCCCCTCCCATGCGCCGAAACTGTCATATATCAACACTATTATACAGACTGTGGCATACAGACAGTTTCATCTTATGGCTCAGGATTCAGATAAATAGTCCAATTATTTTGCTGATTAAAAGAGTTCAGTTTTCCCGTCTCTCTTCTCAGGTCACCGTCGGTGTAGCTGGCTGTCTATCACTACGGGTAAAAGTTCAAACTGGTCCACGTTCCAATTAGGATGCCAACGGCCTTGTTCAGCTATGGAGAAGAGGAAGTCTGGAACAGAAACAGGAATTAGAATAACCAGCAAAATAGAACAGGAATTAGAATAACCAGCAAAATAGGTTCGTTAGGGGGTGGTGAGCTTGTAGTGGTGCAGGTGAACCCAGGCACTTTTCCCCTCAACCTTGGCTGCAGTGGGGGTAGTGAGTAACACCTGAAAAGGCCTCTCCCATTGTGGCTCTAATCCCTTCCGAATCCATACTTCCCTGGTGCCATGAGGGACAATTCGGGTAAAACTGGGAGGTCGAGGTGAGCATCTTGAACCTGGTTGTGAACTAGTCGCAGAGCCTGAGTCAGAGAAAGAACATAGGTGGTCATCAGTCGAGCTGAGATACCTTATCTAGGAACAATTTCCCTCATTAACACCTTAACAACAGTTTGAGCCTTATTGTCCAGGGTAGGGTAGGCTTCAATTCATCTGCTAAACACATCTACTATTGCTAACACATATTTGTAACACTGAACTTTTTGCAACTCAATGTAGTCCAACTGAAATGTCTCAAAGGGACCTTCGGGTAGGGGCGTTTTACCCCAATCACAGGGGACTCCCTTCCCTGGATTATGTTGCTGGCAAACCAGGCAACGACTACTGATGTTCTGGGTGAGCGCCTGGAGTCTAGGGTGCCACCAAGTAGCCAAAAGTGTGTCACTCGTGGTCCTTGCTCCACAATGAGTAGCAAAATGCATACATTCAATAACCCATAGAGCCAACTTGTCAGACATGCAAGTCTGTTCCGCGGGAGTGGTCCAGAGTTTCGAAACATTGTCATAAGTACATGCATAATATTTCCACAACAGTTTATCTTTTTCAGGAGCGTCCTCCTGTGCTTTTATAACATCTTGGATGGTTGGCATTGGTTTTTTCCGAGGCTAACTTATCCTTCGCAGGATTTTTAGTCTGACTCATAATTTTGGGCACTACCATCTGTTGGTCACGAGAGGCCTGTTTGGCCTCTTGGTCAGCACAACGATTCCCTATATCAACCAGAGAATTTCCGGTAGTGTGGGCGGTACATTTGACAATGGCAGTGCGTTTGGGGAACATGAGGGCTTGCAACAAATCAGATACTAGCTGTTTATGAGATATCTCATTCCCCTGTGAGGTTAGGAATCCCCTATTTTTCTATAATTGTCCGAAATCATGGGCCACCCCAAAGGCATACCTAGAGTCGGTATAGGCAGTTTCAAAAGCGGCAGATTCCAAGACCTGATTCTCCTGGTTTACTATGGCGTATCCTGAGATTCGTGTACCTTCTGGATTAATTCCGTCAACATACATAATACAGTCTGGATCTTCAATTGGTACATCAACAAAATCTTCCCTGACTGATGTGGCCTCTTAAATTAAAGATAAACAATCATGACTGGGTTCTTCCTCATCTTGGGGTGGCTCAGTAAGAAAACAGGCCGGATTAATTGCAGTACAGTGCCGAAAGGTCAGCTTAGGATTGTTTAGTAAGTAGATCTCATATCTGCTTTGCCTGGCCATGGTAAGGTGTTGAGTCTGCAGTTGGCCCAGGAGGGCAGCTACGGAGTGAGATGTGTTAAGACAACGATAGCACAGTCTTTCAGAATTGTACAATACAGTTGAAAGGGCCGGTCATAGAGGGGCCGGCCCAAAGCCGGAGCTTGCAGCAAGGCTGTCTTTAGTTCCTTAAAGGCTTGGACGTCTACGGTTTCTATTTCAAAGCTGCCTTACTTATTTGTATACGGGGTGAGGTGCTTAGTCATCAGGGCAACATTAGGGATCCAGGATCTGCAGTATTTGATCATCTGCAAACACTGTTGCATTTGTTTAGCCGTGCTAGGGACTGGAAACTGGCAAATTGGTTCGACTCGGCTAGCCTCCAAAGTTCGGTGGATACTCGGTATTGCCTGTGATAACCCACTTGGGAGGGGTCCTCTGTCCACACATGAGGATCCACATAGTCAGGTATGTCAGAGCCAGTATGATGCTGCAGAGTCGTTAAGACCTTCTCGGGGTCCCCGTGGAATTTGCACATCCCGGCTGGTAGGGTCAGCCTCGTCTATAGCCTGGCGCACCATAACTCCCAAATCTTTAGCGTGTTGGGAAGGTAAGACTTCACGAGTAATATGTGGTGCCACCGTTGGGGGCTGTCCATTTCCACAAAATCTGCCTTCCCTTCCGGTCCAGTCACTCTAGCCCTTAATAGAATTTCCTTCACTTCCCCTTCGTGATCCTGATAAAAGTTCTGCAGGTCCTGATTCTTTCCATTGGGATCGTATGCTAGGGTCACGTGATAGGGTGACTGCGGCAGGTCCAGAGACCACCACTGAGGGGTTCTAGTGGTATAATACTGCCGCTTAAGGGTTCCCTGTTTTACAATAATCCCATCATCTCCACACCCCAAATGCAACTGGAATTTGCAGAGGAGGTCTCTAGCCATCAAGTTACAGTCCAGATTGGTTGTGATAACAACTCGATGTTCCACCGATTCTTCCTGGTAACCCATTTTAACCGGTTCTGACACTGGGAATGTCGAGATTTGTCCCAGGAATCCTGAAAGTTCCTGTGTTTCAGTAGAGGCAGGGTGTTTAAGCTTTGATTGTACAGAAGACATGAAGGCTCCCGTATCTATCAAAAAGGGTTGCCACTCATTCAGAATTTTTAACAATATCATTGGTTTGTCGTCCGGGGAGGATCCCTGCACAATCAAGCTGCGTAGTCAATCGGGGGACAATTGACCAAAGGGGTTGTTCTGGGAGAAGTTAGTGTAAGATCCTCCTCGCCCCCCTCCTCTTCCTTTTCCATGCTGACGGTAGGGGCAATTTTTATTCCAATGTCCTTCCTGCCCACAATTAAAACAGTCAATTCCTCTTACCCAGTCCCGGCCTCTTCCCATACCATGCCGGGGACAATAGGGAGGTTTATTAGCAGGGCTCGGGCCGTTTGGTTGTTTAGTATAACCGTATCCTTGCTTATCCATCCAATCCTGTATGCAACACTGCGGTTCTATTGATCCTTCCTCCCGAGATGGCTCTTCCTTTCTAGTCACATATTCAGTCTTGACCCGGGTTGGGGGCGCACCTCCCCCCTCCTTTTCTTTTCCTGCCAATAATATCTAACTGCCCTTTCCATTTGTCTATAGTGGGTGGTCTGCAGCTTGTTGTGCATCAGGGTTTGGCATTGGTCTGACAGGGAATTGGTGTTGGGACTTTGGGATCTTGGAAATCATTCCTAGGTCGGAGGATGTTTCGGAGCTGTCTGACTGCTTGACAGTTCTGCGTCTCGATCGGCGGGGGTGTTTGCTATGTCTTTCACAACTTGGACTGGTAGAGTGACTAGAAGATTTACGGGACTGTCTGTGAGTGAGATATAGTTCTGCCCTTTCGAGTGTGAGATCTGGTCCTTTCGGCTATATTGCTTGTGAACTGGGGATCCGAATCGCTATCAGAGGATGAGGAGTCAGTTTGGGTTTGTTGCTTTGGTGGTATGGGGTTATTTTTAACTCCTCTCGCCGGAGTGTAAGGTGGAGGGTATTGGGAAGAGGACTGGAGCAAGGGGCCAGGGGGTGCGGGAGGCGCCGTTGGGCGCTGAGTCAGTGACCACTCATCAATTTCATCATCAGCCTCGGTTAACACAAAGCCAGCCATTTTACTACGTAGTCGGTCAATACCTTTCTCAGAGGTCCCAGAGGATCACTTAGTAATTTCTCGTGTGCACATTCTTTTTTAAGACGTCTACAGTTTTAACATGTGTTCCCTCTGTCAATGAAAGTCCTAATTTAATAGCATTTATTTGCCAACTTGACAGAAGTGATGCATCTTTTAAATTTTTTTTTACAATCCCTGTGCTTTTTTTTTTTTTACTACCTCTACGCTTCTAGTGCCACCTAGAGACCACTGGTCATCTCCTAATAATTTGTTCAGGGCTCCTGATAATTTTCTAAAGTCTTCAGCTCTTTCAGGGAATTCCTCACATAACTTTTGTAGCAGACTATCCACATCCGTTGTTTTATCCAGCTGATCACCCATTTTCACGCTGTCCCTCGTATTACCGTGTCGTTACGCGTTCACGTAGTCGTGCGATTTAAACAAACTTAAAACAAACAGACTTTACCAAAACTAACGCAAAGCCATGTCGCCCCGCGGCTCGCGTCGTCACGCGATTCAAACTTGAAGTAAACAGACTTAACAAACTTACTAAACTAACACAAAGCCGTGTCGCCCCACGGCTCGCGTTGCCGCGCGATTCCAACTTGAAACAGACTTAACAAACTTACTAAACTAACACAAAGCCGCGTCGCCCCACGGCTCGCGTCGCCGCACGATTCCAACTTGAAACAGACTTAATAAACTTACTAAACTAACACAAAGCCGCGTCGCCCCGCAATTCCAACTTGAAACAGACTTAACAAACTTACTAAACTAACACAAAGCCGCGTCGCCGCGCGATTCCAACTGAAAGTAAACGGACTTAACAAACTTACTAAACTAACAAAGCCGCGTTGCCCCGTGGCTCGCGTCGCCGCGCGATTCCAACTTAAAGTAAACAGACTTAACAAACTTACAATAAATGGACTTAGAAAATCAGCACTGACTTGATATTTCGTGGTTCGCGTTGCTGCGCGTTCGCGTCGGCCCACGTCTCGCGTCACCACGCGTTAACGCCGCTGCGCGTCTGCGTCAGCCCTCCACTCGGACGCACGCTCGCGCCGCTGCACGTCTCGCGTCATCACGCGTTAGCGCCGCTGCGCGTCTGCGTCACCACGCGTTAGCGTCAGCCCTCCACTCGGCCGCACGCTCGCGCCGCTGCACGTCTCGCGTCGCTGCGCGTCGGCCCTACCTTCCGAGTTGCTGCGTGATTAAATTCAATCAGTGCCTAGACGGCCAAGTGATATACAAGGTCGACGTCATACCTGAATTGAACACCTATCCTCTATTTAATTCCCTGTGAGCCTAATTTTCTAAATTTGATTTCTTATGAGCCTTATTTAATTTCTTTTAATCTCCAAATTTCCCTATCCTTTCGCGTCACTGCGCAGTTTAAATCCAATCAGTCAATGAAAGCCCTAATTTAATGGAGTTTTTCTGCCAACTGGACAGGAGTGATTTATTTTCTTTTAGACTGCAGTGGAATTTTTCTCATAATTTAAAATCTCAGAACATTTTTTTTTTAGCACCTATTTAGTACGTTACTTTTTTTTCTTTTCCATAACGAGAGAGAAGTCTGGCACGTAGGCTGTGAACTGCTTTTCGTTATCTCAATTGTTCCAGCCTCAAGGTCGTGTTATTTAATATAATATATATTTTTTAATCCTTTTGAATCCATCTCAGTTGTTTTGCTGTGCCTTCTCTGAATGTTTTCTTTCGACAAGTAAGTGAGCATGTTAAATCCTTTTTTTTTAAACCACCGGGACCATGTAATTTTTTCTTTTTTTTTAACAAAGCTATCCTTTGTGCATTTCCTGGCTCCGTAACTTATCATCCGAATATACGTAATGCAATAAGGTTCACACTCTTAAACTTCCCACATACAGGACAACACTACGAAGGGTTAACAAAACTTTCATTCTGTTTGAGATAAAACAAACCGCAACTCCCCGGCTTTTTTTTTACACAGTAAAAATCACAGAAGCATTTCTCATTTAAACAGACGTTCACAAGAGTCTCTTTTCTTTCCTATTAATTTTTGGATCCATGATTGATCATCTATCCCTATCTAGCTCTAACTATAACCTATCTTTCCAAATTGCCGCTTGGTTTGCGTCATCGCGCAATTTCCCTATCTCTATCCCTATTCTAAGTTTGAAAGGTATTCACCAGATTGTCCTGGATCTCGTTCAGACACTACCTGAGAACCAGCGAGTGGCTAAACTTTCCTCAGACTTTTGAAACCGGGGGAAACTGGAGCAGTATTGAAATCATACTCACTCCAGTGGCCACTTTCCCCTCGTCTCGTCCAAGGCTAGTCTGGCTCTTAATTCGCAAGTTTTCGGCAGTCGTCTGTTGAGATCCCACTTCTGACACCAAATGTAAATGTAGATTCTTTTCTCTCAATCTGGTTCAGTAAAATTACTGAGTCGAATACCTCTTGTGCTTTGAACAAAGCAGTCTTTATTTTACCGGCCGGCAAGACTTATCAGACAGAGGATATACATTCTCGATCGAGCGTACACACTCCCTACGGATAAGTGACGTTACATTGTCAAGGCACGATGGTTATACATTTTCGGCAAAAGATAACAAGATAGGGCTAGAGTGACATCCCAGCTCAGCCCATCTCTTTTGATCCCTCCTTCCCTTTGTCCACTCATAAGCCGACCCAAGCATGGTCCGATTTTAAACAAAGACCTTCTGTCAATGTTTCAGGGGTTAATAACATGATTTAATAAGACCTTGAGGTTTTTCTGCAAGCTGTGGGTTTTGTTTCAATATGTGTTAGTGTTGTAACATTTCGCAGTCTCGAGTGTGAGATGTCATGGCTATTCCTCCATGAATTGTTTGTTAGCTTATACTGTCCCTATACAATTCCCACGTTCTCAACTTCAATGTCTCTATACATTTTTAAACATTCACAACCTTATAACCTGTGTGTACTGTCTACAGGACCGGTGTGTATCTGAGTAAATGGCATTTCTCTTACCTTTCTCCCCAGTCGATCTATTGAAGCACTTTCAATCGGAAGGGGCTCCCTGGTTGGTGATCTCACAATCCTGTGCTGGTTCACCTGCTGTTGTTCCTCAGTCCACAATCCCTGTTTCCTTCCAGCTGTGGAACTTTCTCAATCACTCCGCCATTCACCGGGAGATCTAATTATGGCAGGGCAGAAAATTAGAAGAATATTAATGTTGTGAAGTGGAATGTAAAGTGTTTTTCCAATGTTTCAGAAAAGTATATGTCCAGTATTTCTGTTTGATTTTATCCTATTCCTCAAGATTCCTGTCCCGCCCATCTGGACTTACAGAAAATCACCAGAATTTTCCCCGGGTTACACACTGTCTGATCTCACTGGGCCCCCGGGTTATACGCTGTCTGATCTCACTGGGCCCCCAGGTTACACACTGTCTGATCTCACTGGGCCCCCGGGTTACACACTGTCTGATCTCACTGGGCCCCCGGGTTACACACTGTCTGATCTCACTGGGCCCCCGGGTTACACACTGTCTGATCTCACTGGCCCCCCGGGTTACACACTGTCTGATCTCACTGGCCCCCCGGGTTACACACTGTCTGATCTCACTGGGCCCCCAGGTTACACACTGTCTGATCTCACTGGGCCCCCGGGTTACACAGTGTCTGATCTCACTGGCCCCCCGGGTTACACACTGTCTGATCTCACTGGGCCCCCGGGTTACACACTGTCTGATCTCACTGGGCCCCCGGGTTACACACTGTCTGATCTCACTGGGCCCCCGGGTTACACACTGTCTGATCTCACTGGGCCCACGCCCCGGGTTACACACTGTCTGAGCTCACTGGAAGTTTCAGTCTATCTCCCGCATGTCCCCAAACCCTGAGCTCCGGGGCTGTGTGTTCAGTTCGGTGTTTTCCCTCATAGATTCACCGCACGTTCCCCAGCCCCAGCCGCCCACCATCAGTCCGGTTCCTTGCTGCCCCCGATTCCCCACATTGTCCAACTACTGGTTCCAGCAAACTGCGCGGCATCCGGAGATTGGGGGTGGGGAGGACTGCACCGAGCATGCGCACTGCGGCGACAGGGCGACTTCCTGCATAAATTAATGACCTTCAGCGAATTCCCGGCCGTCTATTGGCTGCACGAAACGGATTGCCAACCACTCTCACTAATAGGAGCCGGCAGCACCGCAGAGCCCCGCCCACTGTGATGAAGGAGCGCTGGGCAGCTCGTGGGTCACGTGGCTCCTGATTTCAAAAATTCCGGCCGTTCAACCGTTACCAGGAAACGTCATAGCCCCGCCCACATCGCCTGTGACGTCACAAATTGCGTCGGTGCTGAGGGGCGGGACTGCTCGCAGTGCGCCTGTGCCGGACTCGCAGCTCAGTCAATCCCTCACTCCGACAGTATTATTAATAATTTTTCTTTATAGAGCGTCTTAAACGTCCCAAGGCGCTTCACAGCAGTGTTACAGAACACAACACATACATTTGTCACCGAGCCACAGAAGCAGAAATTGCGGCAGATGACCAAAAGCTGCGTCAAAGAGGTAGGTTTTAAGGAGGGTCTGAAAGTAGGAAAGAGGCGGAGAGGTTTAGGGAGGGAGTTCCAGAGCTCGGGGCCCAGGCAGCTGAAGGGCCGGACACCGATGGTGGAGCGATTATAATCAGGGATGGTCAGAAGGGCAGAATTTGAGGAGTGCAGACATCTTGTGGGCTGCAACAGATTCCAGAGATCGGGAGGGGCGAGGCCCTGGAGTTATTTGTAAAAAGTGATTTGTGATTATTAACAGCAACAACTTTTAACAGTGAGTCTTGTTTATTTTGTTTATTTGTACATGGGACGTGTTGGTAACGGAAGAATGACCATAATATGATGGAATGTTACATTAAGTTTGAAAGTGATTTCGTTAAATCCAAAACTGGGATCTTAAATTTAAGCAAACAATCTTTTTAGGTATGAGTGGCGAGTTGGTTAAGGTAGATTGGGAAACTACATTAAAAGGCATGAAGGTAGATAAGCAATGGTGCGCATTAAAGAATTAATACATAATTTACAACAAACATTCATTTCTTTGAGGCACACAAACCCCACAGGAAAGGTGGTCAATCGTGGCCAACGAGAGAAGTTAAAGATAGTTTTAGATCAAAGGAACAGGGTTATAATGTTGCCAAAAGAGCAGTAAGCCTGGGGATTGGGAGCATTTTAGAATTCAGCAAAGGAGGACCAAGAAACTGATAAAGGGAAAATAGAATATAAGAGTAAACTAGCGACAGACATAAAAACAGACTGTAAAAGCTTCTATACGTATGTTTAAAAGGAAAAGATTAACAAAAGTAAATGTGGGTCCCCTACAGGCTGAGGCAGAAGAAATTATATTGGGGAATAAAGAAATGGCAGAGAAATTAAACACATTCTTTGGGGCGTAAATTGTGGTTGGAGGCTTCCTTCGGGTGAACGCCCCCGACAGGAATTTTTTTAACAAAATTACCTGGTGGTCCTGGAGGAACATAGGATTGTGGTCGGAGTCCTAGTTTCGCAGTGCAGCGTACAGGAACATTTCTTCCAGGTATGTATTCGTATCCTGGGATCATGTGGGCCTGGACCATCAATGAACATCTAGTATTCGCATTGATAATAATTGGAGCTCCGGTTGTACGAGCTCCCATTGCTATCAACAACAACAACTTTTATTTATATAGTGCTTTTAATGTAGTAAAATGTCCCAAGGTGCTTCACAATTGTGATATAAGACAAAAATTAATTTGGCACTGAGCCACATAACAACAAATTACAGCAGATGACTAAAAGCTTGGTCAAAGAGGGAGGTTTTATGGAGAGTCTTAAAGGAGATAAGCAATGTCCAGAGATGGAGAGGTTTAGGGAGGGAGTTCCAGAACTTAGGGCCCAGGCAGCTGAAGGCATGTCCGCCGATGGTTGAACAGTTCTAATCAGGAATGCTCAAGAGGGCAGATTTTGAGGAATGGTGTTGTGAGGCTGAAAGAGATTAGAGATAGGGAAGGATGAGGCCATGGAGGGATTTTTAAACAAGGATGAGAATTTTGAAATCGAGACATTGCTTAACCAATGTCGGTCATGAGCAAAGAGGTGATGAGTGATCGGAGACTTGATACAAATTAAAACACGGGCAGTCGAGTTGTGGATTACCTCAAGATTACGTAGGGTAGAATGTGGGAGACCATTCAGGAGTGCGTTGGAGTAGTCCAGTCTAGAGGTAACGAAGGCATGGATGAGGGTTTCAGCAGCAGATGAGCTGAGACCGGGGCAGATGCAGGCAATATTAGAGGTGGAAATAGATGGATTTAAATATGCTGCAGATATGTTGCCAGAAGCTAATTTCAAGGTCAAATATGATGCCTAGGATGCGAACAGTCTGGTTTAGCCTCAGGCAGATGCTAGGGAGAGGGATGGTGTCGGTGGCTGGGGAACGCAGTTTATGGTGTGGACCATAGACAATGGCTTCGGTCTTCACAATATTTAATTGAAGAACATTTCTGCTCATCCAGTACTGGATGTTGGACAAGCAGTCTGACAATTTAGAGACCATGGAGGGGTCGAGAGAAGTGGTGGAGAGGTAGAGCTGGGTGTCATCAGCGTACACGTGGAACCTGACTCTGTTTTCGGATGACATCACCAAGGGGCAGCATATAGATGAGAAATAGGAGGGACCAAGGATAGATCCTTGGGGGACACCAGAGGTACTGATGCGGGGGCGGGAAGAGAAGCCATTGCAGGAGATTTTCTGGTTATGATTAGATAGATAGGAATAGAACCAGTCGAGTGCAGTCACACCCAGCTGGACGATGTTGGAGGAGGATGGAGTGGTCAACTGTGTCAAAGGCTGCAGACAGGATGAGGAGGGATAATTTACCTTTGTCACAGTCACAAAGACTGTCATTTGTGACTTTGATTAGAGCAGTTTCAGTACTGTGGCAAGGGCGGAAATCAGATTGAAGGGATTCAAACGAGGAGTTCTGGGAAAGATGGGCATGAATTTGGGAGGAGACAACACATTCAACGACTTTGAAGAAAGGGAGTTAGAGATGGGGCGGTAGCTAACCAGCACAGTGGAGTCAGGTTGTTTTTGAAGAGAGGGGTGATGACTGCAGATTTGAAGGAGAGGTGGACAGTTCTTTGGCAGTCCCTCGGAGTCGAGGATGACTTGCTTCCACATTAATGAGTTCTCGGGTGACTGATAGTCCAATGCGGGACCTACAGTCTCTGTCACAGGTGGGACAGATGGTGGTTGAATGGACGTTGGCTAAAGGGACGGGTGGGTGGATTGCTTGGGTTGCCGTGCGCTCCTTCTGCTGTTTGCGCTTGTCTTCTGTGTGCTCTGGGAGAAGAGACTCTGTGTTCGGCGCCTTCCCGGATGCTTCTCCTCCACTTTGAGCGGTCTTCGGCTAGGGATTCCCAGTTGTCAGTGGGGATGTTGCACTTTTTCAAGGAAGTTTTGAGGGTGCCCTTGCAGTGTTTCCTCTGCCCACCTGGGGCTCGCTTGCCGTGTCGAAGCTCTGAGTAGAGCGCTTGTTTCGGAGTCCAGTATCGGCCATGCGGACAATGTGGCTCATCCATCGGAGCTGATTGAGTGTGGTCAATGCCTCGATGCTGGGGATGTTGGCCTGAGTGAGAACACTGACGTTAGTGCGTCTTTCCTGCCAATGGATTTGCAGGATCTTGCGCAGGCAACGTTGGTATTTCTCCAGTGCCTTGAGGTGCTGCTGTCTGTCTCTAAAGCATATAGGAGGATGGCTTTCACTACTGCTCTGTCGACCATGAAGGGGACAGTACCTGAGGAGAGAGAACCGTTAACAATGTCAGATAACATGGGAGCTAGAAAAGGAAGTTGTGTGGGCAGCAGTTTATTGGGAATGGGGTCAAGGGAGCAGGAAGTGGGTCTCATGGACAAGATGAGCGTGGAGAGGTCAAGAGGGGAGATCAGAGAGAAACTAGAGAAAGATGCGAGTTTAGAACTAAGGCAGGAACTTTGCCCCCGTGGGCTCGGGGAAGGAAGGGAACAACTGGAAGAGGCAGACGATCGGATGGTCTCAATCTTTGAGGCAAATAGGTCCATGAGCTCCTCACAATTGTTGGAGGTGAGTGTGGTGGAGACAGGAGAGAGGGGTTTAAGGAGACGGTTAGCAGCAGAGAATAGTAGCCGGGGATTAGCGCTGCATTTCAGAATGATCCTAAAACAGTGAGCAGTTTTTACAGACAAGAGTAGGACCCGATAATGCTTTGTGGTCGAGCCAGATCTGGAGGTGAATGACTAAACCACTTGTCCACCACATCCGTTCAGGTCTGTGCCCCTTGGACTTGAGGGAGTGAAGATAAGGACTGTACCGGGGGGAACGGCCGGGGTGAGAGAGAGTAATAATAGGGACTAGGGCATCAAAGATGGTAGTGAGGTGTGGGTGAGCAGATTGATGGCTGCAGAAATGTCATGGTGAAAGGAGGGCCAAAGGCTGGACAGTTTGGAGTTGATGAGTGCAGCTATAAGAGAGTTTGGAGAGAGTTTTTTTCCAGGGGAGGATGCAGAAGGAAGTAGATTTGGGTGGGGGAAGGGGGATGTGGGTGGAGAGCGATACAAGGTAAAGGTCAGAGATGGCCTTATCTGTAATTGACACAGTAGGAATATCGAGGCCACGAGAAATGGCAAGGTCAAGGGGGAGGCCGTGAGTATGGGTTGAGGAGTTCACATGGAGGGAGAGATTAAGGGAGGACAGGAGGGTAGTGAACTCAGAGGAGAGAGAGCTTGATGAATTGAGATGGATGTTGAAATCACCGAGGATGAGAAGTCACTCGGTGCAGAGGCTGAGGGAGGAGAGCAGTGAGGATATATCCGCGATAACATTTTAATCATACTTGGGATGGTGGTGGAGAACAAGAATTTTAAATAAGGTGAGATGTTCAAAGGAGGAGAAAGTGCCGGAGGAGTAGGGGGACAGACCAAGGTATGATTTGATGATGAACCACACCACCACCACGGTGGTCTGGGCGGGGCAAGTGATGGAAGGTATAGCCGGGAGGGGCAGCTTCCTTTAAAGGTAATGTGCCATCATCCCTCAGCCAACTTTCCGTCAGGGCCATGATGTCTATCACCCACAATAAGCTCATGGATGGCAAGGGCCTTGTCCGCAAGTGAACGGACATTCTGCAAGGAGATGCAGAGAGGATCGATGATGGCTGACCCACTGCCAGCATCCACAGGGTCAGGGATTGGAGGGATGAGTTGGATGGGAGGAGATTGGCAAGGTTAGCCCCTACCCCCCCCCCCCCCCCAGGCAAGCTGGGGCAAGGTCGGTGAGAGGAGGATGGGACAGTTGGGGTTGTTGCTCGTGAGGAGACAGCGACGAGTGCCTCGGTGGGCCCTTCGGCAGATGCCAAGAGGAGCACAGAGGGAAGCTGCAGGCTTGTCTCAAAGGGAGTCGAGCCTGGGACGGTGGCAGGAGAAGGAAGTGGTATTGGAAGGGAATGGCTCGGGTCCAAAGCGGCAGCCAAAATGGCAGCAATTAGTCACTGGGGGAAAAAACTCAGTTTACACAGTGAATAGGGAATACTACAATAGGGATTCTACAATAGTACAATCAGTATAATCAAGATCAATTATATTGAAACAAAATTGATTAATATATAGATTAATTATAAGTAAACTTAAAATCAGAATTTGAATAATTGAAAAGTTAAATCAGTCTCGAGCTGTCTCATTAAATCAGTAAATCAATTCTCGGGTAGATCAAAAGACACAATGAGAAGTAATCATTCCAAAGACCATTGATCCAACTTCTGTCCTGTGATTGTATGAACTGATGCTCCCCACTCTCTGTCCTGTGATTGTATGAACTGGTGCTCCACTCTCTGTCCTGTGATTGTATGAACTGGTGCTCTCCACTCTCTGTCCTGTGATTGTATGAACTGGTGCTCTCCACTCTCTGTCCTGTGATTGTATGAACTGGTGCTCCACTCTCTGTCCTGTGATTGTATGAACTGGTGCTCTCCACTCTCTGTCCTGTGATTGTATGAACTGGTGCTCTCCACTCTCTGTCCTGTGATTGTATGAACTGATGCTCTCCACTCTCTGTCCTGTGATTGTATGAACTGATGCTCTCCACTCTCTGTCCTGTGATTGTATGAACTGGTGCTCTCCACTCTCTGTCCTGTGATTGTATGAACTGGAGCTCTCCACTCTCTGTCCTGTGATTGTATGAACTGGAGCTCTCCACATTTTGTCCTGTGCCAGTTTCAACTTAGAGATATAATTTCTATATAGTTTCAGTTTCAAATACAGAGGTAAGCTCCCTCTACATTGTCCCATCAAACAGGTCCTTTTCTACTCAATTTATTGTTTACACCGGCACACACTCGCTCCGGTTGCAGTTTGATCCTGATCACTGCAAATCCCTTCAGCCTTCCCACTCTGCTCTCTCCAGATGTAATTAGCTACAAGACAGCATGAAACAAATAGGAACCTCGGATTTTAGTTTTGAAATGAATATTTGAGTTGCTGTCGGTGGATTATCTGTAGCAGGAGAGGTGGTTGCGGGCCGGTGGAGCAGAGGGCACTAATGGTCCGTGATGGGGAGAATCGCCCTTCTTCTCTCTTAACAAGCCCGGATTCAACATACGAACACCTTGGATAAGTTTCAATGACTTTAATTCCAACATGTGAAGGGGGAGCATCTCACTTCTCAGCCCCTGAGAAAGGATCTCCAATGAGTTGTTCAAATTGCACCTTAATTATGCAGGGTTTAGCACATGGACAGACCTTAACAGTGACGTGATTGGTTGTACCAACGCATGATCAAATACCCATTTGTTCCCTCCTTCCAAGTGTCACTCGCCTTATATTATATTGCTCCCTTGAGCCCGAGGCCAACGAGTGGCCATCTTGTGTATGTGCAGTTTTAAGCATACCTTCAACAAGTGGTCATCTTGTGGCTCTACATGTATGTGCAGTTTTAAGCATACCTTCTGTTTAGCCAGCTCAGGGCCTACATAATAGCCAGAAAACATCTTTGATAATCAATCTTGCTCTTGCAATCCCCCTTTTTGGCCCTTGGCTATATACTCCAAGATAGGCCAATGTGCCATCCCCTCATTATTTCATCCAAAGGGGAAGTGATATTGTCAGCTTAATCCGTCCGTCTGGGTGGCCAAGCCCTTGCTTACGGATGGCTTCTCGTATCTCTTCCTTTACACACCACTTACCTGTTTTACAGATTTTTCCTTAGATAATAAAGGTTTAGTTTCTTCTAAGGCTTTTATGGGGGCCTGAGCTTATAGCTTTCCTCGCCAGTCGTTTACATCTCCAACATAATTCAACCATTAAAACCACACATTGCACAATCACCAATACATGGGATATTATTCTTATCCAGGGGTGTACCTGCACGTTTAGTCCAAAGTTCCAAAGCCTGGCATACCAGGGTTGGTTTGCCAACATTTCTTTAGTGTCCTTCTGGAGTTTGTCAATCTTCTTCATCAGGATGATGTACTTCTGCCGTTGTTCATGGATGTCCTGTTCCAACTTAGTTTGTTCTTCACTAAGTCTGGGTATATGTCGTCCTTGTGGTTCCTCGAAACCTTTATACCCTGCTTTGATAGTGTCCACCGCCGTCCCATTGACGGACTCTCCTTTCAATTCCGGATATATGATATCTCCCTGAATAACGACGACGAATTTTGGCACAAAACAGAAGTCGGTGGTCGTGATAGGGCAGTGGGTAACTCCCCCCACAGTCATGTTGACTGCCGTGGTGCTCACACACCATCCTCTCTTTTCTAGTGAGGCTGAGGTCGTTTGAGTCCAGTGTTAGCGGTGTGACACTCAACACACATCCTTCTGTTTGGCCATATCCACAGTCGTTGTTATCGAGGTCTGGGTGCTCTCAGCATAAAACAACTTGATTATTCTTATAACAATCATTAATATAGATACCTTTGGTATTGTTTCCCTTTTTAATTATGTACTGGTGCAATTTGTGATACCTCACACGGGTCTGATTCCTTATTTCTCCTACATTGTTTACTTGGTACAATGTGTTTCCCTTTGTCACGTCGTATTGTGGTATTGATAACACAAACCCTATTATATTCTGATGTCAGGTTACACACCTGTTCTAAGGGACCCAGGCATGGCTATTCCTCCGGGCCTCACAGGCTTGGGTATCATTCTTGCCCATTCAGCAAATACATCATTGATTATCCAATCCGGCACTCCTCCATTCTGGAGTTGTTCTAGGTTATGTTCTACCGCATTGAGCATTCAAGCCCCATATCCTGCACAAACTATCTCGGCTGCCATTCTTTTACTCATAGTTTGTCCAGCCTGGTTTACCAAATTTATTGTTTTTGCATGGTCCCGCAATGTATGGGCAACCTGTCGCATTTCCCATTCCACCCCATCCCCTAACTGGGCCTGCATTTTCTTATCATCTCCCCTTTCCAGCAGTCCTTTTAAGGTCTGTGTGAGGGTGATGACCTGCTCTTCTATTGTTTGAAGATCTATTGTATTAACTGTCGCAACACCCACCGCATATCCTGCTCCCACCATTTCTAATATTCCCCTCTTTCTCCTCCCGCCTTTCCCGTTTTTGTTCAGCTTTTTTATGCTGAACTTCATAACTTGGATTCGGGCCCCTCGAGGGCTCATGGGGGGTTAGGTTTTTATATAAGCTTATAGTTTTCTTACCGCAAAACAATGGAACAGTTATGTTCGTTAGATTTAATAATACCGTAATTACCCTTTGGCGTACCCTGAAATGGATTTTGTCTTTAGTTCTTTTTATTACTAACCCTCCGCTTGCCCCGTGTCATGTTTGGGCATCTTGGGGGTTCTGGGGTCGTTGTGGTTGGGGCTTTTGTGGTGGTTGGGATCTCTATCTTACACACGAACATTCCCTATAAGGAACCATTACCGCATTGTGATTCCCTGATGGGTATGGGGGTAGTCCCCTCTGCCTCCCTGGTGAGGTTACATCTTACCCACACACACTTGCATGGATTTCCTTGCATTCATGCTATTCATGCATGTCCATGATTGGTTCTGCCATGAGTGTCCTTTATCCAGGCTTGTCCATTCCACTTCAAGTCGCCCCCTTTGGCATTTTCCGCAAAAGATTGAGTTTGTAGTGGAAATATTTCCTTGATAGCTGTCTGGGCAACTTACTGCTGGGTCGTGGTATAAGATGGGGTTACCCATTATTCCTCCTACTAGGACTAAGGTCCGATAAAACACAACATGTCACCGGTCAGTTAGGGTCTCATGTTACACAATGTTCTAACTGTCCAATGTTTCCACCGTCCGGTTCCATCTATTGCCACGCACACATCGCTTACCATTATTACCTGGTGAGGGCCTGTCCATTTTGGTGAGAATCCTGGCTTTTTGGGGTTTATTTTTACCATTACCTTGCTCCCAACCTGTAGTATCTGAGCCTTTTGTTCCTTGGTGCCAGTTTCCAAGTCCTTGATCACTTGCTGATCCCTGGCATGTGCCTTCAGATCATGTAATTGTTTACATAATTCCATCACAAATCTCCTTACTGGGTCCCGGTAGGGTCCGACGCCATCACTCCCCGTCACTAGAACCTCAGGTAATCTCATTGCCCTTCTTGTCATTAGTTTGAATGGCGTGAGTCCGGTGGTCTGGTTTGGGGTCGCCCTTAATTTCATTAAAATCCGGGGCGGCATATCTACCCATCCCTTTCCTGTAATGTGGTAACCCAACTCGAGTTTTCTACAGTTCAAGTCTGACGTCTCTGCTCCTGTATTCCATACCTCGACTAATAAAGGCAAGTATTCCATATGCCTTCTTTAATCACCTTATCTACCTAGCCTGCTTGCTTCAGGGGTTTGTGGACCTATACTCCAAGGCCCCTTTGTTCCTCTACACTTTTCAGTGTCGTACCATTTAATGTTTGTTTTATAATCTGTTGCCTCTGTAGTTTTTAGCACTTTTTGTTGCTATATGCCTACACTTCATGGTTTGGATTCCCACTAAATATCTCCTTTTAGAATTGCTTCCTGCTTTTTAAAAAAAAAAAAGTCACCGGAGCAACTAACTTCGACCCCTCATTTCTTGCATTACAAAGAGCCTCTCTCTACATTTCCACCATGTTTGTCAGTCTGTTGCAGTTATAACAGACTTCGGGTGTACCCCACTGTTTCTAATTGATGGGGACTGCTGGCAGTTGTTCCTTTTTATGTGTCCTGATGGATGCTGTCTTCATCACATCTACTATCAGTTTATTTCATCATTTTCTCCGTCAATAGCCTGGTCCATTTACTTAATTGATAATACGTGTGAGTGATTAAAATGAGGGTTTCCTCCTTTTTGTTTCTTTTCCGACTCCCACCATTTTCTTTGTTCAGCGGGTGGGTCATCTGGTTCCAATTTTGTTTAATCATTATTTCAATAAGTTTTCAATTTTTGTCTGCTAGGTAACGTGTCAGGTAACGTGTCAGGGATCCCTGGTCCCCACTCGTGTTTCTCACTTCCCATGGCTATAGGTTGTCAGCAGTACGTCCCTTACTTATTCCTCACGAGTGAGACCGTTACTTGCAAACTTATCAATTATCAATCGTAACGTTACACAGACACGCTTCTATATAACCGATCGCAATTGTTTCACCTGGGATCTTCCGCTAACTACTTGAAGTCTCGGCCAGACCTGCAGATTCGGATCTCTCAGGCAACTTACATCAGACAGATTTCTGCCCTTTGTCCTAACTGCATGGTAATTTAAACGTATTCACGCCTTTGACATGGCTTCCATCATCTGGTGTCCGCCGCCCGCTTCAGATCCTATTCGTGACGCCTATTGTATGGAGTATTTAAAATTAACACTCAACAATAGGTCTGGGTTCAAAGATTCAATATTACAGGTACCACTTTGTGATGCACATCATGGTACAATATCACCTGAGTTGAGATTACCGTTGGCCCTGGGATGTGTTTATGACGAACAATTCGCTTTTCCCACAAATCTGTTTATTCGTTGGAGAAGGAGCCTTTGGATGAGTCTTTTTTAAAACTCTACTGCTTGTACAACTGCGCTCCCGTCCTTGATATAATGGACGGTTATAGTGGTATGATTACCATGCCACTGTAAATGTACCCCTATCCTATACCCTCGTCTGTCCTTACTTCTACCATTCACGATATGTCTCTTACTACTTTGTGAGAGTGGCGGGGTTTGCGAGGTATGTCTGTGGACAGGAGGTAGTTCCAAATCTGGGACCCGAGGAGATTTTTCCAGCTCCCGTGTCCTGTCCACTTCCCTTTGGATCATACTGTACCTGATTAGGTGGAGGTATCCCATTAGGCACCCCTTCTTCCTCATTCCCCTGGAGAGGACGAATCCCACTTCTGAGATTTATTCTCAGATGTAGTCGGTTACAGTGGTGTGCCTTCCTGACCCCTCAGGAATAATCCACTAACCCCTTTAAACAACATCGCTTCTTTCCGATGGTCATCTACTTAAAACAAAATAACGCACAGAATCTCTGGTGATTCTCTTCAAATTAAGATTTCCAATATTCAAAAGGTGTCACCCACTGAGTTAAAACAGTTCACAGCTGCCTGTGAAAGAGTTAACTTCCTTTGTTTCGAAAGCTGACAAACACAGACACCATTAATCATTGTCGACTTCAGCCTGCAGCCTTTTTCAGTTTAAACTCTCCAGTTAAGAATGTTACTTTTGTAAAGTCTCTGCATTTTTATTCTCAAAATAAACATTCAGAAAAACATCTTTACACATAATAGTATTTCATCCTTTTCTCCCCAGTTACACATTGGTCAGAATTTTTTTAAAACCATACCAATCATTAATGTGAAATGCCTTATGTCCAGAACTAAAGACTCTTCACACAAGTTACATCAACCAGAATTTGATCATGGCCATAATAAAAGTCTGGTTTTTAATAGGTTAATTAACCTCAGTAACTCCAATATTAAACTTCCCAATGCCACTTTGAAAAGGGGGAGGGGCCACAGCCAAACAAAGGAACAATCGCACATGTTTCCTAAAACTTTACTGAAACATCAAAGGAAAACACGAACAGTAAGAAAGAAACATGATCTTCCCTTTTCTCCTTTTGATTCAGTCATAACTATTTATCCATTATTCCTTAAATCAATTTTCAATTTCTGATCCCTATCACATCTCCTCTAAACCTCCCTTCAGTTACTTTAAACCTATGCTCTCTGGTTGTTGACCTCTCTTCCCAAGGAAACAGGATCTTCCTATCACTCTATCTAGGCCCCACCTAATTTTATACACCTCAATAAAGTCTCCCCTCAGGCCTCCTCTATTCCAAAGAAAAGAGACCCAGCCTCTCGAATCTTTCTGCACAGCCAAAATTCTCCAGTCCAGGCAACATTCTTGTAAATCTCCTCTGCACCCTTTCCAGTGCAATCACATCTTTCCTATATTACCTGACCCTTTCGTTCCATCTCTTTATTTTGTTCCCGATAGCAGCTAATACTACCGTATGAGCCCGGTCCCCTTTATTTCTTGGCTGGCACTCCCACCATTTTGCCTGCCTCTCCGGTGAGTCGTCTCGTTGCCATCCCTTTTTCATCATTCCCTCAATTAGTTTCATGTTTTTATCTGCTAGCATTTTCCCTATAGATCCCTCGGGTCCCCAGTCATATTCGCCGGCCATTTCTAAGATTGCTAAGGGGCTACCTTTCTCTTAGTGGGCTACTCTTGTACCTCCATCGCGTCTCCTGACCAATACTTGTTCGTTAGTACCGCACCCCAGTTGTGACCGTGTTAGAGTCTACTCATACCCCAAGTCATACTTATTCCTTGGTCTTCGTCCTCCCCGTGGCTCGTTTATTTGTTCTTTCTACAGGTTTCCTCCTTTCCCGTAAAGAGTGTAACAGCTCTAACTTGTAGGTGGTATTGAAAACGTACTCACTCCAACAGCTGCCACATCATTTTCGGGCTAGCAAGACTGTATCCTGCCGAATACGCCAGTTGATGGGGAGAATCGCCCTTCTCCTCTCAACAAGCCTGGATTCAACAGACGAACACCTTGGATAAGTTTCAATTACTTTAATTCCAACATGTGAAGGGGGAGCATCTCACTTCTCAGCCCCTGAGAAAGGATCTCCAACGAGCTGTTCAAATTGCACCTTAATTATACAGGGTTTAGCACATGGACAGACCTTAACAGTGACGTGATTGATTGTACCAACGCATGATCAAATACCCATTTGTTCCCTCCTTCCAAGTGTCACTCACCTTAGATTATCTTGCACCCTTGAGCGTGAGGTCAACGAGTGATCATCTTGTGTACGTGCAGTTTTAAGCATACCTTCAATGAGTGGTCATCTTGTGGCTGTATGCGTATGTGCAGTTTTAAGCATACCTTCTGTTTAGCCAGCTCAAGGCCTACATAATAGCCAGATAACATCTTTGATAATCAATCTTGCTCTTGCAGTCCGACAGATGGACAGGGAGGCTTCATAAACAATTGGTGTACGCCGCAAACCGGGAATAATAACCTGAACTACCGGTGTTTGCAGCTTCGGGGCTTTAACGCCCTCTCTCCGGCCGTGCTGGACTCCAGTCGCCACCTCGCTCGGCTCAATCTCACTCGCACTCCCTCCCTTTAAATCTAATCTCCAAATCACCCCGTCAGCAGTGGCTGCCTCCTATTCCTCCTTCACTGTGGTCGGATATATAGGTATAGATTAATGGTGATGTAGATCAATAATTCCCTTTTATCGGCAGTAATTCAGTCACAATTGTGGGCCGGGCATTGAGATGCCGACTTCAGGGGAGGGGGGCGGAACCAGTGAGTGTAGAACTGAACCCAGCCAGAGTCAGCACCTTCAGGGGAGGGAGGGGAACCAGTGAGTGTAGAACTGAACCCAGACAGAGTCAGCACCTTCAGGGGAAGGAGGGGAACCAGTGAGTGTAGAACTGAACCCAGACAGAGTTGGTAGTGAAAACTGGAAGTGGAGCTGTCTTCAGACGTGCGATGTGTTTGAATTTCAGAACAGTGAGTACGGAGAGTGTATGGGACAGGGATTTACAGCTCTGGAGGAACAAGACAGGAAAGAATGTTCCATGGAATCTAGAATTGTCTGTTCTGAATTTCTGTCCTGTACTTGACGTAATTATTTTTGTAAACTCCTTTTCCAGGGTATTAGAAGGGCAGCATTTGCAGACAGGAAACTCAAACCAAACATCACGTCAAGATCTGACTGAATCATTCGATTCATCAGGACCTGAATATCATCGGCCTTTGAATATTGAAGGAGAAATGTTTGTCTGTTCTGTCTGTGGGAACAGATTTCAAACATCAGTGTGACTGGAAAAGCACCAAGACACACACACCCGAGTGAGAGTGTTCCAGTGCACTGCCTGTGGAAAGAGCTTTAACCAGTTACACAGACTGAAAAAACATTGGTTTCTCCCCGTTGTGAATGGTGCATTCATGTGTTGTGTGTGGACGAGGCTTCAACTTATCATCCAACCTGGAGAGACACAAGAACACTCGCACCACAGATAAACCGTGGGAATGTGGGGACTGTGGAAAGAGATTCAATTACCCGTCTGATCTGGAAGTTCATCGGCGCAGTCACACCGGGGAGAGGCCGTTCACCTGCTCAGTGTGTGGGAAGGGATTCACTTTGAAATGCAACCTGCTGACACACCAGCGAGTTCACACTGGGGAGAGACCGTTCACTTGCTCCAAGTGTGGGAAGGGCTTCACTTGTTCATCCAACCAGCTGATACACCAGCGAGTTCACACCGGGGAGAGGCCATTCACTTGTTCTGAGTGTGGGAAGGGATTTGCTTGTTCATCCAACCTTCTAACTCACCAGCGAGTTCACACTGGGGAGAGACCATTCACCTGCTCCATGTGTGGGAAGGGATTCACTGTGTCATCTAACCTGCTGGCACACCAGCGAGTTCACACTGGGGAGAGACCATTCACCTGCTCAGTGTGTGGGAAGGGATTCACAACCTCATCCAACCTGCTGACATACCAGCGAGTTCACAAGTGACTGGAAGGATTGGATTCTACTTTTATTCCAGCCTGAATCATATCCATTCTGACAGTTGGGGTTTCTTTCTGCAAATACTGATTCCCCCTATAACTGGACTGGAGTTTAATATTCTGGATATTTGACCAATTAATCAACGGGAAAAGGATCAGATAAAATCATGTTGATTTTGTTTGCATCCATATTTCACTGTTTAAACGGTTTTCTTCAAATACTGAAAACTGCAACAAATGGAGCTAAACTTTCTTGAACCATTGATAAAATGAATTGAATCTGCAGATTGGTTTGGGATTTCTCTGGGATGGAGCTGGAGATGATGTGCCTTGAAATACCGCCGGTGTCCAGTAGATGGCGCTGTCTCTCCAACTAACTGACTGAGAGGAGAGTGACTGCCCCCTGGAGCAGGAGGAATGAGGGCAGCTCAGGGTCAGACACTGAACATACTGCCCCCCCACAGAGACATCACACACTGCCCCCCTCCCTGGGGCAGCTCAGGGCCAGATACTGAACATACTGCCCCCCACAGGGACATCGCACATGGCCCCCTCCCTGGGGCAGCTCAGAGTCAGAACTTGAGGCTCAATTTTCCCCACCATTCTGTGCTGTTTTTTTGGCGTCCCCTGTTTTTTTTGAGCAAACTAAAATCTTCAAGTTTCCTCAAAGTTTCTGCGCCATCGTAAATCACTTGGGTACGATTTTTTTTTAATGCTACGATTTTTTGATGTCACTGGGGGTGTAACCTGCCGGCTGTACCATTTCTTGCCATTTAAGCGAGTTTGGCCAACCACGATTTCTTTTAAGATGGTGTAGTGGACCGCGCTGAAAAACCTTCTGGGCTTTTAACAAAATCAGTCACATAACAAAATCGGCGCAGATAAGACGCCATTGTTTTTAGCCGAGGTTTTGGAGGGAGTGAAGGAGGCATTAATTACACAAAATGAATGCATGATACATGTTCATTTTTGGAGAGTGAAAAGGGAGAAACTACATTTATTTGAATGTCTAAATGGAAATTGTGACTTTTGACCAAGTTCCACCTCACCACTGAACCTCTTCTCACCGGGCTCGAGGGTCAGAGTGCCAGCCGGCAGCATCGCTCCCTTGGCTGGACACAGGAGCTTGGCACTCGGCTTCAAAAGAAGCCCGAGGGGTAGAAGCCGAGCCCTAAGCTCCTGTGTCCGACCAAGGGATCGATGCTGCTGGCCGATGTTCCGACCCTGTGTGCCTCGAGCCCGGTGAGCATCGGAGATGGCACAGAAACATTTCTTTGCACAGCAACAATGAAAAATATTAAATATTGCCCCCAGTCATTATTATAATGTATATTTTGTGTCCCAAATGTCTGCCTTGTGAGCGTTGCATCGCCGTAGAAACCGAGCCTCGTGTTGTGCATGCGCAGACCAGGGTGTGGCCCATGACTAGGGCATCAATCTTAGAGGGAAGAAGGTGTGAGTGCTTTCTGCTACTATTTTCATTGCATTTCAAACAAATAATGTGGGCAATATTAATAATGCCTTACTGAGAAATAGCCTTCTGCATCATGGTGATGCAGAAGAGACAATTGATACGACGGCATCACATCAGGAACCAGAGAGCACGGCGGATGATGGCCAGGAGGCCTTACCCAAATCGGGTATAGAGAGAGAGAGAGAGAGGCGTTCATACCTGCACCTGAGTGAGGCAGACTGCATCAGAAGGCTGCATTTTCAACAGGAAGGTCATAACAGATCTGCGAATTAATCAAGGCAAACCTGCAGCCTCGAAGCCTGTCGAAGTGAAGGTTACTGCAGCACTTGCCTTCTATGTCTCTGGCTCTGGCATCAACTGGGAATGTATGCTCCATCTCTCAACATCCAACACATCTGCATTCAGCAGGTGACTGCTGCACTGTATGCCTGCAGGAACGACTACATCAAGTTTCCCATGACCGCCCAGGCAATGCGTGACAGGGCTGTGGGCTTCTCCAGGATTGCTGGTTTCCCCAAGGTACAGGGTTACATTGACTGTACACATCGTCTTGCGAGCACCTTTGGATGATTCCGTGATGTACAGGAACAGAAAAGGGTTCCACTCACTGAACACCCAGCTCATCATGGCAGTTGCCCAGATGCCCAGGGAGCAGCTTCCTGCTGTGTGAGAGCGCTATATCTGCCATTTTTCAGCAGCAGCCACAAGGGCAGAGCTGGCTGCTGGGGGCAAAGGGTACGGCCTCGTCACCTGCCTGATCACCCTCACCCCACCACCCCATGCGTAACCCGGACAGAAGCCGAGCGTCACTACATGTCCCACATAACAACATGCAGCATCATTGAGAGGACCATTGGCATACTGAAGCAGCGTTTCCGATGCCTGGATCACTCTGGAGGTTACCTGTAATATGCCCCTGAGACTGTCGGTCAGTTCACTGTCATGTGCTGCATGCTGCACAACTTGGCCATCATGAGGCAACAGCAACTGGAAGTAGAAGAGCCACCTCAGGCGAGAGGGGATGAGGATGATGACGAACAGGCTGATACGAGGAGGAGGTGGAGGAAACCATGCAAGTACCTCAACCCCCAGGATGACGGTGGGGGTGGGTACCGTGCACCTTTTACTATTGCTCGAACCTTCCGTCAGCAGCTAATCCTTGAACCCTTTGCTACAAGAAGGCTCAGCAGCACATTTCATAATTGACCATGTTTACTGTTTGGACATGTTCCATAATGTTGTGTTGTGTTAATTGAAGAAGTAATGTTAGTGATTCTGCTTTAATTGAAAAAAGAATTACATTCGTTAAAAATGTTTACACTTGTACTTAACTTTAATAAAAATATTTTTGTATCAAATTTTAAACTTTTCAGTTAAGATCACTTGTAAATTTACATCACTTAGAAAAAACTTTTCAATTGAGATCAGTTAAATAACAATAACATAAAAACAACAGCAGCAAACAAACTTTAGCTGCAGCCATCTCTCCTCCCCCTTATTCTAAGACTTGCCCTTGTTGACTCCACCCTTGGCTGGAGGTGGTGGTGCAGGCATTCTCCCGCCGGTACCAAGCTGCTTTTTTCGAGCATCTTGGGGAATGTGCATTTCCTGTTGGTGGGGATGGACAGACAGCAATGTGGAAGGCCCGACTTGGGTCTCTTCAGCTCTTCCTTGGCCTGTGGATGAACCGACACACTGCCTGAGGTTGGTCTGGAGTTTGGAATGGGAGTGGCAGCAGTTGATTCTGTCAATTGCCGCGGGGCAATGACAGCCTGGGTGTGTTCCCTTACTGCAGCAGCTACCTCCGATATCCCCTCCCTAATCCGCCTCAAAAGCGTATCAACTACCTGCGACATTCCCTCCCTAATGTGCCCCGACAGTGTTCCCATTTCGCGCTAGAGTGCTATTACTTCTGCCGACAGTCCCACTATCTCATCACCCACCCCACTGATGGTTTCCAGGCGTGATCGGGTAATATCAATGCACTCCCTACTCATTGCCATGAGCTGAACCATGTCTGTTGCATCCTGCGTTTCAGGAGAGCACTGTCGAGCTCTCCTTCCCCTCCTCATCCTGGGTGTGGCTTGTTGTAACTCACTGGGACCCACAACCTCTCAATGTGGGACACCATGAAATGTCGCATCACTCGTAGCAGTCTGGAAAGGGGCTGGCACATCAATGGGTGGTACTACCTCCTCCAGATTCAGTGTGACAGTGTCACGATTGGGGGCTTCCCCCTCCCCCCTCACCCCACTGCTCATTCTCGTCCTGCTCTTCCTCTGGAAGCTAGGCATGAAAGACATGATCATGTTCAGGGTCCTCTGTGTCTGAATGATCTGCGGCATCAGGTTGTGCTTCCTCAGGGATGGGCGCAACTTCTGCAAAATATAACAGACAAGACAATGGGTTAGTAGCAGGAGAGAGGGCAGGGTGGCATGAGTAGGGTCACACAGCGCAGGCTCATTTGAAGGAGCACGATGAATGAAAGCATATTGCATAAACTGAAGCGTTGCTGACCGAGAGTATATCCCATGAACTGAAGCATGGCTAACCCGTGCAGTACTCAACATTTCACCAAGCCAGACTGTGGAATTTGCAGGACTTACCCTCTCTCTGGTGTCTGGGCCCAGCTTGTTGACCTTCTAGAGCCAGCACCAATCATACCAGCGTCCCTCGCTTCCAGGGGTGTCAGTGGGTGCAGATTTGCCGGACCTCCTCCAGTTCGATTTTGCTCTCTGTTATGTGCCACCTTCCTCTACAAAGACAAAAATAACTTTTTAGAGAGAGGTCTGTCTGCTGTGGTGGGTGGCACACACACATGGTCACGCTTACAATTGTAATTCCAGTGCATAAATGAAAATATTACTTACACCAATTGCTTGGCCAAGGTCCTGTCACTTTCTGCACTGCCAGCTGGTCATCAGGGTGGTCACTGTTCCACAGAAATCTTCTGCAACTTTGTCCCAGCATTTGTTCATTTCTTTTGGCTTTATTTTAACTTGACCTTTGTTCTGAAGCTCGTGCCATCGACCCACAATGACAGAAACCAAGGCTGCGACTTCTTCTGGTAGGAAATTCTTGGTCCTTGTCCCCTGATCCCATATTGCAGCTCTGATTTTTCTCCTCACAAGCAAGTTCTCACACACAACTGTCTGTTTAAAAACAGCTGAATGCAGACCAGGAAGTGTACTGTGTAAGTGCAGGCACACTCGTCATGTGGAAAAGGGGATTTGTATTTGGTGCATGTACAGAAGACTGCCTCCATTTTTCAGCTCAGATCTTAGGCTCCACCGACAGAGCTTTAGGACAATCTGCATCGCGCCAAATTCAAAATTTAAAATGACAAAAGTTGCAACTTTTTTTTGTCGTAATCGGGCACAAAAAACTCAGCCGTAACTCTTCACCACCGCTAAAAATCGGCAATATGGAAATTTGAGCCCCAACAGAATGGGAAGGAGAGGATCCAGTTTTCATGGGCTATGTAGGAATGAATGACATAGATAAAACTAGGAATGGGGTTCTGCTGAAAGAGTTTGAGGAGTTGGAGTCCAAATGAAAAAACTGAACCTCAAAGGTAATAATCTCTGGATTGTTACCTGAGCCACACACCAATTGTTACAGGGATAAGCAGATTAGAATGTTAAATGTGTGGCTCAAAGAGTGGTGTGGGAGGCAGAGGTGTTGCTTTATGGAGCACTGGCACCACTACTGGGCAAAGAGGGAGCTGTTCCGTTAGGATGGGCTCCACTTGATCTGGGCTGGAACCAGTGTCCTGGCAAATCGAATAACTAGGGCATTACACAGAGCTTTAAGCTAATGAAGTGGGTGGGTGGAGAATTCAGGAAAGTATATAGCATGGTTTAGATACAGAGAAAAGGCAGCAAGAGAAATGTCAAGGCTCTAGTGCAGAGCAGAGCAGAGTTTTGGGTAGCAATAAGCCGAGTGGGTCAGGAAGGGACAGAGAGAGTAACAAAGGTAATAGGGCATTACTTACTAAGGTGACATCGGAGAAAAATAGAAAAAAGTTGAATCTAAAGACACTATATATCTGAATGCTTGAAGTATTCACAACGGAATAGATGAATTAATAGCACAGATAGAAATTAATAGGTTTGATTTAATAGCCATTACAGAGACATGGTAGCAAAGTGACCACAGTTGGGAACTAAATATTCCAGGATATGCAACTTTTAGAAGAGATAGCCAAATGGAAAAGGAGGGGTAGCCCTGATAATAAAGGATGGGATAAAGACAGCAGAGGGAAAGGATCTTGGCTCGGGAAATCCAGAAGTAGAATCAGTTTGGGTGGAGCTAAGAAACAGCAAGGGGCTGAAAACATTGGTGGGAGTTGTTTATAGGCCCCCAAACCGTAGTGGTACTGTAGGGCACAGTATGAATCAGGAAATTAGAGGTGCTTGTAACAAAGGTAATACAATAATCATGGGGGACTTTAATCTGCATATAGATTGGGCAAACCAAATTTGCAGTAATAGTGTGGAGGACGAATTAATGGACAGTATACAAGGTGGTTTTCTAGATCAGTATGTTGAGGAACAAACTAGAGAACAGTTTATTTTAGATCTAGTATTGTGCAATAAGAAAGGGTTAATTAATAACCTTGTAGTAAAGGGGCCCATAGGCAAGAGTGACCATAATATGATAGAATTTTACATTAAATTTGAAAGTGACTTAGTTAAATCTGAAACTAGGGTCTAAAATCTAAACCAAGGGAACTATGTAGGTATGAGGGGGGAGTTGGTTAAGGTAGATTGGGAAACTCCATTAAAAGGTATGATGGTAGAAAAGCAATGACTTTCGATAAGGTGCCACACAAGGTTATGAAACAAAATTAGGGCTCATGGGATTGGGGATAACATACTAGCATGGATTGAGGATTGGTAAATGGACATAAAACAGAGAGTAGGAATAAACGGGTCATTTTCAGGTTGTCAGGCTATAACTAGTGGGGTACCACAAGTATCGATGCTTGGGCCACAGCTATTCACAATATATATCAGTGGTTTAGATGAGAGGACTAAATGTTATATATCCAAGTTTGCTGATGATACAAAGTTAGGTGGGAATGCAAGTTGTGAGGAGGGTACAAAGAGGCTTCAAGGGGATATAGACAGGCTACGTGAATGGACAAGAACATGGCAAATGGAATATAATGCAGAGAAATGTGAAGTCATTCATTTTTGTAGGAAAAATAGAAAAGCAGAGTATATTTTAAATGGCGAGAGATTAGAAAATGTTGGTGTTCAGAGGGACCTGGGTGTCCTTGTACATGAATCACTGAAAGTTAACATGCAGGTACAATTAAGAAAGGAAATAGTATGTTGGTCTTTATTGCAAGAGGATTTGCGTACAAGAGTAAAGACCTCTTATTGCAACTTTATAGGGCCCTGGTGAGACTGCACCTGGAGTATTGTGTACAGTTTTTGTCTTACCGAAGGAAGGGTATACTTAACATAGAGGGAATGCACCAGACTGATTCCTGGCATGAGTGGATTGTCCTCTGAGGAGTGATTGAGTAGACTAGGCCTATATTCTCTATAGTTTAGAAGAATGAGAGCTGATCTCATTGAAGCATACAACATTTTTACAGGGCTTGACAGGGTAGATGCAAGGAGGATGTTTCTTCTGGCTGGGGAGTCTAGAACCAGGGGTCACAGTCTCAGGATAAGGGGTCTTCCAATCAGGACTGAGATGAGGAGAAACTTCTTTACTCAGGATGGTGAATCTTTGGAATTCTCTATCCCAGAGCTGTGGAGGCTCTGTCTTTTAGTACCTTCAAGATAGAGATCGATATATTTTTGAATATTAAGGGAATCAAGGGATATGGGACAATGCAGGAAAATGGAGTTGAGATAGAAAATCAGCCATGATCTCATTGAATGGTGGAGCAGGATCGAGGGTTCGAATGGCCTACTCCTGTTCCTAATTCTTATGTTCTTAAGTATGTCTTTCCTTGAGTAAGGAGACCAAAACTGTCCACAATGCTCCAGGTGTGATCTCACCAGAGCCCTATATAATTGCATTAAGACATATTGCAGCGAAGGAAACATAGAGTGATTAAGTGAGCGGTCAAAACCACAGAAGGAGGAATTTAATGTGGGCAAGAGTGAGGTCATCCACTTTGGACCTAATAAAGATAGATCAGAGTATTTTCTAAATAGTGGGAAGCTAGGAACTGTGGAGGAGGAAGGGCTTTTAAGTGCTCAGGTAAATAAATTACTAAATGCTGGTAAACAGGGAAAAAAGGAACTAAACAGGCTAAAGGAATGTTGTCCTTTATCTCAAGGAATCTGGAATACAATGGGCAAGATGT
This sequence comes from Pristiophorus japonicus, assembly GCF_044704955.1. Taxonomy (NCBI): domain Eukaryota; kingdom Metazoa; phylum Chordata; class Chondrichthyes; family Pristiophoridae; genus Pristiophorus; species Pristiophorus japonicus. Next base: position 218,323,544 of record NC_091985.1, read on the forward strand.
TTTGCTTGTGGCATATGGAGCCTTAGTTAGCCTCCATCTAGAGTACTGAGTTCTGGACAGCACATCTCAGGAAAGATGTAATAGACTTGGAGGGGGTGCAGGGCAGATTCATCAGACTAATACCTGGGGCTCGGTTAAATTATGAGGACAGATTTCAAAAACCTGGCCTATATTACCTTAAGTATAGAAGATTCTATGGTGAACTGACTGAGTTTTTTAATGTTAAAATAAGTTGATAGGGTAGACAGAGAGAAACTACTACTTCTGGTCCAGTGGAAGAGGGCATAACCTTAAAATTAGAGTTAGGTCATTCAGGCGCTGCATCAAAAAACACTTCTTCACACAATGGTAGTGTAAATATGGAACACTCTCCTTCAACAGTCTGTTCAGGCTGGGGTTAGTTGGAGCCTTTGAGACTGAGATTGACAGATATTTGTTTGGTAAGGGTATCAAGGAATATGGTGCAAATGCGGTCAGATAGAATGAAGATCAACACGTCAACCATGATCTCAATGGCTGGCAGAGCAGGTTTGAGGGGCTGAATAACCTCCTCTTGTTCCTATGTAACAGGCTCGAGGGGCTGAATGGGCCTTCTCCTATTTCTATGTAACAGACTCGAGGGGCTGAATGGGCCTCCTCCTGTTCCCGGGTGACAGACTTGAGGGGCTGAATGGGCCTTCTCCTATTTCTATGTAACAGACTCGAGGGGCTGAATGGGCCTCCTCCTGTTCCCGGGTGACAGACTTGAGGGGCTGAATGGGCCTCCTCTGGTTCCTGTGCATATGGTCCCAAGGGGGCTTAATGGGCTTTTCCTGTTCCTAAGTAACAGACTCAAGGGAACTGAATGGCCTCCTCCTTTCTATCAGTCTTCCCTTGTTTCTTACATTCTTTCTCCCTTTCTTCTTTCATTTGTTCTTTCTTTCTTCCTTTGTCTTTCTTTCTATCCTTTTTTCTCTGCCTTCTTTCCTTATATCATTCTTTCTATCTTAATTTATTTATTTCAATTGTTCTTCCTTTTTATTCTTTCTATTGATCTTTCTATCTTCCTTTCATTCTATTGTTCTTCTCTACATCTAACTTAATCATTCTTTGCACCTTTTCCATTGCCTTTTTTAAAAAAAAATCTAATTTCTCACTTTTATATCCATTTGCTCTGCAGAATAAAGCCAACAGGACGAGGCACCATGAGATTTTATGTCCCACAGGTACCCTCTGGGGTTTGTGTCGAGCCCCTCCATCTCTTGGACTCACTGTGCAGACTACAGCCACAGTAATACATGGCTGACTGCTCCGCCCACAGGCTGGAGCACTTAAGCTTCAACTTGTTGCCACTTGGTTGCTTGGTGGTAAAACTGTCCACTGTTCCCTCTGGATGCACACTTGGTACAGTCAGTGAGTAAAACATCAACTATGATCCTCCCAGAACTAGGTCCCTTGCCTGTTGAGTTTTATCTCAATGACTTAGATGTGAATGGCGGGGGTATGATTAAAAAGATTGCAGGTGTTATAAAAAGTGACTGTGCAGTTACAAAGAAGAAGAAATCTGCAGACTGTAAGAAGATAGCAAGGGATTGGTCTGGTGGGCAGAACAGTGGCAAATGGAATTCAATCTGGAGAAGTGTGAGGTAATGAGTTTAAAAAAACCCATCAGCTCCAGTTTTATTGGTCGATTACATGTCATGATGAAACCTGTTCAAGTCATTCACGCTAACCGGAAGGGTCCAATGTTCAGTGAATCCATAAAACTCAGAACAAACCATTGTGTGCTTTCCGGCAATCCAAACAATATAATAAAATGGGCATTGAGTCGGTGGCTGTCAGGTTGGGAGGATGTGGTGAGCAGATTAAAGAAAGGCCCTCAACCAGCAATTGTACATTATACAGCGGGCCAGGAGAGGATGTGAGAGAGCCGTGCCAGTCTGAGGCAGGTACAGAGACCCAGCGGTGGGGAAAGATCAATCTTACATAACGTAAGAAATAGGAACAGGAGTAGGCCATACAGCCTCTGGAGCTTGCTCCGCCATTTAATTCGATCATGGACTCAGGTCCACTTCATTGCCTGCTCCCCATTACCCTTTATTCCCTTATCGTTTAAGAAATTCTTTATTTTTGTCTTAAATTTATTCAATGTCACAGCTTCCACAGCTCTCTGAGGCAGCGAATTCCACAGATTTACAACACCCTGAGAGAAGAAATTTCTCCTCATCTCAGTTTTTAATGGGTGGCCCCTTATTTTAAGTCTATGCCCTCTAGTTCTAGTCTCCCCTGTCAGTGGAAACATCCTCTGCATCCACCTTGTCAAGTCCTCTCATAATCTCATTGAGCCCCGCCTGCCCGAGGCCAGTACAGAGACCCACCGGTGGGGAAAGACCAATCTTACAATATACAGCGGGCCAGGGGAGGGTGCCAGAGAGCCACGCCTGCAGGGATGGCTGGACTGACATATGAGGAGAGACTGGATCAACTGGGCCTTTATACACGAGTTTAGAAAGATGAGAGGGGATCACATAGAAACATATAAGATTCTGACACGACTGGACAGGTTAGATACGGGAAGAAGGTTCCCGATGTTGGGCAAGTCCAAAAGCAGGGGACACAGTCTTAGGATAAGGGGCAGGCCATTTAGGACTGAGATGAGGAGAAACTTCTTCACCCAGAGAGTTGTTAACCTGTGGAATTCCCTGCCGCAGAGAGTTGTTGATGCCAGTTCATTGGATATATTCAAGAGGGAGTTAGATATGACCCTTACGGCTAAAGGGATCAAGAGGTATGGAGAGAAAGCAGGAAAGAGGTACTGAAGGAATGATCAGCCATGATCTTATTGAATGGTGGTGCAGGCTCGAAGGGCCGACTCCGACACCTATTTTCTATGTTTCTATGTACAGTGACGCTCTGGTGGGGAAAGAGCCCGAGGGCGGATCAACCCTTATAGGGCCTGTGCGGTGCAGAGAGAGAACAATGAACGGAGGGAACATTGGACGAGTTCCGTTGCTCCATTCGGATCCTGCTCAACCTGTTTTGCTCTGCGCTCTGTATAGGCGCTACTTTACTCCCAAATATGGAAAGACAAACATCAGTCCCAGGGGCTGGATTTCATCCTTTGGCTCATAGACATCCAGTGTGCACTGTGATTAGACTTCCGCCCTGCTGTGTGACCCCATCGTGATGCCAGCAGAGTTTTCTCCGGGTTTCCCCGACTCCAATATGTGGCGTAAGCACACGGACCAGTTACCGCCCGATATTGGGATCCTGCCTTGGGTGGGGATGGGGATGGGGCGGGGAATCTGGCGGTGCAATCACTGCAGCAATTACATGGGCAATGCAGCATTTTGTTTGTGAAACTTTCTGGGCCACAGCAGTGTCTGAGGAAATCCGGTTCCTCTCACATTGAAGCCTCACATTCACACAGCAACACAGGACACCCAACCTCATGTTCCCATGTGTTCCGAATCTCTGGGACTATTGTGTATAATGGTCTGTCGGGAATGTTTCCTCTCTTTAAAGAGTCGTGATAGAATCCTTCAGTGCCTTGCACTCCCTACATGGTCTGTGGGGATCTACAGCCGGATCGTCTGCTGGGATCCAGTGCGTTATCTCACGGGAGTAGTCACACCAGCAAGGCATCACTCACAGTTTTACTCCTGAGCCCTCAGCCCCACAGGTTTAAGTCTATGATCAGTAAGTTCTGGAACCTAACCCTTTTTAATCAGTGGTATTTCTCTATTTGGAGTTCCAGCTCCTACTCACTCCCCTAGTTTACCAGGAGTTCACTGATCAGGTGTGCCTTCATTTCTTTGCGATGGTTGTTATTTTCCCATCCTGTGATCCCCGGGTCTGCAGCAGAGGTCGCGGTCCATGGTTATAATGGAATGGACACCAGATTGGAAAGTCTGACATTCTATAACCGCCCTTCTGCCTGTTTCCCCTGCACCGCACAGCTGTAAGAGCGGGATGTATTTACACTTCTAGGAGCACAGCCATTGGTCAGTGTTGCCCTCCTGCCTATAACACAATTATTCTCAGACCATTCATCAAGTTCCCCCTAAACTCTCCGGGACTCTGGCATTACAATGTGGTACAATACACACAACAATGCCTTGTTATTATCTCATGTGTGTCCTTAATGTGGACCGTTACAACCCAGAATAGACGGCAGTTATACCTGATCTGGGCGGCTGGAATTGCTGTTTATATTTGTTAACATTGCACTGGTACACCGTGGCTGCAGTGTGTACCATCTACAAGATGCAGCAACTTGCCATGGCTTCCATCACCTAGACCTGGGGTGGGCAATTATATGGGCTGGAGAGCCACTTAACAAGTTTTGTTGAGCTGTTGAGGGCCGCCCACCAATGTTGGCGCTAAGGCGCATAGAAACATAGAAACATAGAAAATAGGTGCAGGAGTAGGCCATTCGGCCCTTCTAGCCTGCACCGCCATTCAATGAGTTCATGGCTGAACATTCAACTTCAGTACCCCATTCCTGCTTTCTCGCCATACCCCTTGATCCCCCTAGCAGTAAGGACCTCATCTAACTCCTTTTTGAATATATTTAGTGAATTGGCCTCAACAACTTTCTGTGGTAGAGAATTCCACAGGTTCACCACTCTCTGGGTGAAGAAGTTCCTCCGCATCTCGGTCCTAAATGGCTTACCCCTTATCCTTAGACTGTGACCCCTGGTTCTGGACTTCCCCAACATTGGGAACATTCTTCCTGCATCTAACCTGTCTAACCCCGTCAGAATTTTATATGTTTCTATGAGGTCCCCTCTCATTCTTCTGAACTCCAGTGAATACAAGCCCAGTTGATCCAGTCTTTCTTGATAGGTCAGTCCCGCCATCCCGGGAATCAGTCTGGTGAACCTTCGCTGCACTCCCTCAATAGCAAGAATGTCCTTCCTCAGGTTAGGAGACCAAAACTGTACACAATACTCCAGGTGTGGCCTCACCAATGCCCTGTACAACTGTAGCAACACCTCCCTGCCCCTGTACTCAAATCCCCTTGCTATGAAGGCCAACATGCCATTTGCTTTCTTAACCGCCTGCTGCACCTGCATGCCAACCTTCAATGACTGATGTACCATGACACCCAGGTCTCTTTGCACCTCCCCTTTTCCTAATCTGTCACCATTCAGATAATAGTCTGTCTCTCTGTTTTTACCACCAAAGTGGATAACCTCACATTTATCCACATTATACTTCATCTGCCATGCATTTGCCCACTCACCTAACCTATCCAAGTCGCTCTGCAGCCTCACAGCATCCTCCTCGCAGCTCACACTGCCACCCAACTTAGTGTCATCCGCAAATTTGGAGATACTACATTTAATCCCCTCATCTAAATCATTAATGTACAGTGTAAACAGCTGGGGCCCCAGCACAGAACCTTGCGGTACCCCACTAGTCACTGCCTGCCATTCTGAAAAGTACCCATTTACTCCTACTCTTTGCTTCCTGTCTGACAACCAGTTCTCAATCCATGTCAGTACACTACCCCCAATCCCATGTGCTCTAACTTTGCACATCAATCACTTGTGTGGGACCTTGTCGAACGCCTTCTGAAAGTCCAAATATACCACATCAACTGGTTCTCCCTTATCCACTCTACTGGAAACATCCTCAAAAAATTCCAGAAGATTTGTCAAGCATGATTTCCCTTTCACAAATCCATGCTGACTTGGACCTATCATGTCACCTCTTTCCAAATGCACTGCTATGACATCCTTAATAATTGATTCCATCATTTTACCCACTACCGATGTCAGGCTGACCGGTCTATAATTCCCTGTTTTCTCTCTCCCTCCTTTTTTAAAAAGTGGGGTTACATTGGCTACCCTCCACTCCATAGGAACTGATCCAGAGTCAATGGAATGTTGGAAAATGACTGTCAACGCATCCACTATTTCCAAGGCCACCTCCTTAAGTACTCTGGGATGCAGTCCATCAGGCCCTGGGGATTTATCGGCCTTCAATCCCATCAATTTCCCCAACACAATTTCCCGGCTAATAAGGATTTCCCTCAGTTCCTCCTCCTTACTAGACCCCCCGACCCCTTTTATAACCGGAAGGTTGTTCGTGTCCTCCTTCGTGAATACCGAACCAAAGTACTTGTTCAATTGGTCCGCCATTTCTTTGTTCCCCGTTATGACTTCCCCTGATTCTGACTGCAGGGGACCTACGTTTGTCTTTACTAACCTTTTTCTCTTTACATATCTATAGAAACTTTTGCAATCCGTCTTAATGTTCCCTGCAAGCTTCTTCTCATACTCCATTTTCCCTGCCCTAATCAAACCCTTTGTCCTCCTCTGCTGAGTTCTAAATTTCTCCCAGTCCCCAGGTTCGCTGCTATTTCTGGCCAATTTGTATGCCACTTCCTTGGCTTTAATACTATCCCTGATTTCCCTTGATAGCCACGGTTGAGCCACCTTCCCTTTTTTATTTCTATGCCAGACAGGAATGTACAATTGTTGTAGTTCATCCATGCGGTCTCTAAATGTCTGCCATTGCCCATCCACAGTCAACCCCTTAAGTATCATTCGCCAATCCATCTCAGCCAATTCACGCCTCATACCTTCAAAGTTAGCCTTCTTTAAGTTCTGGACCATGGTCTCTGAATTAACTGTTTCATTCTCCATCCTAATGCAGAATTCCACCATATTATGGTCACTCTTCCCCAAGGGGCCTCGCACAACGAGATTGCTAATTAATCCTTTCTCATTACATAACACCCAGTCTAAGATGGCCTCCCCCCTAGTTGGTTCCTCGACATATTGGTCTAAAAAACCATCCCTTATGCACTCCAGAAAATCCTCCTCCACCGTATTGCTTCCAGTTTGGTTAGCCCAATCTATGTGCATATTAAAGTCACCCATTATAACTGCTGCACCTTTATTGCACGCACCCCTAATTTCCTGTTTGATGCCCTCCCCAACATCACTACTACTGTTTGGAGGTCTGTACACAACTCCCACTAACGTTTTTTGCCCTTTGGTGTTCTGCAGCTCTACCCATATAGATTCCACATCATCCAAGCTAATGTCCTTCCTAACTATTGCCTTAATCTCCTCCTTAACCAGCAATGCCACCCCACCTCCTTTTCCTTTTATTCTATCCTTCCTGAATGTTGAATACCCCTGGATGTTGAGTTCCCAGCCCTGCTCATCCTGGAGCCACGTCTCCGTAATCCCAATCACATCATATTTGTTAACATCTATTTGCACAGTTAATTCATCCACCTTATTGCGGATACTCCTTGCATTAAGACACAAAGCCTTTAGGCTTGTTTTTTTTAACACCCTCTGTCCTTTTAGAATGTTGCTGTACAATGGCCCTTTTTGTTCTTTGCCTTGGGTTTCTCTGCCCTCCACTTTTCCTCATCTCCTTTCTGTCTTTTGTTTTTGCCTCCTTTTTGTTTCCCTCTCTCCCTGCATTGGTTCCCATCCCCCTGCCATATTAGTTTAACTCCTCCCCAACAGCACTAGCAAACACTCCCCCGAGGACATTGGTTCCGATTCTGCCCAGGTGCAGACCGTCCGGATTGTACTGGTCCCACCTCCCCCAGAACCGGTTCCAATGCCCCAGGAATTTGAATCCCTCCCTGCTGCACCATTGCTCAAGCCACGTATTCATCTGAGCTATCCTGCAATTCCTACTCTGACTAGCACGTGGCACTGGTAGCAATCCCGAGATTACTACTTTTGAGGTCCTACTTTTTAATTTAGCTTCTAGCTCCTTAAATTCATTTCGTAGGAACTCATCCCTTTTTTTACCTATGTCATTGGTACCAACGTGCACCACGACAACTGGCTGTTCTCCCTCCCTTTTTAGAATGTCCTGCACCCGCTCCGAGACATCCTTGACCCTTGCACCAGGGAGGCAACATACCATCCTGGAGTCTCGGTTGCGGCCGCAGAAACGCCTATCTATTCCCCTTACAATTGAATCCCCTATCACTATCGCTCGCCCACTCTTTTTCCTGCCCTCCTGTGCAACAGAGCCAGCCACGGTGCCATGAACTTGGCTGCTGCTGCCCACTCCTGATGAGTCATCCCCCTCAACAGCACTCAAAGCAGTGTATCTGTTTTGCAGTGGGATGACCACAGGGGACCCCTGCACTACCTTCCTTGCACTACTCTTCCTGCTGGTCTTCCATTCCCTCGCTGGCTGTGGACCCTTCTCCTGCGGTAAGACCAACTCGCTACACGTGATACTCACGTCATTCTCAGCATCGTGGATGCTCCAGAGTGAATCCACCTTCAGCTCCAACTCCGCAACGCGGACCGTCAGTAGCCGGAGGTGGACACACTTCCCGCACATGTAGTCGTCAGGGACACTGGTGTTGTCCCCGTGTTCCCACATGGTACAGGAGGAGCATATCACGTGACCGAGCTGTCCTGCCATGACTTAACCCTTAGATACACTTAAATTGCCGACAACAATGTTAAAAGTTACTGACTAATAAAGAAAAAGAAAAACTACTCACCAATCAGCAGCCAATCACTTACCACGTTGGCTGTGACGTCACCTTTTGATTTCTTTCTACTTCTTTTTTGACTTCTCTCAGCTGGAGCTGCACCGGTATGCCTCTCTCGACTCCCGCCTCTCTCGACGCTCCCCGGACTGCTGAGCCTTTTATAGGCCGCTGCCTCTCTCGACTCCCGCCTCTCTCGACGCTCCCCGGACTGCTGAGCCTTTTATAGGCCGCTGCCTCTCTCGACTCCCGCCTCTCTCGACGCTCCCCGGACTGCTGAGCCTTTTATAGGCCGCTGCCTCTCTCGACTCCCGCCTCTCTCGACGCTCCCCGGACTGCTGAGCCTTTTATAGGCCGCTGCCTCTCTCGACTCCCGCCTCTCGACGCTCCCCGGACTGCTGAGCCTTTTATAGGCCGCTGCCTCTCTCGACTCCCGCCTCTCTCGACGCTCCCCGGACTGCTGAGCCTTTTATAGGCCGCTGCCTCTCTCGACTCCCGCTTCTGGGGTGGGTAATTATATGGGGTGGGCAATTATATGGGCTGGAGAGCCACTTAACAAGTTTTGTTGAGCTGTTGAGGGCCGCCCACCAATGTTGGCGCTAAGGCGCGTGGCCGCACGGTCAGCAACAATCGCGCGGTCCCGCGCAGGCTGCTCCCCAGCTCCTGCCGCTGGAAGAGACACTGCGCATGTGCGGCAGCCTAGTGGCCGAGCAGCAAATTTAAAGAGACCGTGTGCGGAAAAGAATTCGATGGAATATTTGATAAACAAGAACATTGCATAAACATAAATTCAGATAATAGTCAGATGCTATCTTAGATACACAACATGAATTCGATACCGCCTAGAAATGAATCAAAGATAAAAATTTGAAAATGTTGTGGTATGTTCTGGTCTCTGTAAATCAGTGCTGTGAAATAGAACTGTAGCCTCTTTAGAGCCTATATCAGCTTCAATTCCCCACCTCAGTCATCTTTATGTCCCTCTGCAAAGATTACTAATGCCGGCCCAATTGGTGACAGATGAGAACTCCCCTGCCGTCATACTCTGGATACAGGGAGAGGAAAGATGCAGCGCCGGTCACTTTCTTCGGTAAAAGATCTGTGGAGATGAGCAGCCATGACTGCACTCTAAAATGTATAGGGCATATTCTAGTATGCAGTGCATTCTGGGTAGGCACGTCCGCCATTGGGGCCCAGGCTCACGGAACGGATCCTTTTAATCGTGCTGGGGAGAATCGATTTTGCGAATTATTAATTTGAATGAAGTATTACTATTGTTTTTCCTTGGCTGCAGTTCGGTTCTCTGATCCATGAGAAATGAAAATGGATAGACGAATGTACAGCTCGAGCTCCGGCTCGCGTTCAATTTCTGTCCCATCCAGCGGGCCGGATATTGTCCACGGGCCGTATTTTGCCCATCACTGATCTGCACTGTCCCTTCAAACACAGCCAGGTCACGTACAGCTTGGCTTACATACAGTGTAAAGCATATTTAAACTACCCAGCAAACACTCCCAGGTCAGATACAGTATGTATTAGATACAGTGTAAAGCATGTTTAAAGTGGCCATAAAACACTCACACGTCAAGTCGAGATAGATATTGAGTAAAGCTCCCCCTAATCTATCCCGTGAAACCCTCCCAGGTCAGGTAAAGGTCCCTCTACAAACTCCTAACAAACACTCCCAGAGCATGCACAGCACGGACTAGATACAGCGAAAAGCTCCCTCTACACTGCCTCATAAAACACTCCCAGGTGAAAAACAGCACGTTTCAGATACAGAGTAAAGCTCCCTCTACACTGCCTCATCAAACACTCCCAGGTGAGAAACAGCACGTTTCAGATACAGAGTAAAGCTCCCTCGACACTGCCCCATAAAACACTCCCAGGGCAGGTACAGCATAGACTAGATACAGCGAAAAGCTGCCTCTACACTGCCCCATAAAACACTCCCAGGACAGAAACAGCACGTTTCAGATACAGAGTCAAGCTCGCTCAACACAGTCACATCAAAATCTTCCAGAGCAGATAGACAGGAGTTAGATACAGTGTAAATCTCACTGTGTAGTCGTTCATCAAGCAGAACGAACTCAGATACACAGCAAGTGGCCAAAGCAGCCTGCAGCTCCTCTGACATCATCAAATGAAACACACAATGTACAGCATGGTATGAATACAGGACAGAAATCCCGGTACATGTAAGGATCACGCACTCCCAGGTGAGGTATAAGCTAACTTTACAAACTATCTCCTGCCGGAATCACCGGCCATGGCGGGGAGAGGCTCGGCTTTGCTCAGAGTGACCGGAGATCAGTGAACTCGGGGAAGAGGGTCTCAGAGCAATTGATCCTGGCGCTGAATTTCTATCAATCGATACCGGACCTCAAGGTCCCATTCACTTGTGGACAGACTACAAGAGCTGTTCCATGTGTTCTGAATCTCTGGGACTATCCCTTTGTGTATAATGGTTTATCGGGGATGTTTCCTCTCTTTAAAGAGCCTTGATAGAATCCTTCAGTACCTTGCACTCCCTACATGGTCTGTGGGGATCGACAGCCGGATCCTCTGCTGGGATCCACTGCGGGTCTCACGGGAGCAGTCACAACCATCAAGGATTTACTCACAGTTTAACTCCTGTGTCCTTAGCCTCACATGTTTAACTCTATGAAAAGTAAGTTCTGGAATCTAACCCTTTTTAATCAGTGGTATGTCTCTATTTGGAGTTCCAGCTCCTACTCACTCCCCTCGTTTACCAGGAGTCCACTGATCAGGTGTCCCTTCATTTCTTTGCGATGGTTGCTATTTTCCCCATCCTGTGATCCTGGGTCTGCAGCAGAGGTCGCGGTCCGTGGTTGTAATAGAATGGACAGCAGATTGGAAAGTGTCATTCTATTTCTGCCCCACACAGCTGTATGAGCGGGTCGTATTTGCACTTCCAGGAGCATAGCCATTGGTCAGTCTTAACCTCCTGCCCATAATACAATTATTCTCAGACCATTCATCATGTTCCCTCCAAACTCTCCTGGACTCTGGCATTACAATGTGGTACAATACACACAACAATGCCTTGTTATTATCTCATTTGTGTCTTTAATGTGGACCGTTACAACCCAGAGTACACGGCAGTTACACCTGATCTGAGCGGCTGGGATTGCTGTTGGTTGCTGTTTATATGTTTTAACAACCCTGTTTTTGTCTATTTGGTGACATTCCACCGGCGCACCGTGGCTGCAGTGTGTACCATCTACAAGTTGCAGAAACTCGCCAAGGCTTCCAGCAAATAGAAGGTCAAGGGCAGCAGGCGCATAGGAACACCATCACCTCCAAGTTCCCCTCCAAGTTACACACCGCCCTGACTGGGAAATATATCACCGTTCCTTCATGTCGCTGGTTCACAATCCTATATCTCCCTATCTAACAGCATTGTGGGAGTATATTCACTAAACGGACTGCAGCTGTTCAAGGAGGTAGCTCACCAACATCTTCTCATGGGCAATTAGGGATGGGCAATGAATGTTGGCCTTGCCAGCGATGTCCTTATTCCATTAACGAATAAGAAGATCCCTCACGGCCCTGACTTTGCCTTTTTGAGGGACTGTGGCCTGGTATGGCTGCGTTTGAGAGGGAGTGGCCACACGCCAGGGAGAGACCATAGAGAGAAAGGAGGAAAGGTAGAGAGGGACAGACGGATAGAAAGTGGATGACTGTCACAGAGAGAGCTGGCTGATCAGAAAAAGGAACAACCCCCCCCCCCCCTCAAAGAGACAAAGAGATAGAGAGGGAGAAGGGGGCAGAGTGGTTGAGGAGAGGTGACAAAAGAGATGGAAGACACACAGATAAATAGCAATAGCCAGATCTTTCTCCTTCCACATTTCGGCTCTCGATAAATTATAGACTGTTTCTATCTTGGCATCAATGAGGTTCAAAATGCTCGGTTAGATCACGTCGAACTCTCTTCATATAATGGGAGGTGGGGAGCTGCATCTCAGCATAGAACCGGACACAGACTATTTCATAATGAGCTATAGCATTTGTTTTCCATTTTTGTCAGTTAACCAACGAGGAACCATTTTTAGCAATTGATCCAACGCGATGCTGACGTCGATGGCGGACTGGATCATTGGAGATGTCCAGCTGTGTAATAAGAACATAAGAAATAGGAGCCTGCTCTGCCGTTCAATAAGATTATGGCTGATCTGATCATGGACTCAGCTCCACTTCCCTATACACCCTTATAGCTCAAAAATCTGCCTATCTCCGCCTTAAATATATTCAATGACCCAGCCTCCACAACTCTCTGTGGCAGAGAATTCCATAGATTTACAACCCTCACAGAGAAGAAACTCCTCCTCATCTCAGTTTTAAATGGTGGCCCCTTATTCTGAGACTATGTCCCCTAGTTTTAGTTTCCCCTATCAGTGAAAATATCCTTTCTGCACCCACCTTGTTGAGACCCCTCATTATCTTATAGGTTTAGATAAGATCACCTCTCATTCTTCTGAACTCCAATGTGTATAGGCCCAACCTACTCAACCCATCTTCATAAGTCATGTGTCCTCTGGTCACTGGGTAGATTGACCCCTTGGTTGTACCTGTACACCTGCAGTTCGGCTTGACCTATCCTGTTACTTACTGTCACCATAAGAACATAGAACTAGGAGCAGGAGTAGGCCATTTGGCCCCGCGAGCCTGCTCCGCTATTCAATGAGATCCTGGCTGATCTTCTACCTCAACTCCACTTCCCTGCATTATTACCATATCCTTTGATTCCCTTAGCGGGCAGGGAAGTGAACTGAGTCCATGATCAGATCAGCCATGATCTTATTAAATGGCGGAGCAGGCTCGATGGGCCAAATGGCCTAATCCTGCTCATATGTTCTTATGACACAGCTGGACGTCTCCAATGATCCAGTCCGCCATCGACATCAGCATCGAAATGTACCGATGTCTGTCTTGAATATACACAAAGACTGAACTTCCATTGCCCCCTGGGACAGAGAATTCCAAAGATTCACCACCATCAGAGTGAAGAAATTTCTCCTCATCTCAGTCCTAAATTGCTGATCCCTTATTCTAGACTCCCTAGCCTGGAGAAATATCCTCCCTGCATTTACCCTATCAAGCCCTGTAAGAATTTTGCATGTTTCAAAGAGATTGACTCTCACTTTTCTAAACTGTAGACTACTCAATCTCTCCTCATGGGGCAATTCTCCCATCCCAAGAACCATTCTGGTGAACCTTCATTGCACTCACTCTATGGCAAGTACATCCTTCCTCAGGTAAGGAGATCAAAATTGTACACAATATTCCAGATGTGGTCTCACAAGGATCCTATATAATTACACTGACGCGTTTACTCTTATACTTAAATCATTTTGTAATTAAGGCCAACATACCATTTGCTCTCTTAATTGATTGCTATACCTGCAAGTTAACTTACAGTGATTTTTGTATGAGGGCACCCAGGTCCCTCTGAACACCAACTTCTCTCAGCATTTAAAAAATACTCTGCTTTTCTATTTTTCCTACCAAAGTGAGTATCTTCACAGTTACCTACATTATATTCCATTTACCATGTTCTTGCCCACTCACTTAGCCTGCCTGTATATCCCCTTGAAGCCTCTTTGCATCCTCCTCACAACTTGCGGTCCCACCTAGCTTTCTATAATCAGCAAATTTGGATATATAACATTTAGTCCTCTCATCCAAATCATTGATATATATTGTGAATTGCTGAGGCTCAAGCACAATTGGTACCCCACCAGATACAGCCAGCCAACCTGAAAATGAACCATTTATTCCTACTCTCTGTTTTCTGTCCGTTAACCAATCCGCAATCCATGCTAGTACATTACCCCCAATCCCATGAGCCATAATTTAATTATCGCATGTGGCACCTGATCGAATGCCTTCTGAAACTCCAAATACACATCCACTGGTTTCCCCTTATCTATTCTGTTAGTTACAACCTCAAAAAACTCTTAACAGATTTGTCAAACATGATTTCCCTTTCCTAAAGCCGTATTGACTCTGCCTAATCTTATTATTTTCTATGTGCCTGTTACCATGTCCTTAATAATGAAATCTAGCATTTTCCCTATGACTGATGTCAGGCTAACTGATCTGTAGTTCCCCATTTTCTCTCTCCCTCTGTTCTTAGATAGCCCAGTTACATTTGCTATCTTCCAATCCACGGGAACCATTCTAGAATCTATGGAATTTTGCAAGATGGCAATTAATGCATCCACTATTTCTACAGTTACCCTTTTCAATACCCTAGGATGTAGGCCATCAGGTCCAGGAGATTTATTGGCTTTCAGTCCCATTAATTTCTCCAGTACCATTTTTTTACTAATACTAATTTTTTTAGTTCCTCATTCTCGCTAGACCCTTGGTTCTTCAGTAGTTCCGGCAAGTTTTTTGCATTTTATCTGTGAAGATAGACAAAAAGTATGCGTTAATTTCCCTGCAATTTCATTGTTCCCCATTATATCTCCTGTCTCAGCCTGTAGGGGACCCACATTTACTTTTGCTAATCTTTTCCTTTTTATATACCTATAGAAGCTTTTGCAGTCTGTTATTTTGTCTCTTGCTAGTTTACTCTCATATTCTATTTACCCTTTCTTTATCAATTTCTTGGTCATCCTTTGCTGAATTCTAAAATCTTCCCAATCCCCAGGCTTACTGCTCTTTTTGGCAACATTATAAGAATCTTTCTTTGACCTAATACCGTCTTTAACTTCTCTTGTTGGCCATGGTTGGATCACAATTCCTGTGGGGTTTTTGTGCCCTAAATGAATGTATGTTGTAAATTATGTATTAATTTTTAAAATGCTAGCCATTGTTTTTCTACCATCATACCTTTTAATGTAGTTTCCCAATTTACCTTAACCAACTCTCCCCTCAGATTTAAGACCCTAGTTTCAGATTTAACTAAATCACTTTCAAACTTAATGTAAAATTCTGTCATATTATGGTCACTCTTCCCTAAGGGCCCATTTACTATAAGGTTAATTAACCCTTTCTTCTTGCTCAATACTAGATCTAAAATAACCAGTTCTCTAGTTGGTTCCTCAACATATTGATCTAGAAAACCATCTTGTATACCT